>NC_041383.1:487352281-487433515 GCF_002162155.2 Triticum dicoccoides | reverse complement strand
GGTAAAACAAGACCAGCAAAGCCTCCCGCTGTGCCGACAAATCCCGATAGGAGCTGCACATATCTCGTTATCAGGGCACACCGGATTGTCCAAACTTCCGGTAGGCCAGCCCAGAGTTGCCCCTGGTGGCCACCGGTGGTTGACAGGTTGGACCAACACTCACGACGAGCACTGGCCCGCGGGGGGGGGGGGGTAAAATAAAGATGAACCTTGAGTCTGCAGAACCCAAGGGAAAAAGGTTTAGGTGGCAAATGTTAAAACCAAAGTTGGGCCTTGCTGGAGGAGTTTTATTCAAACGAACTGTCAAGGGGGTCCCATAAATCACCCAACCGTGTAAGGAACGCAAAATCTGGGAACATAACATCGGAATGACGGAAGCTAGGGCGGCAATTGTGGAACAAAACACCAGGCATAAGGCCGAGTCTTCCACCCTTTACCAAGTATATAGATGCATTAATTAAATAAGAGATATTGTGATATCCCAAAATAATCCTGTCCACCATGGAGAAATCTTCAACTTCACCTGCAACTAACAACGCTATAAGAGGGGCTGAGCAAAAGCGGTAACATAGCCAAGCAACGGTTTGCTAGGAAGGGTGAAAAAGTTAGAGGCTGACATGGCAATATGGGAGGCATGGTAAACAAGTGATAGGTAGCGCAGTATAGCGATAGAACGGAGCAACTAGCAAGCAAAGATAGAAGTGATATCAAGGGTAATGGTCATCTTGCTTGAAATCCCGATAGGAAGAAGAACGAGTCCATGAAGAAGACAAACAGACGTAGTCGAATGAATCCTCACAACTCCGGAACGAAACCGAAGCTAACGAGAGAAGCAAACCGGAAAGAAGCAAGCAACATGGTAAACAGACAAGCATAATCATGGCATGATGCACAACCAAATATGATGCATCTCCGGTTTAATGAGGCATGGCATGGCAAAGTGCAACAAACAATACTACAAATTAAGTGGAGCTCAATATGCAACGAGTTGCATATTGACGGAACACCACATTCAAATATTTAGTTCTCTCTCGTTTAGGCTAACCAACAATATTAAATGTTGATTAACATGGAAAGAGGTGAAGCATAATAAAACTACCTAGCTAGGCAATTTAAATGAGGCCGGAAACAACAAACAACAATTCCGGAAAGTCCCCATGACATTTAGCAATTTAATGCAAACACAATTTTAAACATTTTAAATGTTGTTATCATGATGCGGATGACATATACAAGTTTATGCAATTTTATGAAAACGTTAACATGAGCATGATACGAGGCATTTGGTCACCATGGCGAAACGAAAAGGGTGCCATGGCGACGAAACGAAAATGGTGCCACGGCAACATATCGATTCCGATAGCTCACGGAGATACCGGTGCAAAAGAAGTGGGCGTGAGCGTGACATGCAAAGATGGTGGGGTGCTCCCGAATTCCGGGTTCCCACGGGACAGTGGCTTGGCAAACGAGGAATGTGCAGAGACAATTCGATCACGGTGCAAACACGAGCATCTCATACAACACATGCATTCGTTCACCGGCGGTCGTCATCTTGGGATTATACCTTTGAAGTGTGCATTTTCGGAGCGGGTCGAGTTCGATACGATGTAGAGGAAGTAGACGTTCTTGTAGCGGTCGTAGTGGAAGTAGTGGTTCACGAACATCGTGGAAGTAGTCGTTCACGGTGACGGTAGAGGTACTTGTTGATGGTCGTCGTGGTACTTGGCAAATCCACGTAGTCGTACACAACTTGACGCATCCAAACGAAGCAACACAAAAGGCCTTGGGTCTTCCTGGATACCGGGTCTTGGCAGCGACAAGAGGGGAAACAACGCCAATCGGGCAATAAGGGGGTGGAGATCTCGTGGAAGTTTGCTGTGAAGGGGCAGCAACCGAAGACGCCGAGCGATGGAGGCGTCGGCCCCTGGTTCAAAACAGAAGCAAGTCGCTGGCCTCGAATGATGAAGGCGGCAGCAGGAACTCTGGCCGGCGAGGGCGCTGCTTGGGGAGGCGGAGAGGAAGGAGGCGCGGCGCGGGAGGAGAAGCAGGGCGCGGCAAACCATGGAGGGCGGCGGTGCCATGGTCGTGCGGCCCAGGCGAGCTCGGCGGCCTGGACTCGCTAGCCGAAGCGGTGGCGGGGTCACCAGGTGGCGCGGGGATGAAGCAGCAGGAGAGACGGCGCGGGAGGAAGGTTGCAGGGGACGGGCCGAGGCATGGGGTCGTCGGAGCAGCGCATGGGCGACAGGGCCGCCGAAGGAGGCTCGCGTGGAGGGCGATGCTCGGTAGCAGGGCCAGCAGCAGGGCAACCGCGGGAGGCCGAGGCCGACGGAGGAGCGGAGGCGGCGTGGCCATGGACGACGGCGAGGAGGGAGACGTGGGCACACGACACTCCTCTCTCTCTCTGCGATGGCGCAACGCGGGAGGAGGGGATCGAGCGCTGGGCTCTCCCTGGCGATGTGCGTGTGTGAGTGGCGGCGTGAGGGAACGAGATGGAGAGTGGATCGAGAGATGGGGATCGATCAGCCTAGGGTTAGAGCTGGTGGGGGCGGCTGGGCCTTGGACCGGCTTAGTTGGTCGGGCCTAAGAGGCCTGGCTGGGCTCTCTTCTCCCTCTCTCTTTTATTTACCAAAAGCAGTAAATAGGAAAGAAATAAAAAGGAGATAAAGAAAGGGTTGGAGAAATAATTTGAGCATGGGGATAATTTTCCCGGACTCGCAAAATATGCTCGTTCCAAGAAAAATAGAAAGGCCATGATTGAAAGATATAAATTCAAACTCATTTGAATTAAAATCAAATGGGTTTGAATAAGAAGTGGCGTTTGAAAGGTCCAAAAATGTTGATATTTTTGGTGGAGCTCCGGAAAATGGTAAAAGAATTATTGACAAGGTTGGAGACCAAGAATTAAGATAACAAAGGCATGGGATATTTTACAAGTGGGTTATGGTTAATTCCAAATAAATGGAATAATTTTATTATAGCTCCCTAATAATATTGAGAGGCTTTAATATGTTATAAAGAGAAATCACAAGTGAATTCCCTCGATTTAAATGGACCAGGATCCATACAATTTATTTAGATGAGTTGCAAAATTAATGATATGATGGCATGATGACATGATGCAATGCAAAAATAAAAGAGCAAGCACAAAAGATACACACGGCGAAACTCGGAAGAGCTGGAAGGCATCTGAAGCTCCGGTCTTGGGGCGTCACAGCCACCTTCACCGACTGGCCTGAGGATGACGCTGAAGGGGAAGTCGCCCCGCGCCATCAGCTAAGGGTCCGCCACTCGGGCGCAGGCTCCTCCGCCGGCCTGGCCGGCCAAGGCGGCGTGAAGACATGTCTCGCTGGTCCAAGTGCGCCCGACGGCAAGTTGAAGAAGTTCAAGGGGGCGGCCGCCGCGACCAAGCGGGAGGAGGCGGCCGCGAAGGCCAACCGCTTCCGTAGGGAAGTGAGAAGGCCGCCGCTAGTCTCTGCGTAAGTTTCTTTTTGCTTTTGTCTTTATTTTTCTTTGGTGAATCTTGTCCGAGTCTTCTTTTACACTCCTCCCCTTCTTCCTCAGGGCCCCTCTTTCCCTTGAGAGAGTCGCCGTCCCCTCTGTCATGGGGTCGGCAGAGACGTCCGCCAATACTCGGCGGGTCGACCCCGCCGCCAACCTCCGGGAGGCGACGGAGCGAAACGCGCGGGAGAAGCGCGACGAGGAGGAGGCCGACCGCCTGGAGAAGGCGGAGACCGAGAAGGCGGCTGCCTCCGCCCAGAAGAAGCTGTAGGACGCTGAAGCCGCCCTTGCGGTGAGACAGCGAGCTGAGGAGGCCGCACGTTGCCAATCGGTGTTGCTCATCACCCCACTGTCCTCCGCACCACCGCCTCCGGAATTCACGGGGCAGACCGGAGAAGCCGGCGCCGAGAACCCCATCGTGGAAAAGGAGAGCAGCGAGGCCTCCATGTTGGACACGCTAGTGCCGCCGCCTCCGCCTCCACCGCCGTCTGGGAGAGCCCACGGCAAACAGCCGGCAGGCCCGCAGGTGCCGCCGACTGAGGATGAGGCGAGGCTGCTTCTTCAGGTTGCCTCGCCAGCGCGCCGCCGCCTCGAGAAGGCGACTTCGGCGCCGCGGCCCCTGGAGGTTGGAGCCGCCAGCTCGGCCATCCCAGATGCCGAGGCGACGAGTGCCATGCCCGTTGGGTGGGTGCACGGAGGCGGCACGGGCCCGTTGAACCAGGTGCTACTGGATGTCCAAGCGAAGCTTTGAGCCGAAGGCGGTGCCCTCCAGATCTGCACCAAGGCGCATCTAGCTTCGCGAGCGGCCGTCCGGGTATGTTTTCCTCTTTGATTCTTGTTTTTCTTGCTCTTCTCTGTGGGGGCGCACCAGCGCACCCACTGGGTGTAGTCCCCGAGTTTCGGGCCGGCTGCTGGGCAGGCGGCTCGGAACTCCCTTTGGCGAGTTCCAAGTACTTATTTTGTCTGAAATCTTTGTTTGCAGGAGTATCACAACCTCCGCGCTACTGCCTTCAACCGCAATGTTGAGGAGTTGAGCAAGCGGACTGCCGACTTGACGGAAAGCCGGAGTAAGTTCTTTTCCTCTTCTTCGCGGGGGCGCGCTAGCGCACCTGCGGGTTGTAGTCCCCGAGATTCGGGCCGACTGCTGAGCTGTCGGGCCGGATCTTCCCGGCGATCTTCCTTCTTGACGACTTTGACGTCTCCTTTCTTGTTCTTCTTTCTTCGCGTGGGCGCGCTGGCGCACCCGCGGGCTGTAGTCCCCGAGATTCGGGCCGACTGCTGAGCAGTCGGGCCGGATCTTCCCGGCGATCTTCTTTGCTGACGACTTATTTGTCTCTTTCTTTCGTCCTTCAGGGGCCAACGCAACGCTTCAGGAGCAGCTGGGTGAAGTTAACACCGCCTTGCGCGTCAAGGGGGAGGAGTGCAGCAAGCTCGCTGGGGAGCGCGATCTGCTTACTGCGCAGCTGGCCGAGCAGAAGGAGCTGCTCAGGAAGACGCAGGACGAGGCCGAGAAGAAGGAGTCTGCTCTTCTTGCCGAGTTCGAGAGCGAGCGCTCCTCCTGGACCGACAAGGAGGCGATGTTGACCTCCGTCTTCCACGAGATCGAGGATATCGTCGATGGTGAGCTTTCTTTCTTTGAGTTTTCGACTATGTGTCAGGCTGACTTCTGATTTTTTGACTTGCTTCTTTTTTGTCTTGGCAGACTTCTTCCCTGGCCACTCGCAGGCAGTCCCTCTGGCCATCGAGGCTGATCGTGAGGTGCGGAGGGCAAGCGGCGAGGTGATTGCCGCCAACGCTCCCCTGACTGTCGATGAGGAGCTTCAGAGCATCAAGGCCCGTCTTCAACCAGCCCATCGGCTGATGCACCGGCTTTAGCGTGTCGGCGCCCAGCCAGTCGGCAGTCCGGCTGGCCGTCGTAGTCGGCCGTCTTGAGGCCTGGAAGGGTTCCTCGGCCCGGGCCGGAGCGCGCCGGGCCTTGGAATTCGTCAAGGTGTGGTATCTGCGGCTGGACCTGGACCGTCTGGCCGCATTCCGGTCAGAGGCCCAGGCCGAGCTGGAGGCTGTGGAGGGCGCCCTTGTCGAGCATGCGGCGGCCATCGCCGACTACACGGACACCAGTGTCTTCGTCCCCGAGCGGGCTAAAGGTGACGAGGAGGTGCCGCCAGAGTGGTTCCGGATGAACCCGGAATATGGCTAGGACTCGGCGGAGGTGATTGACTCCAGCACCAAGGAAGAAGGCGAGGCGGAGGACGAAGGCGAGACGGAGGTGCCGGAAGGCGGAGCGGACGACCAGCCTCAGCTCGACCGCGCCTCTAGCAACGAGCCGCGTCCGACCGGGCCGACTGCCTCTGGCGGCAATCAAGCCGAGACTGCCCAGCCGACTCCCCCGGCGCGTGACACCGCCGTCTCCTCCGACCCTCTGAACCCGTCTGCTGCTCCCTAGGCTACCTTCTAGCTTTATTTATCTGTTCTAGAAAGTCTTTGATGAACTTGTTAATTTGCACAATTCCACCCTCGGGGTGTATTTGAACTTCTGTCTGAAGATTCGGCCAATGGGCCTATGCTTATGTAAATATTAATCCGAGTTATATCTTTCCTTGCTCATTCCTCCTTTGGCTTTTTCCTTTGCCGCCTTCCCCTAGTTGCCGCTTTGCCAGCCGGCTAATCACTCTGCGGACTGCCGCTTGGCCAAATGCCTGGCTACTTTGGGGAAAGCAAGTACTTGTCTTTCTTTGGAGTTTATTTAACAAGTTGGATAGAAAGCAGCAAGCTGAATATTCGCAAGTCGGCTTGTAAAAGGGGGCTGGAAGCCGGCTTAGGCTATATTGATGTTTTAGGTCCTTAGCCGTTTTTCATGTGGACGCCCATTCATCCTTACTCCTGCCTTCCAATCAGTCGCTCTGCGAGCTGCGGCTTCTGGCAGGAGACGGCTTAGGCGCCGCACACTACTTGTCCGACTTCAAGAAACATTTCATAGCGCTAGACGGCGAGTCCCCGGGCCGACTAGTCAAGCTCGGCGCCAATCGGCGTAGCAAGAAGTAGCATACTTGAAGGCATAATTCTTATCATACAGATAATCAAAAGGGGCAGTCCCCGAGCTCGTCTCGGGGGGCCCGAAGTCTTGGTACTTTAATACAAAGGGGTAGCGTGATACATACTGAATCAACTGTAAAATCTTCGAAGGAGGTTTGCATTCCATGGTCGTTCCGACTCTTTGCCGGAGTCGTCTCTCTTGCATGCTCGGGGCTTCTGAGCATCGATCAGGTAGTAGGAGTCATTGCCCAACACCTTGCTGACAATAAAGGGGCCTTCCCAAGGTGCCGACAGCTTGTGCTGGCCGGCTATCCGCTGGATCAGTCGGAGCACAAGGTCGCCCTCTTGGAAAGATCTTGGCTTGACCTTCCTGTTGTAGTATCGGTGCAGGCTCTGCTGGTAGATGCCAGACCGACTGAGTGCCAACAGTCGGCCCTCTTCCAGCAGATCGACGCCGTCTTGACGTGCTTCTTCTGCTTCCTCCTTGGTGTACATGGTGACTAGCGGGGAGTCGAATTCTATGTCCGTCGGGATGACGGCTTCAGCACCGTAGACGAGGAAGAAAGGCGTGAAGCGGTTGACTTGTTTGGAGTCGTGCGTAGACTCCAGAGGACGGCTGGCAGCTCCTCAATCCAACAGCCGGCCGAATGCTCCATTGGTTCAACCAGGCGGGGCTTGATGCCGGATAGGATGAGGCCGTTTGCTCGCTCTACCTGGACGTTTGACTGCGGATGGGCGACGGACGCTAAGTTTAATCGGATGCCCTGCGTTGCGCAGAAACAGGCCAAGGCTCCTTTGGCAAAATTTGTGCCATTGTCGGTGATGATGCTATGTGGTATGCCGTACGGAGTCGTAATGTCGGCGATGAAGGTTACTGCAGTCGGGCCATTCAACTTCTTGATGGGTTTTGCTTCTATCCACTTGGTGAACTTGTCCACCGCGACAAGTAGGTGAGTTAGGCCGCCTCGTGCCGTCTTGAATGGTCCCACCATGTCCAGGCCCCAAAACGCAAAGGGCCAGGCGATGGGAATGGTCTTGAGCGCCGAAGCCGGTTGGAGCGGCTTGGAATGGAACATCTGGCACCCTTTGCAGTTTTGGACTAATTCCTTGGCCTCTTCCAGGGCAGTCAGCCAGAAGAAGCCGTGTCGGAAGGCTTTGGCAACGAGTGCCCTTGAAGCCGCATGATGGCCACACTCGCCTTCATGAATGTTTCTCAGGATTGCTTGGCCTTGTTCTGCCTCGACACAGCGTTGGTAGACACCAGTGACACTGCGCCTGACCAGCTCTTTGTTGACTATGGTATAGGCTGCCGCTCGGTGTTGCACTTGCCGAGCCAGGATTTCATCAGCTGGCAGCTCTTTGTTTACTAGGAACTTGAGGATGGGCTGGGCCCATGATGTTGCTGCAATTTCTTCGATTGCCACTATTGCGACTTGGACAAGGGTGGCTGGGCCGGGAGGCGGCGGGCTGGGATCCTCGGCCGCTTGCTGGGTCGGTGAAGTCCCCGGGCCGACTGGAGCAGTCCTCGGGCCGAGTTCTGAAGTCTTCAGGCTGACTATCGTAGTCCCCGGGCCGACTGTGACTGCAGTACTTTTGGAGCCGTCTGTAAGGATTTTTGTGCCGTCTGTTGGTGCTCTTGAGTCGGATCCGACTTCTTTGGCGGGAGGTGGCACAAAAATGGAGTCTGATTCTGGCGAAGGCTTGATAGACGGCTTGAGGAGGCGCTGAAGGGCGACGCCAGATGGTATTGCTTGACGGGTGGAGCCGACTCGTACCAGGGCGTCCGCTTGGTCGTTGTCATTTCTTGGAATGTGAAGGAATTCACACGCCTCGAAATATCCGCTGAGTTGCTGCACCAGGAAGTGGTAGCTCGCCATGTTTGCATCTTTGGCATCCCAGTCGCCAGATGACTGTTGGACCACCAAATCGGAATCGCCGTAGCACAGGATCCGGCGGATGCCGAGTTCTTTGGCAAGCCGGAGCCCGTGAACGAGCGCCTCTTATTCGGCAAAGTTGTTGGAGGCGGCGAAGTGGATCTGCAGTGCGTACTTGAGCTTGTCGCCTTTGGGGGAGGTGAGGACGACGCCGGCTCCCAGGGCGGTGCGCATCTTGGAGCCATCGAAATGCATTCGCCAATGGGTGGAGTCGGGTGCTGGCGGCAGGTACTGGGTCTCAGCCCAATCGACAAGGAAGTCGGCCAGTGCTTGTGACTTGATGGCGGTGCGGGGCTGGTAGTAGATGGTGTAGGGAGCCAGATCTATGGCCCACTTGGCTACTCGTCCTGAAGCATCACGGCTTCCGATGATCTCGGCCAGTGGAGCGGTGCAAACCATAGTGATTGGATGCTCTTGAAAGTAAGGCTTCAACTTCTTGGCGGCGAAATGCACGCCGTAGCACATCTTTTGGTAGTGGGGGTAGTTCTTCTTGGAGGTCGACAGTACCTCGCTCAGGTAATATACCAGTCTCTGGACGGGGAGCGCCTTGCCTTCCTCCTTGCGTTCGACTACGATAACTGTGCTGACTACTCGGCTGGTGGTGGCAATGTATAGGAGCATAGGCTCTTTGGGAGTCGGAGCCGCCAGCACAGGGGGAGTAGTCAACATCTTCTTCAACTCGAGAAATGCTTCATCCGCCTTGTGGTTCCACTCAAAAAAGGTGGTCTTCTTCATCAGTTGGTACAAAGGGAGAGCCTTCTCGCCCAGCCGACTGATGAATCGGCTGATGGACGCCAAGCAGTCGGTGAACTTCTGCACATCTAACAGTCGGCGGGGGACTTCCATCCTCTCGATGGCTTTGATCTTCACAGGGTTGCACTCTATGCCGCGTTCAGAGACCAGGAAGCCAAGGAGCTGGCCGGCTGGTACTCCGAAGACGCACTTCTCTGGATTGAGCTTGATCTAGAATTGGCGCAGATTCTCAAAGGTTTCTTGGAGATCTTCCAACAGTGTCCCACACTTTTCCGTCTTCACCACCACATCTTCTACGTAGACGTGGTCATTTCTGCCGAGTTGCTTGAGGAGACACTTCTGCATGCAATGCTGAAAGGTGGCGCCGGCATTCCTTAAGCCGAACATCATGGTCAGGTAGCAGAAGGCTCCAAACGGCGTGATGAAGGCAGTCTTCAGTCTGTCCGCCGGGTTCATCTTGATCTGGTGATATCCTGAATATGCATCTAAGAAGCTCAACAGCTCGCATCCGGCTGTGGAGTCTATCACCTGGTCAATTCTTGGCAGAGCAAATGGATCTTTGGGGCAAGCTTTGTTGAGGCTGGTGTAGTCGATACACATCCGCCACTGCTTGTTCTTCTTCAACACTAGGACAAGGTTCACCAGCCATTCTGGAAAGAACACCTCCATAATGAAGCCGGCCACTAGGAGTCGGGCTATCTCTTCTCCAACAACTCTTCTTTCCTCTTCTGACAGGCGGCGCAAGGGCTGCCTGACGGGCTTCACATCAGATCGGACATGTAACTTGTGCTCGGCGAATTCCGTCGGTACACCTGGCATGTCTTTAGGGGACCATGCAAAGATGTCTCGATTCTCATGGAGGAAATCGACGAGCTCGCCTTCCTATTTGCTGTCTAGGTTTGCACCTATGACAGCGTGCCTCTCCGGGTGCTCCGGGTCCAAAGGTATCCTCTTTGTTTCTTTAGCCGGCTTGAACGAACCCTCAGCTTTCGACTCCTTGGGGTCGGGCGACATCTCTGGCTGCTTTCCGGCCATTGCCACAACCCGATCAAGCAGCCGCCTCTCAGCTGCGATCACCAGGGACTCGGCCAGCCGACTACTCTCGGCCGCGCAGGCGGACGACTTCCTGTAGTCGCCGGCCACGGTCAGAATACCCTTTGAACTTGGCATCTTCATCTTGAGGTAAGCGTAGTGGGGGACGCCATGAACTTGGCCAGAGCAGGTCGGCCAAGCAATTCTTGGTATGGGCTTTCAAGGTCCACCACTTCAAACCAAACTGGCTCTCAGCGAAAATGATCTTTGTCTCCGAAGAGGACATCTATCTGGATCTTGCCGATTGGGGAGCAAGAGAGGCCAGGTACAATGCCGTGGAAAATAGCTCGGCTACTTTGAAGTTGTTTCTGCTTGATTCCTAATTTCTCCATGGTATCCTTGTACAGGATGTTGATGCTGCTGCCTCCGTCTATCAACACTCGCGAGAAGCGAGTGGCCCGCCTATCAGTGGCCAAGGTAGTGCTTATGTCACATCCCTGGTCCTGGTATGCAGTAGGCTAGCCCTTCATGGGTGCATCAGGTTTAACTTTTCAAATGAATTTGAAATGGGGACTGATCAAACCCTAGCATCAGATCCAATCAAATAGGTTCAACATAAAATCATTTTCAATGAACCTCAAATGCCTTCTAAAATGTTCATCATCTTTGCCTTGGTCTTAAACCTTTGACAAAAATGGTGCACAATTTTCTAGGTCATCCTAAGGTCACTGAATTAAATCATAAGTATTTGAATTTGGACATTTAAATTCTATAAAATATTTTAAATGTCCAAATATTCCTAAACTGAAATGTTCCATGTTGGATATATACTATACAGTGGGCATGTGCAGTTTAGGGATTTTTGAAAGGGTCTTGGTATTTTTAGAAAAGCCCTAATGTTACAGGAAAATAGAAAAATGAAATAAAAGAGAGAGAAAGGAACTTACCTAACTTACCTGTGAAGCCCACCTGGCGGCCCAAGTGGCCGGCCCAGCCCACCAGTCCACCCTTCTGTCGTCTTCCTCCCCCTCGCCCCGAAGCAGCTCGGTGGCGAGCGCCGACGCCGCCCTGGCCACCTCCTGCTTGCCACCGAGGCGCCCCCGACGCGTCTGGATATGCCCCGTAGCCCCCTCTGTCTCTCCCCTCGCTCTCTGCTCTCTCTCGACCCCTTCCTCCTCCTCTGCTCTCTCTCTCGCGTAGCCTGAGCGGAGCTCATCGCCGCCGCTCGCCGTTGCCGCACCCAAAGCCTCCCCCTCGACCCCTCGGCGTGCCCAGTAGCTCGGCTACCTCGCCCTCATCCTCTCCGCCGAGTCAAGCGACCTCGGACGCCCTGCATCGCCGTCATCGAGCCGTCTTCTTCACGCACGGCCGCTGGATGCCGCTCGTCGATGCGCCGGCTCCGCCACCTCCCCGAGCCAACTGAGCTGCTCGTCGACCTCGCCGTGAGCTCCTCTGCCGAACCCCTCTCTCCCCGTGCTCTATTTCCCTCCGTAGCCGCCGTTTTCACCGCACCCGAGAGCTTCTCGCCGCCGGCCAAGGCGTAGCCGTGGCCACAGCCATTGGAGCTCCCACCCGAGTACACCATCGTGCTCAGAACGTCTCCACGAGCCCGTTGCATGCCGCAGTTCGCCCTCCCGTGCCCCCTAGTGGTCGCCCGTGTCTCACCCGAGCTCCGGCGGCCGCAACCTAGCTCGCCGCCGTCGACTCCGGCCACCCCAGGCCCGGAGACCACGACAATCCGACGCGCCATCGCGCCAGCTCTTCGTAGGGCCAAAGGTCGCACTGAACGGTGCAGTATAGACGAAACCCGAGCCACCCCGGTGCGTCTCCGTCGCGTTTTTGGTCGTCGCCAGCGAAACTCCAGCGAGCCAACGTGGCACATTTAGTTAACACTAATGACGCCATTAGATGATCATTGTGCCACTGACGGATGGGCCCCACGCGCTAGATTACCCCCGGAATTATTCATGTTTAAACTAGACTAACCCACCGGGCCCACATGTCAGGTTGACTTTGCTGGCGTGGCAGTTGACTAGGCCCACCTGTCATCCACCCAAACCAGTCTGTTTCACTGACGTATGGGTCCCACAGGTCAGGTTTGACCTGGCCGACCCAGTTGACTTGCTGACGTCACACCTACATCGTGCTGACACAATAAGTCATTTTCTGGATTTAAGTTATTCAGGAAATTCCAGAAAATGTTTAAAACTTGTAAAATTCATAGAAATTCAACCGTAACTCCAAATGAGATAAATTATATATGAAAAATGATCAGAAAAATCCAATCTATCCATCTGTACCATTTTCATTTATGTTAGAACAACTTATACCTGCTGATCAGGTCAAATTAATTAAATGGCATTTAAACTCTCACATATGGAGTTTGAATTTGAACCTAGTGTTCAAACCAACCCCATTTAACTTGTTGCTAGATGCATTAGCCCAAAACACATTCATACTTCCATGTCATAGCATGCATCATACTGTGCATTGCATTGATTGTGTTTCTTCTTTGTTTGTCGGTGTTTGTCCCCTCTCGGTAGACGATGTTCCGACGTTGTGATCGTTGACACTGATGAAGACTCAATGCTATCTTCAGAAGTGCCAGGCAAGCAAAACCCCCTTGTTCATTCCGATACAATCCCACTCTCTCGCTCCTGCTCTCTTTTAATGCATTAGGACAACACCGATTCATCTGTTACTTGCTGCGGTAGCTGAACCCCTTATCCTTTGCATGACCTGTCATTGCCACAGTAAATAGATGAAACCCACTAGCATGAGTAGGAGTTGTTTGAGCCCTGATGTGCCTACTCATTCGTGCTTGTTTGTCATGCCTGCTACTGCTTAGAGTTGAGTCAGGTCTGATTCATCGGGAATGAATCGGAGGTGTGTGAACATGTCCTACTGTGTGTGAACTAAGTGTGTGAACACGATTTGGTAAAGGTTGCGGTGAGAGGCCATGTAGGAGTATATGGTGGGTTGTCTCATTGCAGCAGTCCTCAGGAACTGAGTTATGTGTTTGTGATCCATGATTAGTTACTACCACACATTGGGCTCCGGGCGCTCCAAGCTCTCTCGACTTATTAATCAACTTGATCTCTGTCCAGGAGTTGCAACTAGTTTTTGGTGTTTGTAGGTAGTGTTAGTAGTCTACCAAGTGGCACCCGGTACAGGTGGGCTTGGGACAGACTAGGCACAGTGGCACGGTGTACCAAGTGGCAGCCGGATGGTGGGCTTGGGAACCCTGCTCACATTGTTTGGGGCCGTGAGCGACACCCCGGCCGGATCTCCTTGCGGATGGAACCCGAATAGGCGATAAACCTGGACGAGAGACTTGTGTGGTTAGTCAGGTCGTGGCCGACACCCTCGCTGGGCTTCCGCTTGAAGGTTGCCGAGTACATGTCGTGTAAACGGCGGTAAGTGGTGAGAGCGTGTGTGAAGAAGTACACCCCTGCAGGGTTAACATTATCTATTCGAATAGCCGTGTCCGCGGTAAAGGACTTCTGGGTTGCCTGTACAGTTCATAGACAAGTGAAAGTGGATACTCTAAAATACGCAAGATAAGCGTGAGTGCTATGGATGGCGTTCTCGTAGGGAGACGTGAGCGGATCCATAGTGGTGTATTGATATGGTGAATATGTGGACTCGTGTGCGCCACCTCAAAAGAGTTATTTGCAGTCGTAGTTCAGGATAGCCACCGAGTCAAAGCTGGCTTGCTGCAGTTAAACCCCACCACCCCTTTGTTGATAATGATGCATATGTAGTCAGATCTGATGTAAGTCTTGCTGGGTACATTTGTACTCACGTTGCTTAATTTATGTTTTTGCAGAGAGACGTCAGTCTCGCTAGTAGTACCGCGTGGACTTTGACGTTTAGCTTGTTACCTCAGCTACGATCTTGTGCCCTCGGCAGGATCTGGTAGATAGTCGGGCTTCTCAGCCTTTTTCATTTGTAGATGTCTGTACTCAAACATGTTAAGCTTCCGCATGTGCTTTGACTTGTATGCTCTAATTGTTGGGTCATGAGACCCATGATTGTAATATCTTGCTCCTCGGAGCCTATTGAATAAAATACTTGAGTCGTAGAGTCATGTTGTGATGCCATGTCATATTTGCACATATCGAGCATATTGTGTGTATGTTATTGAAATGCTTGGTATGTGTGGGATCTGACAACCTAGTTGTTTATCCTTAGTAGCCTCTCTTACCGGGAAATGTCTCCTAGTGTTTCCACTGAGCCATGGTAGCTTGCTACTGCTCCGAAACACTTAGGCTGGCCGGCATGTGTCCTTCTTCATTCTTGTGTCTGTCCCTTCGGGGAAATGTCACGCGATGGATACCGGAGTCCTGTTAGCCTGCTACAGCCCGGTTTACCGGAGTCCTGCTAGCCTAGTTGCTACAGCCTGGATTCACTCGTTGATGACCGACACGTTCGTTGTTGGGTCATGTATGCCTGTCCCTGTAAGTTAGTGGCACTTTGGATTCACGACTAGCCATGCCAGCCCGGGTTCTTTGTCATATGGATGCTAGCGGCACTGTCATATACGTGAGCCAAAAGGCGCAAACGGTCCCGGGCCAGGTAAGGTGGCACCCGTGGGAATACCGTGCGTGAGGCCGCAAAGTGATATGATGTGTTACATGCTAGATCGGTGTGACTTAGGATCGGGGTCCTGATAGCTTTGGTATCAGAGCTTGACTGCCTGTAGGATTACCAAGCCAAACTGGTTGAAGTTGAGTCTAGAAATTCTTTAGTTATATAAGCGAATTGATTGTGGGATGGAACCTAAGGATCTTTTTACTCCTTATACCCTATGCCCTTCTGATCCGAGTCATCTTATCTTTCCTACGGGGTTAAGGAACTAGGCTTTCTCTTCTTCTATCAGGATCACGTGTTACTAATCCGTAGACTTATAGGATTCATGGATTTAAGCCTCAGTTCGGTTCCGACTACTTCCGTATGATAACTGTTGATCCCGAAACCTTGATACTGTGCTTCTGAATGGTTATGCCACCATTTTTATAGCATGTCTCAAATTCTTTTGAGCATTTACAGCCGTTATGTTGTCCGAGTCATCCCAGGTTTCTTAATAATCTGAAGCATTTGCAAAATCCCTTCCTCCTGTTCCTGATGTTCCGTTGGGCCAGGTTAATCACACAAAATTGCTGAGTTGAGGTACGCTGTTGCCTCGACATATATGTTGGAATTATTATTATGACCCTAGGTATCCAAAGTATCACCTAGTAATCCATCCATGCTTTGTGTTCCCAGTGTGATGATTCTGGCCATCATTCTCGAAAGCATCCCGTGATGCCACTTAGTAGTTGGTATTCTATTCCTGGGTTTTGAACCCGAGATTCACCCTACTTACTTCATGTTGATAGTAATTGCTAGCTCCCTTAGGTTATCAGTAACTTTGCGATAGTCCTCGAGGTCCGTGGTATTTCCTTCTTCCAAATACTATGAACCGCTTATGGCAGAAGTTCCTTGAACCAAGAGATCACAACAAGAATGCTCTCGATGAGTTCTCGATTCTATGTTGATACTCTGCCAGTCCTTCCTATTTAGCATGGGTTATCCGGAAGAAATATGCTGAATTTGTTCGGCATACTAATCCATGCCTCCACAACTCAGAAAAACATATGTTCCTCTGGGTTGTCCCTCTTTAGTTGTCTTCTGACCCTGTCTATCAATTGATAGTCAGGAGTGATTATGCATTCGTGTTATCGATGCTTATTATTCTTGTGGTCCATCAAGCCATTCTAATCCGGAATGACTAGGAGAAACAAACTCCAGAACCTCATCCATATCTAGGATTGGGTCAAAACAATTGTATTCCATGGATCAAAATCCAGCTTCTGCTCTGCTGTTACATGCTAGATCGGTGTGACTTAGGATCGGGGTCCTGACAGCTTAGAACCAAGGCGTAGGAGCCCGGATTCGGCATCACCTCTGGGTGATCAGCTCTGCTCCAACTAATAGGCTTCTCGGACCAATGCATAAACTCCGGAGTATCTGATGCTACTGCATTCACTTCCTGCTGCTGCAACCGTCTGCTGCGTCGATCATCAGCCATACTGGTGAACACCACATAAGCTCCGTGTTCTTCGGGGTATTCATCTTGTACGGCGCCAACTGGCCTGGCCGCCGGCTACTGGGGCGGCTGTGGAGGCGGCGGCCCAGTAGGCGGAGGAGGAAGGAGGCCGTCTCCCTTGGCGATTCTGGTGAGCCAGTGGCATTTCCGGGTGGTATGGTTTGATGGCTTCGCGCCACTGTGGAACTTGGAGGGACCATCCAAAGTCTGCTCGTAAGAGAAGGACAGCAACCAGTTGGACTTGCCGCCTTTTTGTCGCCTCGCCGGAGGCTGCCCCTCAGGCTGTTGGTCTTCGACTGTCGCAACCTGCCGACTGCTGGAAGTCGGCTGTGGGGCCTTGCGCTTGTGATCATTCTGCTGCTGTCGCCGACTGGTGTCTCCAGCCGGAGTTCTGGGAGCTTGAGGGGCCACTTTGCCAGTCGCACTAACTTGAATCTCTGTCTTCATGGAGGAGTCGGCCGTAGCATACTTGTCTGCTATGATCAGCAACTCGTCGAGGGTCTCTGGCTCGTCGCAGAGGAGCCTGTGCTTGAGGAGGGTGCCTTCTCTGCACCCAGCGGTGAAGTACTCGATAGCCTGCACCTCGTGCACGCCCTCGCAGGAGTTCCGAAGCTCGCCCCATCGCGTGAGGTAGTTGCGAGTCGACTCGTCTTGGCCTTGCACGCACAAGGAGAGCTGGCGCGGCTTAGGGGGTCGCTTGTACGTGCTGGTGAAGTTGCGGATGAAAGCCTCGGTGAAGTCTACCCAACTGTTGATGCTGCGGGGCTTCAAACTGTTCAACCATGTCCGGGTCGTGCCCTGGAGCATGAGTGGAACGTACTTCACGGCAACGCGCTTGTTGCGGCTGTGGAGTAGTCAACTAGCCAATCTTCCGGCTTCACGGAGCCGGTGTACTTGGGCGTGTCTCGGGGGAGCGTGAACCCCTTGGGAAAGGGCTCGTCTCGAATGCGGGGTCCGAAGCAAGGTGGGCCCAGTTCATCTTCTTCTTCCAGCGCCAGGGACCGGTGGAGTCGGTCGATCCGGAGGCGGGCGTCGTTCTCTCCGACTCCCTCTCGACGGCCGAGGCGGTCACCGAGAGTCAGATGCTCAACGGGCGGCGGGGAGACTCGTCTTTCTCTTCGTGGTGGGGGAGGCAGGTAGTCGCCCTGCCGTTCCACTACTCTTGGGCGGCCGTCTTGGTCACGCTCGATGGTGATGCGAGTCCGACTGTGGCTGACAGCCAGATCCTTCTCTCTTCTTCCGCGGGCTCCGCGAGTCGGCGTCCGAGACGTCGCGCCTTCATCTCGGCAGGGAGGTAGGTCGTCATTTTGTCGCTGCGGCGCCTCCGTGCGGCAGCCGGCTTCGTTCTGTGCGGCAGCCGTTTTGAGGAGTCGCTGGACTCGCTCGGTCATCAAGCGGCGCTCTTCGCCTTCGAAGTTGTCTAGTTCGTCTACTGCCGCCTGGGCGGCATGGATGTTCTCCGCAGGCGTGGCATATACGCGGCGATCAGCCCCGAACAGGTTGGCGATGGCCACGCCGCGTTGGCAGACCGCGCCTAGGCGGCTAGGCCCAGTCGGCACTGGCGAGCCGCCCACAGCGCGATCCATCTCACGTTGGTAGGCCTTCGACAAGCGTCTCATGCTTGCCAGCTTCTTAGCGCCTTTGACGAGCTGAAGGCGGCGTGCCTCCAGCGTCTCGGCGTCAGCGTCCTCCAGAATGGGTGCCGTCAGGTCTCGCAGAGCCGCGTCGAGCGGGTCATGGGCTCCTTCACCGGAGTGCTCGCCATGACTAATAACGAGCACCTCCGTGACAGCGCTTCCACCGCTCTCTTCACGAGGTAGCGGCTCGTCGTAGATCACCACATTGGAGGGGAACGTGTTGAGCAACACGCTGTCAGAGTCGACCAGCATCGGGTCGGTGGAGCCTACGGACTCCAAGTCTACGGCAGGCTCGCCGGCGATGTGGAGATGGTCGAGGAGGCCCGCGAGGAGGCTTTCGGGGCCGCCCGTGCCCGCATCGGATGCAGGCTCGTCGGAGATGCTAACCTCGCCGAGAAGGTCAGCGAGGCAGCTCGCCGCGCACGTGTCATCGACGCTTTGCAGCGCGTCAGGGCAAGCGCCATCGGGCATGCCGGGCTGGCTACGCTCGCGGGGGAGGAAAAGGGTTCCCGTCCAAAGCAGGTCTCTGGACGACGGTGCACCTCGCCCCACGGTGGGCGCTAAATGTCGGGGGTTGGATGCGACATATGCCAAAGGATGGCTTATCATGGTGGGAGTGAGTAAAACGTTGTCGGTGCCAGGAAACGGGATTAGGCGAAGGCATGCACGCCGGCGAATCTTACCCAGCTTCGGGGCTCTCCGGGGAGATAACACCCCTACTGCTGCTCTACGAGGTCTCCGCATGATCACTAAGGCGTAGTGACTACAAGGTTGCTCCTAGAGCTGTATTCAGGAGGTAGAAGGAGGCAAGGCTAGCTC
This sequence comes from Triticum dicoccoides, assembly GCF_002162155.2. Taxonomy (NCBI): domain Eukaryota; kingdom Viridiplantae; phylum Streptophyta; class Magnoliopsida; order Poales; family Poaceae; genus Triticum; species Triticum dicoccoides. Next base: position 487,414,718 of record NC_041383.1, on the reverse strand, counting down.
TCTTCCTCCTATATGATCTGGTCTAAGGCTAATGGATGCGAACCCTTTGCATGGGTGCCCCGGGGGGTTTATATAGGCCTACCCCCGGTGGTACAATGGTAATCCGGCTGGGCGCGGGTCCCAGCCGTCTGTCTCACAGGCCGCCGTCTTCTCCGCCGACTTCCGGGGCCCGCCGACTTGCGGGCCCCGCCGGCGAGTCCGGCACTATAGCCGTGATTCTGATGACGCAGGCTTGGTCACTGGGTCGTGGCAACAGTGCTGCCATCTAGCGGGCGATCACTGTCTTACTTCCCGTCTTGTCTGGTTGATGGCGCGTGGGACCCGTGGGAGAGGCCGGCCGACTCTGGGGAGCCGATTCCCACGGGGCCGCCTTCGAGGCGTATCCGCCGTCTTCTATGCTCTCGCTGACTGGCAGGTCCGCCGTCTCTGAGCCGTACAGGTAGCCCATCGTGGCCACAGTGCGCCGCACACTGTGGCCGAGGTCAGGGCTGGCATGGCAACAATGTCAGGCCATGCCAGAGATCTCCAGCGGTACGGCACACTGTAGCCATGCTGGCCCATCGCAAGCAGGAGGTGACGGCCACGCCGTGGTCGTACCCGCCTCGCCTATCGCGACGAGTGTAGAGTCGTGGGCCGACTCTCCATAGCCGGCTCCTCCGGAAGTCGCTGGCCACGAGTCGGCTCATCTCGGAGTCGCCATCTGAGACTCGGTTCATCTGGGAGTCGCCATCTGAGACTCGGCTTTGAGGGGCGCGGCCTGGCCCGATCTCTTGAAAGGTTCTGGGGCTCGGGTTAGCCTACCCGTGGCCCATTACTCCGACAACGGCCGATTAATGACGACCCGTTATGGTCGGCCCATGAACAGACGATTCCAACTCTAGCCCATTTATGGCCATAATGCAGTCTGTTATTGGCCCATGTTTGGCCAACCGATCATACGGCCCGTATAAGGCCCATTGATGATACGGCCCGTAGAAGGCCCATTGTGTCTACGACACGTAAAAGGCCCATTGTTTCTACGGCCCGTAGGAGGGAAATGGTAACTACAGTAAATATGTAGCCCATGGTTATTGTGGCCTAGTTTTAAAAAATAGGTTATTGCGGCCACTAGCAAACCACAGAAAAAGAACTGCACTGACTACAAGCAAAGAAATAAACAAGACAATGAGGAAATAAATAAGCAAGCAACTTACGCTAGGCTATCACGGCTATTACACATATTACATCCACTGGGCATCAAAGTTCGCCATCAGTGCAAATATAGGGAACACAGCAGCATATAAACGCCGCAACAAAACAAGTCCAGAACTGAAACCACTTTAGAAGGGCTCAAGAAACAATATCCTGGGTACCCATAATGCTGACAAGATGCTTAGCAAGCTTATTAACTTTCTCTTGTTTGGCGCTTAAGCCCTCCAGCACTTGTTGTTGCACCAGAAAGTATGCATCTGAATTCTGTAGGGACTTCCTCAGTCCTTCTGATCGATGTCTTTCAACTTGAAGTTGAGACTCAAGAAGCCGAACTGATTCAGGCAACGAGTTCGAAGAGCTGGTGCCAGTAGTAGTAGCCAGTAACTCGAACACTACATCAAGACAGGACTTTGGGGTTGTCTCAGTGTCTTCAATATGGTTTTTATCAGCTTTCTTGGAGACCAATAGGGATGTCTCACTATCTTGAACCTTATCTGCATTACTTCCTTTACCATTGTATAACGGGATACTGTTCTCCAATATTTTATCCGCATTCTAAAACAGAAACAAACAAACACATCACAGGTTCACAATGTAGTATATGAAACTCATTTTGGTAAACCAGTTCAGTAGTAAGGTGGACAGGATAACAGCATGAAACAAACATCTATCTATGTAGTATGGTCACTGTATGGTCTATATCATTCTAGATTATGTTGCCAAATCAAGATAGATACAGTCCGAATCATATCTATTTAAGACAAAGCAGCATAGACAGAATATAAGTGTGGGAAACTACACAACAATAACAACACTTGTAATGTGCATGGCATGAGACCATAACTGTTTATTCAATTGAAACTGAAATCAACATAGAGCAAGTTACAACAGCAAACAGTCAAACACGTTCAAGAAACAGGTTTTAAACATACCCGTTGCGCCATTGGAGTTTCAATTGCATCCTTCAAATTTGAAATTAGTTGGTATGAGTAAATACAGTGATGCAAGAGCAAAGTAGTATGAACCATTGCTACGGAACCTGACCTGAGAACAATTCTTCTTCTACTTTAAGCATTGACTTGGGGTTTGGAGTGGTGGTCCTCGTGCTTTGGGCACTGCAGTTTCCTTACTAACTGCTCGTGTTTGGGTGCTTTGTGGTGGAGACAGTGATGTGTCAACGGGAACTGGGAGTCTATCTGCTGGGGTTGGGGTTAGAAGGGGTGTAGCTGGTTCTCTGTCCAACTGGGTAGGGGTGCAATCTGCATGAGTGTGGGTTATGTGTGGTGGGGCTAGTTCTTGGGCAAGTACAACCGTGGTTCTATCTGCATCGACAGGTAGCATGATCTTTTCTGAAGACCGTGTTTTTACTCCCACAAATACTGCCATCACTCCCTCCAATTGAAATGGCTGATAAGCAAGAAAAGTAATTGAATGTACAGACATTGTAAGATAGACAGGTGCAATGGATAGTAGGGAAGAAAACATGGCATGAAATAATTCACATTTATGTTGTGTAACCAAACAGAATAGTAGGACATAATTTCACATATATGATGGCTAATTAAATAGGATAGCATGACACAATTTCACATGTATGATGGCTAACTAAACAGGATAGAATGACATACTTCAAAATATGATGACTATGTAAACAGGATGACATGATATAACTATACAATGTGTCTATTAAAGTGGTTGGCATGCCATAAATCACGATAGAATGACATAATATAAAATATGATGACTATGTAAATAGGATGAGATTATATAACTATATTATGTCTTTAGAAAATGGGTTGGCATGCCATAATTCAGATACATGCTGTCTATGTAAACATCATGGCATGACATAATTCAAATATATGATTTATATACTAAGGAAGTGAGCAAAGGGCAATCGCATATATGATGTGTCAACTAAGGAGATGGCATTCAGTATTGTGTATATGATGTAAAGACTAAGCATTGCAATACAACATATGCATGATATGAGTAATATAACCCTGCAAAGTTTGAGCATACACCTCAGGGGGATAATAGGACTAGTCATCTGCCTCTGAATCCTCCTCTGAAGAGCTATCTGTAACCAGCAAGGTATCTGCTTCAGTAGGTAGCATTGTCTGCTCTAAAGACCTTGTTTTCACTCCAGATTTCTCCATCGCCAATTCAAATGGCTGATGCACAGGAAAAGCAGTTGAATATACAAACATTGTCGACAAAAGCAATGAGAAATACAAAAAGACGACATGTTATAATTCACATATATGACGCTTGCCTAAACAGCATGGCATTCCATAATTCACATACATAATGCCTTGCAACAAGATAACATTGCATAATTCACATATATAATGTCTTGCAACAAGATGGCATTGCATAACTCACATATATGGTAATTAGACACTAAACAGGTGGCATTCACACAAGGCATGTCTAAACTAAGCAAATGACAGAGCAATGCAAGATACCATACGCACGATATGAGCAACATAACCCTGCCAAGTTAGAGCATGCACCTCGGGGGGGGGGGAATATGACTGGTCATCTGTCTTTGAATCCTCCTCTGAGGAGCTATCGGTAACCAGCAAGACATCCGCTTCATCAGATAGCATTGTCTGCTCTGAAGACCTTGTTTCCACTCCAGATTTTTCCATGACCGTGCCGAATGGCTGATGCACAGGAAGAGTAATTGAATGTACTGAAATTGTTGACAAATTTAACATGTAATAAAAAATGATGGCATGATATAATTCACATATAATATGACTGGCTAACCAGGGTGGCATTGCAAAATTTGCATATATGATGCCTTGCTAAACAAGATGGCATTGCATGATTCACATATACGATAAAGAAACTAAACAGATGGCATTGACACAAAGCATGTCTAAACAAAGCACATGACATCTTTAATGTATACAGTAAGCAATGCAAGGCACCATATGCATGATATTACCAACATCAGCATGCCAAGTTAGAGCGAAGACCTCATGGGGGTAAATAGGAGTGGTCTTCTCCTTCTGAATCCCCCTCAGAACAGTTATCTTCCTCTTGATTACGATCCGAAATGGTTGGAGGGGGGGGGCTGCCTTTGCGCCCACCATGGAACGACGTCTGCATGAAATTTTATTGCCACACAAGGCTCGTCTCTTTTCCTCTACATGATCAGTTCCATTTTGTACAATAACTAGCATGCATAGGAATAAAACATAGTGAGATTATGTAAGGAGTGCATGCACAAATCCAGAGTGATGGTAGCAAACTAATGATAGACCCAAAACCAATGATAGCACGCAGATAATAGCTTTAGTTAAAAAATACAGATAATCGCTCCTTTAATGTTTGTTTGCACCCAACATGAAACTCATAGTAGACACCGGAGATTGACCAGATAGTACTGATTGTTGCCCCAATATGTACCCAACAACCATTTAAACACTCAAGTTTGAGCATTAGTTTGGACCTGATTGTTGCCCCAATAGGTGAACACGACGATAATGTAGCATGTCATCATATGAAGCGACGCATAACGTAAGCAGACACGAAAGAGTGTGACCTCTCTTGCGGACCCGTGTAGTCCTCAAGGTCATCTGCTCAGTTGATGATGGTAATGCAGTTGTCGTGGCTGCCGGCGGCGGGGAAGAAGATCTAATGCGGCAAAAGATAGTATGGAGAGCGGATCCCTGCTGTGGTGAACCCTTTCGTCGTTGGAGCAGCTGAGCTGGGGTGGAACACAGCACCGTAGGAGTAGGACAAACCACACAAGGTTTTCTTTGACAGATATCTGTAACAGAAGTAAGTGAGTAAGGGCTTGTTTGAATTTGAGGATTCTAACAATGCAGGGATAGGAAATGGACAGGAATAGGATAGGAATGCACGTGAAAAATAGAGAATTTAAAAACACAAGATTTCTACCAATCTGGGTGTTTGATTCACAACAATTGTAAGATCACAGGATGCAAAAAAGCATGGTGAGATTAAGTCAAAGCACAAGAAAATGTACGGTTATAATGCTATTATGCTACTATCTCTTAGTCTTGTGCTTGATGAATAGGAATATGAAAACGAGGACAAGTGGAAATTAGAATTCCTACGGTTTTCTTTCAAGGAGACACTAAAGGAACAAATCCTATAGTTTTCCTTTGCTCCATTCCTTTGCACCAAATTCATGAAAAGTGGTACCATAGGAAACTTTCCAATTCCTATATTTTTCATTCACTTTTCCTTTCAAGCACTGGCGATTCTAGTAGGTTGGCTTGAGCAAGGAAAATCCTACACTAAAAAAAATGTTTTTGTGCTACTTCTATTACTTTGGGCCTAGGCCACTGCCATACTAGCTCAACTCCCAGGCCCATCGACAAATGCACAGCTCAAATGCGCAGAGATAAATAATGATGGCATTCAAGAGAGTCCATCACCGATAGCTAGGTTACCTGGTACCTCACTGCTTGTCATATAGTAGGATAAAATAATCGTATTTCCCGTTACTACGAGTGCTCAGTGGACAATATATATAACATGTAGTGTAAAAAAGAGATGCAACAAGTGTACAACCTCTTTGGTGAAGCCATGTCGATTTCAGCGTGATTGGGTTGGCCGGTGAGGATGCTCCAGCTGACTTGGCTGTCAGAGGAGGGGAAGAAGATCTTAGGCGTATAGAGATGGAGCCCGAGGTACTGCTCCGCTGTGATGGAGGGTTTCGTCGTTGGAGCAGCTCCGGTGAGTTGTACGACGCCGAGGCTGAAGCGGGACAAGAGAGACAATGTTAACCTGAGTGGAATTCTAATAGCATATCCAATACATGAAGTAAAATAGATAACCACAAAGTGCTAGATGTAAAATACATCAGCCGCTCATCTCTGAACTTAACTGTCGAAACTGAACTTAACTGTCGAAACTAAACTTAACTGTCGAAACTGAATTTTGCTGTCGAAACTGAACGCACTAGCAAGGTGAGGCTACACGTAGGTCAACTGACTTTTTCATCTCTGGTCAGTTGATTTTGCAGCCGTTGGATATGAAATCAAGGGACTACGGTTCATCTTCAACCTCCAACCCCCTGAGCCGCCAGCCACCACCGGCCAAACAGCAGCCCCCCGCCGCCCTGCCCTCCCCGAAAACACTCCACACCGTTGGTCCACCGCCGCCCCGACCATCCCTCTAGACCCCCCATGCCTAGCTTTTTGTCAGGCGATCCCCACAACACCGCTGCCGTGGATGGAGCCGCGCCGTGTCGGCTCTCGACTGAGCGCCGACAGCACCGTGAGATCAAATCAACAAGAAAATGCGGTGATTATTGTACAACCACTTTGGTGGTGCCGATTAGGCCGCATCTTCATCCGAGGAAATGGTGATGATGATGCTCTTCCGGTGGTGCAGGTGAAGACGGTGGTGTGGGAATGGAGGTGGTGCGAAAGACAAGGGGAACATCGGGGCAGCTCCTTAGAGGTGGAGGACGGGGTGGCTGAACCGGCGGGACGACGAGATGAATGACGGATCCTCATCCAGTATGGTGGATGAGGGATGCCGAGGTGTTGCTGTGGATGACGTCGTCGGGGAAGAGGCTCCGGCTGGGTGGCGGACGGAACATGGTGTGGGGTTTCGTCGCAGGTTTTCATGGCCTCGGTGTACGAATGGGTGGGCGAATGGGATGGCAGTGGGGAACCATGGCTTAGGGACGCGCTTGTCCGAAATGTGGGGTAAGTTACGAAAGTACCCCCACCGATTTGAGGCGGTTCTTTCGGTTCAGGGGTACCACGGGCATTTCGCATGTCGGGATTGCGCAGGAGGTGGGAGTTTTCGCGCGCATTGTAATTTCAGAATTACAAGGCGCGGGTTGAGATGGAGGGAGTTGTCGGAGCACAACGAGACAAAGATACATCTTAAATATTTTGGGCTAACAAGACGCGGGTTGAAGAGGCGGGAGTTTCGCAGCACGATAGACAGAGACGCTAGCTTGAATTTTCGGCATAACAAGGCGCGGCTTGAAATTTCAGAAGAACAAGCCTAACGTGTACCAAAAAAGACAATTTGCACCTCAACATGCAAAACACACACACAAACACCATTTAGACTAGAGTAAGGTACACGTGCATTGCACGCATGAGATTTGGCAACCAAATTATGAATAAATACCACATTATAGCATGTAAGCTTTGAGTCATATATGCATGATGTAGATGTTCGTTTAATTCTTATAGTTCATTTCATTCAAAATCATCTAGTTTTTATAAGAAAGCTAATCTATTTTAAGATCCATGGAATTGTGCGTTGTAAGACATAAAGTAAAAAACATATAATGGCAAATCATGTAGAAAAACATTTGGGTAATTCTGATACGGAAGATTCTAGAACAAAGAAGAAGTGCTTGTGTTTTGATGTTTGTGCATTATGCTTAAGTTCAACCATGGAGTCTTCTAGATTATACATGTGGCGAAATCTGGTGGAATCTAGATGATATCCAACGGCTAGTAGTGCTCAAATTTGCCATCTTTGGACCATCGGATTCGCCTCATCCGACGATCATCTTTCAAAGTTAAAGTTACCTGCACACAATATAAAAATATAAAATATAATATATATATAGGGGGTATAGATATAGATATGTGATGTGAAAGCCACCCATCATCTCCAATTAGAATAGTGTGTCCATGCACGGATGCGATGTGGCCAAATGATGTCTGCCATTCGTATCTCAAATTCAAATGAGTCTGACCTTGTTCAATGTGTATACATTACAACATGCTCGTTTCCAAACCACACCGCGCAGATCTCCGTTATATTCATGCATGCATGGGTTTCAAACATCAGGATCTCTTATTCAACTATTTCAATTCAACTTTACATTGATTATGACCTCACCTAGTCTTTTACACCCACATAGTCGTCTTCTCTTTATAATTGTACCACTAACTTTCTCTCATGCATGCATGCGCACACACTACCAGTCGACATTATCCATCGCACACATGCAATCTTTTTCTTCAGGTCGGTCTCCCATGAAGGCACACACCCACACACATCCCCCTCTCCATCATATCGGGCATTCTTTATCTCTGATGCGTGCATGCGCAACGATTGATGTTCCTCTATGTATGTGTGTATATAGCTAGGTCTTTCATAGTTTTCCACACAAACCGATCAATCGATATATCTAGTGAGGTCTCACCCTCTTTCCCATGTCCACATCGATCAATCTATACCTCTCTATATAGGATTAACATATATAGCTAATACACCCACATCAAAATATCGATCTCGCACTTGTGCATTCCTTCATAGTCTCCCTCCACTCGGCACCTCGCACCATCTTCTAGCCCCCACCAGATTTTGCCACATGTAAAATCTAGCAGACTCCATGGTTGAACTTAAGCATAATGCACAAACCTAAAAACAACAGTGGTTCTCTTTTGTTCTAGAATCTTCCATATCATAACTGCCCAAAAAAATTTCTTGTTGAATTGCCATTATTTGTTTTTACTTTATGCTTTACAACGCACAATTCCATGAATCATAAAATAGATTAAGGGCTTCTTTGATTCAAAGGATTCTCAAAGGAATTTGGAGGATTCTAATCATTAGGAATTTTTCCTATCTTGGTTGTTTGATTCGTAGGATTGTAAACCATAGGAATTTTTTCATATGATTCATTTGCACTAGATTTCATAGGAAACATACCATCCACTCAAACCTCTTTGAAAGAATTCTGCGTTTTTTATGCACAATCAAACACTCATATAGTCCTGTAGGATTCAAGACAACATTCCAGTATAATCCCATGTTTTTCCTATTCTCGCGTTTTGGAAATCCTACGAATCCAGGAGGCCCTAGTTTTTTTATAAAAAACTAATTGATTTTGAATGAGATGAACTATAAGAATTAAACGAAGGCCTACATCAGGCATATATGACTCACAGCTTACATGCTATAGTGTGGTATTTATTCATAATTTGGTTGCAAAATCTGATGCGTGCAATGCACGTGTACCTTACTAGTACTTCGAGTATGTGCAAAACACGTAAATTAGAATTCCAATGGCATGCTACACAGTGTCTCTCTTATAGTTCATGAAGCCATGTGGCACATGTGGAGGCATTGTCGCGACCTCCTTGTGTGGATTGATCACAGTGACGTGCTGCTGGTTCCAGAAGAATGTACTCGTCCTCCCTGAGCCATACTGGCGGTACGTGCACGAAGTGAAGATGTGCACGCACGCACTCATTCCCTCACACGCACATGCAGGTACACGGGCGGACGCAATTTTGTACCAAGATCCACCCATTGTGATAATTTAACGCGTGTAAAGTCGTTCACTTCATTGATGGTCAATTAATACAGCGCATGCAAATTGAGTGGACGTGAGGGTAGAAGAAAGACATTATTACTCCACTGCGCGCATGCGAGTAGTTAAAACAAGGGTTGCTAGTAGTACTTCCATTGGTCTCCTTCGTATTTTGTGCCTATTTTTGACAGTAACATAATATTTACGCATTTGAGCAGTGTAGTCTACTTGAAATTTATGTTCCGCTAAACTCATCGGGAGCCGTTTCGGGCCTCGAAACCAAAACCATCAATTAATCTTTACCTTGTTTCCCTCACATTCAAAAGCCTGCTCACACCTACTAGTACGTACCAAACCTGAATGTCTTCCCACTATGAAGGTATTAGTACTAGTGCTAGTACTTTGGTTATAAAAAGGGAAACTACCTAACCGAAAATTACTCTACCTTTCCTCCTCATAAGTGCTTCTTCTTCGTCCGTCCTTGCCATGGCCGGTGAGCAGAGCTCTAGGTCGAGAACTACTCGTAACAAGGGAGCGGCAACCAAGGCTGCGAAAAAAAGAGAGGGCTCGCCGCCACGCAGAGACCTCGAAAGATCTCTCACGGGCAGGGGATGGCTCCCAGGAGCGCCCTAGCCGTGGAGGCGAACATGCCGAGTCGGCGGCGCTGGAGTCGTTATCCCTCGATGGCATACCCGATCAGCTCAATAAGCACCTCTATAAGCAGAAGGAGTTCATCCAAGGCTTGGTAGAGTTGCTGAAGGAGAGCCTTGACGACATGCTCGCTGAGCTCCATAAGCAGGGGGAGTTGACCGCCGGCTTGGTGATGCTGCTGAAGAAGAGCATTGCCTTGAAGAAGAAGGAGACCGGCCAAATCCTGCGACTTCAGGAGGACAAGGCAAAGCTCTGCCATGAGATCGACCTGTTGAAGGAGAAGAATGTCGGCTGGAAGAAGCTGCATGCAAATAGTAGTTCCTCGATGAAGATGCTATAGGCCCTCCTCACGGAACAGAAGGAGGAGTTAGAGAAGCTCTGCATCGAGCACCAGGCTGCTGTCAAGGTACGTAATGCGGCCGTGGAACAGATGATGAAGGCTCGCGTCGAGAAATCCCGCATCATGGACAGAATGAAGAAGATGGCGGATGAGACGTGCAAGGAGATGGAGGTCGTGGAGGCGATGAAGAAGTAGTTATGACTCCGCGGCGAATTAGATCATTTGGGGTGATAATCTTCCTTCTTCTTTTGCTCCTGTGTTTGATCTTTTGCTTCGGGTGTTTCGCCGCACGTGTCACGTTCTCTGCGAGGCATAAATAGAATAATGCTTTTTTTAGGGAATGAAAAGAACAATGCTGACAATGAGATGACTAGCAAATTAGATCATTTTTTATCGCCATATGGTACTGGGGTGCCGTGTTTCGTGCTCCTCCGTCGCAGTACTACTCCAGTGGAAAACTTGAGTATACCACACGGTTCTTTGCTCCTCATCAGGTCGTCGGCGCATTTATACGAGCAGTCAAATCACAAGGCCCTGCCTTCCAGCAGTAATGAGCCGCCAAATCACAAAGGCCCTCGCCTCTCGTGAAACCGACCAAGCTAGACTGCCCTGCCCTCTAGCCTCTTAAAATATGTATACTTTTATACAGTAGTAGTATCGACGGATTGCGCCATGGAGCAAAACTTGAAATTAAAAAAATGGTGGTACATATAGAGAGAGCTCGTCACCAAATTATGCATATAGTACTATTAAAAAGGCTAGTCACAATAATGGTGTCCAGCACAACCCACCCCTCAAATAAAACTAAGCATCCTAGAATTCTTTGACAAATCTAAGCACCCTGAAATTCTTTGACAACTAAACTGCTAGCTATATGATGTTGGCCATATATATTGTATGTATATAATGTGAAGAAACGAGTGGTAGTACTATACCAACTAAAAGATGAAATGTAAGAAATACTAGTATGTATGTACTGAAGAGTTAAAGTAACGAGAAGAAACATAACATAGTTTTGCTGGGGGCTCAACACAACACACCCCTCAAATTAAATTAAGCACACCTGAAATTAAACTTTGCAACTATTCCGGTAGATACTGCATTAGAACCACCATGAGCAACGACACTGCCACCTTACTCAGAGTCCTCGTCCACGTCCTCGACTTTGTCCTTATCCCTCTTCCTCTTGGCCGATACTTCTTTGCTTGAACCGCACACTTGGCTCTTGCTCTTCATCCAACCCTTGTAGATACTGAAACAAAGGTAGCCATCCATTGTAGTGTAGTGGATGTGGTCTATATCTAGTACATTCCGCTGCCATGCATAACGATGAAACGTGTATGGAGGTTTCTCCAGTTTACTGTACGAAGGATGAACCATGGCTCCTTCCAGGGTCAGCATTGAAGGCTGACGAGACGACACCAGCCGATTCTTTTTAGGTCGAAGGTATTGCCTACAATGAGGCCTATCCAACCCAGGACTTCTTTGTCATTACCAAAGTCTACAGTAACAAATTTGACTAGGTTGCTCTCGAGGAAGTCCTTAAAATCCAGGCATTCAACGTTGGAATGGCATATGTGGTAGGCCAAGCATAAGTCATGCACGCAAACCTGGACCACGGCGGGCTTCTTCCTCTCTTCGTCCTTTAGATCCTTATCTCGTCCCAGGACTGTGGTGAACTCAACATCTAGCCCAGCGACCCACTCATCATCTGAGTTTTCGAACATGCGTCTGAAGCGAGAAAGGCATCCTTTGACCGTCGCGGAAGAACGGGTGTAGATGATGTCAAACTCATCGCCGGTGATGGTTCTAACCTTGTACTCACCGCCGATCGTGGAGATTTGGGACGCCATGGATTTGGGAGGAGGGTTAGGATTAGTGGAACTGCCGTAATGTGAAAGGACGAGACGACTAGGAGCGAACCGTCATAGTATTGAAGGACGTGCTGGGACGAGTAGGAGCAAACTGCCAGCATGCGAACGGCAGGGTAGTGGCTTTCCATTCTCCCGTGATACGGGCTTCCGAGAGCCCTTGGATTTGAGATCGAACGGTTGCATGGCGTGATTCTAGACCTATGGGTGAATATCCTATCCTGGAGGGTTATTCTGCAAATTTTTAGCAACTTAGCATGCGATTGTTTGATCTCAGATCCAAGGGCTGCCAGCATCCCGTATCATGGTCGCACCTACCATGATGTTGGCATTTCATACATAGTCATCACTTAGTCACTCATACTACAACAAGGTTGGCTATAAGTGTATTTATTTTTTTACTTCTCTCTATCTCTTTGTATGGAGTATCTCATTGGTTGGAAAGGCATGCAAATTCCCAAACCGCTTCCTACACCTTGAATCAAATTTTTTTCCTAACAAGTTGTGCCGTGCAATTGGAATTCCAACTTGAATACTACTACCAGTAGGAGTACCAGGGGCCAGTTCTTTTAGGCTTCTAGATTAGTAATCCCATAACTACTACCTCCGTCCTGGTTTATTGGTCCCCATTGTAATTTGTGTCAAATTTTGATCATAAATTTAACTAATGAAATGTTAGTGCATGTCACATGCACTAACATTTTATCTGTTAAATCTTTTGTCAAAATTTAGCACAAATTACAATGGTGAGGAATAAACCAGGACGGAGGTACTGTACTACTAGTACTAGTTTAGAAGCCCAAATAAATGAGTGAGGTGCCTTATTGTTAGACTAGCGACAATGGGAGTAACTTCAGCAGTAACATCGAGTCCAACTCAACAAATTTGCTTATGTGGCAATGAGTTAATGAGGAGAGAGGTAGTTACAATAACTTAGCTAGTTACTGTAACATCACATGTTCCCAATGCAATATGAGTCTATAACCTAATAAATGAAGCTTTGCATGTTACCACACTTATGTTACTATCCACTATGAAGGTAGTAACATAGTCTAGGGATTTGTGTATGTTACTAGTGCATGTTACTATGCATTGTGGCTAGTCTTAGGCCCTTCCCAGTGCTCCATTGTGTACAGGTGCTAAGGGTGCCACATAGGCAAGAAAATGATGTGGCAAAGCAATTAAAGAAAAGAGAGAGCATTAGGGTGACCCTAGGAGGAAACGGTGCTAAGCGCGTGAACCTATGCAAAATGACTATCAACCAATGAATGATGGAGTTTGATTGTTAAACAATTCAATGAGGGAGGCTTAGCTACAAAAGCTAAGCACTAATGCACTAGGGAGACTAGTTGCTAAGGTTTTAAATGCGCTTAGCACCTCACGTAAGCACCAATGCATTGGAAGCAGCCTTACTCTCCACAATGACTAGTCTTATGGGAAAAGCTGGGGAAGCCGCCAAAAGAACTGGCCCTAGGACTAGTAGCTAGGGATTGAGTGTGCGAGATGAACCACAGAAAGTAAATGCAGAGAGATGAAATGCAAAAAAGACGGAGGGATGCGATGGTTGCTTGTCCGTTTATTTTACCAAGCCACTTATTACTGGGAGTGGTTGGGTTTTGTCATATGATGGCTTTACTGCCGCGCCACGAGCGGGGTGAGAGGTGAGACTCCCGTGCAACGCCGCCCTCTACACTAGTACTACTACATCGGTCGTGGTTTATCACCCATTGAATTTGACTGAAGATTTAACTGACAAAATGTTAGTGCATGTCAACAAAAACAATATCGTATTTGAACATAGTTTTCAATGATATAATTTTAGGTGACATGCATCATCATTTATCGTACTATATATAATGTTAGTTCAATTTATGGTCGTACTAATCTATAGTAGTAAGGTGCCCGTGCGTTACACGGAAGAGTGAAATGCATTGATCGGGGAGTTATTTATTTTGACAAAGGATGTGGGGGTCATCTCATGTGTAACATGTATCGATAGGTTTCTTCGGATATTATTTCATCTCTAGAGCTCAGAAACATCCGGGTGAAATAGATAAAAAAATATCTTTTGCAAACAAAAGCGTTCAACTATTCAACCTGCATTCAAAACTTGTGAAGAAATAACTCGTATTGTGCTTTGCAGGAAATGGTTCATTATAAGTCTTTCACCAGTACTGTAGTAAAAATTCATACATGGAAGATTCTAGACTAAACCATAAATGGATACACTTTTATTCATGCGCGATACTCCAATAGTGCAAGATCATGCATGGAAGTCTCCACATGCTTAGACAGCGGATTACATTGAGCGAAGACTAATGATCAACATTTAACTTAGTAATGCAGATGTCGAGGTGAACCTCCTTGGAGTCCCCATGCACATTGTTGGGGGTCAAATTATACCATGCGTCTTCCATGTCCACATCGGCGGGAAGGTCCGAGCTCGGCAGAGTCCAAGTCAGCCTGACATAGCCAGTGTCACCGCCCACGTACATCCGAGGGGTAGTAATAGTGAGCATGCACCCGTACACCGGCCTCGTGTCAGTGTCAGCATCAGTGGCGTCGCCCCTAACGCACACTACAAAGATGTGGCGGTGGCCTGCGCGGGCCTCGCCGGTGGCCACGATCAAGAGGAAGACGCTGCCATCCTCCTCTGAGACTAGCAGGCGGCATTGATCCTCCAGTGACTCCGGCACGGTGAACGGGTAGCACGTCTCGTACTTGATGTTCTTCACCAAGGGCCAGTAGTGATCGCCACATGCCTGCGTCAGGTGATGCACGATGTCTGCCTGCGAGCCCCAAAACGGCACCGGGCACTCATAGCAGTAGACGAAGGGCTCCATGGAGGCATCGACCAGGCCGTCCATGAAACGGGAGTGGCTGTAGGGGATGTTCCGCCAGTTGAATATATGAGCAAGTTACTATGAGATTTACTACAAAATAAATCATGACGGCTATAACAGAGATTAAACTAATGATGCAGACTATCATAGTAGATGAACAAATCGAGTCTAGGACACAGACTAGAAACATGAATTCTACCACGATTTCGAACAAGAAGGACAGAAACACATACGGCGCATCGGGATCAGCACCAATGGCGTTGAGGTTGTCGCCCATGTCGTTGAGGAAGAGGTTGCCGAGGTCGGGGAAGAAGTCCTCGTCGGTGAAGTCGTCGCTGCTAGCAGTCGCGAGAGTGCACTCCCCAAATGTCAACAGCGCCCGCCGAATGGAGCGCAGGAGGGAGTGGCTGTAGGGGATGTTGCGGCCGCCGAATGGAGTGCATGAGTAGCCCATGAAGTAGTAGATGGTGCTCCTCCCTAGTCTCTATTCTTATCTCTACCTTTACTACTCTTCTTTGTTTTTTATAATATACTAGTAGTAGTTGTCAAATCGAATAGTACTGCCCCGTCCACTGCACGCCCGGCTGAACACGCCTCCTCGCCTCCATCAAACCCCTCCGTTAAACCCGCATGCAAACCGAGAAACCTACTCTGGACCGTGGGAGGAAATTTGCCGGTTGCTATTGGAGAATAATAGACTCACGCCCATTCCATTTGATTTAATTGCGTGTATGGTTCTCCCTCTACAAAAAGTTAATTGCATCCTTAATCTTGTATTCTAAGTACTCTGTGGGTTCCACAGTCAGTACAGTGTACATGACTTGTAGGCTAGCTACAGATTCGTACACAAAGTTAAAAAGAAACAAATCCATGACTTGCAGGATTGGAGTTAGCACCGGTGGCGGTTCGTAGTCGTTCCACGCTCAGGCATTGAAGTTTGTAACTATTTTAGATTAGAACATACTACTCCTCCGGTGCTAGTAGTAGAGCAGAGTTCTACTCCAGTATACTACTCTACTCAAGCAAGTTAGGGCATAGTAGCAGGTACTGTAGGGAGTACCAGTACTATGATCACTTAAGCAAGTTGTCTGACTTTGATATGACCCTATGCTGCTGGTATGTGTCTCGTAAGTCAAGCGGCATGCTGTAGTCATCATCACCTGTCCACTTCCCGCAGCACATATTCGTTCACCATCTTTGTCCGCTCTTCCATCCCCGCTAAGGCGCCTCCCCCCATCGTCCAAAACCCAAGCACTAACAATGGCAGAACCGAGCAGCATCCGCTGAAAGAGTGGCTGGAATTCGCTCCCCACAAAGTTAATCAAGCTCATTGTTTCGCGTGTGGACAATCTCAGTACCATGCCGCTCGCCACGTGCTCGTCGGGGCTGTACCATTTACTCAAAGCCCTCAGGCCGGAGCTTTTTAAGCCAGGTCCTTGCTTGCTGATGCCACCTGATCTTCAGAAACGGCATGTCACATAGCATAACGATTGTAGGGTGGCAAGCATCAACCCCCTTGACTGCGATCTGATCCCCGTCACCCTCAACTACCTTAACCATATGTACTGGGTCGGCATGAACACGAATTGCACGGTGCTCGTCGACGGTCGCGGCAGTTGGATGCTCGTGGAGGTCTACACCCGGCGATTGATCCCCCTTCCTTCGATTAACACTGCACTGCTTTGGTACCGCGGCCCAGAATACTCGGAATCTTACAGTAGCCAACATGATAGCAAGTTTGATTTGCTCAAGGTTGTAATCTGCCAAGTGCCCACAAGATCTGCGAATTATAAAGACTTCAAGCTAATTGCCTTCTTCAACCGCAGTCTCACCTATCTGACAGATCACTGCGGTAAGTGGATAAATCTGCACATCCATCGCAGGATCA
Organism: Triticum dicoccoides; assembly: GCF_002162155.2. Classification (NCBI taxonomy): domain Eukaryota; kingdom Viridiplantae; phylum Streptophyta; class Magnoliopsida; order Poales; family Poaceae; genus Triticum; species Triticum dicoccoides. The sequence continues at coordinate 487,397,653 of NC_041383.1, read as the reverse complement.
TACATCCTCCATGGTTCTCTGATGCCATTGAACACAAGGGCTTCATTTACGCTGTCGACTCCTTCTATGGCTGGACGTATTGCTGGCCTACTCCAGTCATCGCTACAAACGGTTGTTACAGCAGTATGTTACTTTCCTATGATATCATGATGGCTTGCTTATATTACTGTCAACATTTACTGAAAAAATATTCATGCTCATAACATGTTGTTCTTAAGAATGACTAAATCAAGAGCCCTTTTTTATTTGACTCCAACTTGATATGATGTTGTAGGCCGCCTGGTGTCCCTACCGTTCCTAATCCCAGAACCTTTCAAAGAAAAGCGGCATGGCACTTGCAGGTGGTTCCTGGCTTGATTAGACGAAGGCGAATGATTGATGATCGTTCGCACGTACCGGATGTGTTGTTTTGCGGAATACAATCACAATCACTGCAAGGTCTTTGAGCAGGATCCCAGCTTCTCTAGGCCTTCAGGAATTTTTGACTGGAGGCTGGTAAGTAGCCTTGGTACACGCTCTCTTTTTGTCGGACTGAATTATCCATTTAACCAGGAGATAACCGACGGCAAGGATCATGATGGCAGCGCGGTTTCGTTCATCAGGCAAAACTGTGTGTACACAGCGTACCATGCGTCTCTGCATGCACCATACCCTGATATATCCAGCCACGCTCTGCAGCCCAAAGTAGGAGAGAGGGTCTCAAGTATCAGACTTCGACTTGCTGGCTGGAGTTTCCCCCGTCAGGCACCCATCTGGTTCAAGCCGTCAGCCAATCTCCACAACTTAATAAATAGTAACGTCTAACTGAGGCAGTTAGTTAGATGCATACACTTGGTGTAGTAGGATCTTTATTTAGTTTGATGCATACACTTGTTCTTTTTTGGTAGCCCTTTTGTAATGATGGTTGACATTTGGTTTGAAAGAGAGAGTTGTGTCTTCACTCTTCTGGCCTGCTTACTGCTTCTATTGCACCCCCAGCCCTGGTTGCTGCTGCTGCTGTTTTCAATGTACATTCAATAGTATATTGCATCTGTTGGTTGAATAAATGTGTTGTTAGACCGACAAACACATTGTTTTGGAAGTCGTTGCATGGTTCGATCCTTTAGTGCCCCGTACCGTACGTAGCGCATACTATTTTTCTTATGGAAAACATTTTCCACTTGTTGATAACATGCAGCCCACTGATGAAGGCCCAATAGAGAAGCCCATAATTAACTGGAAGGGAGGATCTCACATGAATCCGGCCCAGGTACATGCTCATGGTCCCCTAAACATAAATAAGTAAATAAATAAATAAAGCTAAATGCTCATGCACCAGTTCTTTGGGAAAATAGGTAGCCCAATATTTCTTTTTGAAGAATACCCAAGCTAGGCCTATTTGTTTTCTTCGAATTACTGGGCTGCAAATCTTTCAAGATGAGGAGGGATGCATTCCGGCCTGGCCAAAGAGTATGGTGAATGTCTGTTAAAAGTAATATCAAAAGGGGTTGAAAATTCAAAACAAAAATTATAGCAAATGGGATATTAGTTTCTTTTTTTATTTTTGTTCTTCACTGACATCTTATACGTATTTCATTGGATTTAACATGACATAGTACTAATTTATTTTTAAATTTGTTTTAGTATGGCTATTAATTTTTGGATTAAGAAAATTTCGTTCCCCAGCAAAAAATTGCGAATTTTCAAAATTTCCCACATATTTAGTTAATTTTTTGACCCTGGTACTGACCAGAAAATGGCCAGCAATTCTAAAAATGGAAAACGGGCAGCAATAATTTCCATATGAATTAAAAAATGAGTAAAAATTACAAAATTAATAGCAAATGGGCTGTACACGCCACAGATTTCGAGGCTGACTTGTTTACGCAAGGCTTTGTCAGTGAACACACGATTCTAGCAGCAGTGACTGTTGGATGTCCATCCAACGGCCGACGTGCTTCTTCAATCTCTGATCTTCCTGCTCCAGCCACCTAAACTAGCGCCGGCGGGACTGCCTGCTCCCTCCTCTTGTGGCCCGCTGTGATGCCGTGCAGGCTTCCCGGGCCCACCCTACTCCCTCCGCTGGCCTGGCCGCACGCAATCAACTGCCTCCTTATTACGCGAAAAAAATGATTCCTCCCACTGACATCTAGGGTGCACCGGTTGGGAGGCTGACCTGTGGGCCTACTAAGTTGACGCATATGCAGGGCTTGTGAACTTAGTCAACAAATGATTCTAGTAGCAGTAACCGTTGGATTTGAATCGAACGGTCCTGCTGCTTCTTCAATCGCTCCTCTTCTTGCACCAGCTGCCCAAACCAGCACCGGGGAGACCGCCTTCTCCTGCCTCCAGTGGCCGGATGTGCTGCTGTTGAGGCCTCATCGCCCCCTACGACTCCCACTGCTAGCTAGGCCCTGCGGCGATGACAGCCTCACACCGCAGCTGAACCAGTGAACCCTCGTACTCCTCTCCGTGTTGGCATCCACTGCCGCGTCTTCCCTGGCTCCGCGTCATCCCCTTCCTAGGCCTTGCCGTCGTCCACCGCCTTGGTGCTCTTGGTGCGGCGTGGTCAATGTGGTCAACGACATTCCATCGGAAGAGTATTGTATGTGGAGAGGCTGACAGCTGGGTCCATGGCCACAACCCAGTTTTTTTGTGATTTGCCAAGTAAGTCGCTTTGTCAGGCCTGTTAGGCTGTAAATCTTTCAAGACGAGGAGAGCTTTCATTCGGCTGGCCAAGAAAATGGCCCATCAGTAATGAATAATGGGTTGTACATTTTTAAAACACATGAAACCGGCAATTAGTTTCGAATATCTTTTTTTCATTTAAAGATTTTAAATTACATTAATTTTTATGCGTGGAGAATTTGTTGGATTTTATATTGATATACATTTATTTTTAAAATCAGTTTGAATGTGAGTCGAAATTTCGGGATTAAAAACAGTTTGGACCGCACCGAAATATGCCAAATTTCGTATTATTTTTTAACCGTGGCCACAATATGGGTTGTAATGCTAACAAAAAGAATATGGGCTCAAAACAAAACCTTAAGAATTAGCAAATGGGCTTTAAATTATTAGATAATGGCAGATGGGTTGTATGCTATTTTCCACAGATTTGAAGATTTCCTAAAAAAAGGTTGACGCACAAGCAGTAACTATTGGATGTCCATCCAACGGCCGTCGTGCTTCTTCAATCTCTGCTCTTCCTGCTCCAGCCGCTCAAACAAGCGCCAGCGGGACTGCCTGCTCCCTCCTCCCCGCGGCCGGCTGTGCTGCCGCGCAGGCCTCACCACCCCACCGTACTCCCTTCGCTGGCCTAGGCATCCCTCTACTCACTCACACCTGCTGTTATTCTCCGGTGACGGCAGACGAACCAGTAAACCCTCGTACAGTCGTACTCCCCTCCGCGTGGGAAACAACTGCCGAGTCTTCCCTGCCTCCGTGTCATTCCCTTTTAGGCCTCGCCATCGTCCACCGCCCTGGTGCTCTCGGCGCGGCCTGGTCAACATGGTCAACGACCGACATGCATCTGTAGTGGACTGTACGTGGAGAGGTCGACAGCTGGGTGCATGGCCACACGCAAGGACCCACCGAAAGGGCCTTTGTATTTCGCGAAAAAAATGTTTTCGCCGCTGACAGCTCAGACCCACCAGCTATATCTTCGCACACAAGGAAGTGCCTCCTTATTACGCACAAAAAAATGAATACTCCCCCTGTTAGCTAGGACCCAGTATAGTGGCAGGCTGACTTGTGGGCCTAGTAAGTTGACGGGGACGGAGGGCTTTTTCAACTTAGTCAATATGCATGATTCTAGCTCCAGTGACCGTACGATGTCCATCCAACGGCCGTAGTGCTTCTTCAAACTCTAGTCTTCTTGCTCCCGCCGCCCAAACCAGCGCCGGTCGTGCCTCGTGCTCCTGCCTCCCGTGGCCGGCTGCGATGCGGCGGAGGACTCACCGCCCCCTACTACTCCCACCGCTGGCCAGGCCATCCCTCTACTCACCCACCAGCTACATCTTCGCACACAAGGAGGTGCCTCCGGGCAAAAAAAAAACGATTTGCCCCCCTGACTGCTCAAACCCACCAGCTACATCTTCGCACGCAAGGAATTGCCTGACAGTCAGGACCCACCTTATCAAAGCATACGTAGTGTTGCCATTCTGGTCGCGAACGTGTACGTACATACTGGTCGATGTAGAGGCGCGCACGCATCGTAGTAGAGGCGCGCACATAGCATGTACACGTACGTATAACGGCCAGGGTGCAAGAAAGAAAATACGGCCACGTACGTACATACGGGCGGGGTCTCGAACGCCTACTCGCGCATATGTACGGCCAGGGCTCGTGTACATGGCTGGGTCGGAACGGAGAAACCGCGTCATCGTCGTGTTCATGGGGAGGCGACGGAATACGTCGTGTTCATGGGGAGGCAACAGAACGCGTCGTGTTCATCGGGAGGCAACGAAACGCGTGGGAGCCAACCGGCTTGGACGGAATAGGTGATGGAAACAAGTCCTGGCATACCGCAGAATGGAGGAAACAACCTTGTGTTCGACCGGCCACGTTCGAAACGGGATCCTGTTCATCGGGAGGGGTGTGGAGTACCGCGAAACAGAGGAAACGGACCTCCTACGGTCGAAACAGGGGTCCAGTTGATCGGGAGGGGTGTGGCGTACCGCAAAACGCATGAAATAGATTTGTGTTGGAGCGCTACGGTCCAAACGGGGGTCCTGTTCATCGGGAGGGGTGTGGCGTACCGCAAAACGGGACTCCACGGGATACTGTTCATCTCCGCCGTCGACCTCCTGCAGCCTCCACGGGCTACCATCGACCTCCTCCAGCCTCCACGGGCTCCTGTTCATTCAGCCTCCACCGTGTGCTACTCCACCGGCTACTGTTCAACCACTCCTCCACGGGCACCCCTCCACCGTCTACTGTTCATCCAGCCCTCCACGGGGTCGTCATTTTCATCCAACCCTCCACACCACGGGGCCCTTTTCATAGAGAGGCAACGCCACCGCTCATTGTCCTGCCCCCCGCAAAGCTCATTCTTCATCCAGAGACGCAACATCGATCGACTTCAGTTAGCAGCAGTAGTGAAGGAATCGCTCGATCGGGTTCAGTTAACAGCCATCGATCGATCGCTCGGGTTCAATAACGCGTAGCCTGCAGTGCAATCGCTCGGGTTCAGTTAGAGCCCAACGCCTCGCTCGAGTTCAGTTAGAGCCAACACCTCGCACATACGCGCGTACGTGTACGAGAGAAACGTGCATCGCTCGGCCCCCGACCACCCACTGTAACCGGGAACTCCCCAAAATTTTCCTCGCCTTCGCTTCTACCACGGTTTTTTCCGTCATGGACGGCCCAAAGAATGTCATGCAGTTGTGTCTCCGGCCCGCCCAGGACGAAAAGCCCATTTTCTATTATGATTTTTTGTCTTAGAAGTAGGAGCCCACCACATCTATGATGATATCGGGTTTTGTCACAATTATTCTCATAGAAGTGTCATAAGTATGACAGAATTTTTTTTCGTTCGGCCCAAAATGTCATGGATGTGTCTTTTTTTTGTAGTGTATGGAAGACAAGAATATCAAGCTCATCAACGTGGTCCTGGTGATGTTAGTTCGCCAGATTGTTCCTTGTCAACACAGGGCCTGCAATCTATGGGAATTCGACCCGACCAAGCACCAGACTCTACTAAGGCTCTTCAGCTCATCACACGAAGACATTTGGAAAGTGCTCTTCAAGTCTGGCAAATCATGATTGGATTTAGCCGAGGACCGCGGGTATCAACTGTCCCGATCCGTGAGTTCGGTAAGTCTTCGTATGTTGGCGAGTTTATATGCTTTATCTACATAATCCAAGGGAAACGCTCAATGTATTTTCCCGTGACTTTCCTAGGGCTGGACGAAGAAGGTAGGGCGGATCTACTGCCCGGCCCCGCTGCCAGAAGAACAGGTCGGTCCGCTTCTGGAGAAGATGCTAGTCCCGGCGCCTTACAAGGCGTCGAAGAAGAAAATCGAGAAAGAGGCCAAAAGGACCAGGGGCGGCCTTCATCGCCCAGGCACTTCAGACATGGTATCCGAAGACTCTGAAGCCTGCTCTTCCTCCAAAGAGGACGAGGAAGAGGAGGAAAACCGATCCCCCCAGTGAGGGGAGAAAGAAAAGGGTGGCCTCCACACACTTGGAGGCTAAATCGCCTAAGAAGGGAAAAACTCCCTTTCTGGAGGAATCCGCCACCGCCAACGACAGCAGCCCGGAGTGGGATCCTAGGGTCTAGCCCCTGGTGAAATCGTGAGTATATAAAACCTGGACACGTTTGTGTATCCAGACTCACCAGCATATAACATTTAACCGCATTGGGTGATGCTTTTTTGCAGTCTGGTCAGGTCCCGCACCGAACAATCCTCATCGGAGGATTTACTAGGTTCAGATGCTATGGACAGCGGGACACCCCCAAAGACCCCCTCCCTAAAACATGTGAACGATACCGAGGCCATGTCCCAAAGGGACCCAGGCCGAGGAGGGGGTGAGGAGACCGTCAAGGCGGCGCCAGGGGGTCAAACCTCGGCAGCCAGACATACGGGAGAAAAGTCTCCCATGGACACCGACGGCCAGGGCTATCTTGAATTCGGCCCCCGGTCAGACACAATTCCGGACACCGACACGGCTCCGAAATCAGGCAGGCAGCCTCCCTTGACAGGAGGGGTGCGCCTGTTCCACTGGCAACCTCTGCCCAACTAGAGGTGCGGGATACCTTATCAGCAGCGCTAAAGAGTGCCTCCATCATTGAAGAACACTGTGCCCTTATGGGTGCGGTGATTGAGAAGATTCAATCCACTGAGAGCAGGCTGAATGAAGCCCGCATCAGCCTTATAACGGGCTTTGAGGTAGTTTTGAGGTATCAGAGAGTGTCATGGTATAGATAGCAGCCCCTGATACACTGTTCGGTGTTTGAAAGAAAGAACCGGACAGAGGATCAAATATATGTTCGCAGGAGACTTACCTTATGGCACCTCTCCCTCTTTTATTATTTATTTTTGTAAGCAGGCGTCTATAGTGACTACCGCTTCTCATACTGCGGAAGTCTCCGGACTGAAGCAGAGTCTGGAGCGGGCCGAAGAAGAACTTGGCCAGGTGAAAAAGTAGTTGGAGGATAACCAAGGTATACAAAAACCCTTTTCGCATTCAGCGCGAATGAATAATTGAGTATGATGAAATTTTTTCATGATGTGCTCCAGGGGCGATGGCTGAAGTTGAGGCTCTTAAGAAGGCGGTGGCCGAAGCCGAGAAGAAGGCAGCCGTAGAGTAGGCTCTTCATGAAAAGCATGAGGCCAGGGTTATTCAAGTTCAGCAAGACCTTCAAGAAGCCGTGAAGAAATGCAAGACCTTGGAGCAGAGTTTAATAGAGAAAGAATCCGAACTCACCAAGGCTCGTCAAGCCGCACAAGATGCCCGAGGCGAAGCCTAAGGCGCCCTGCAGGAAATCCATGAGGCGAGAAAGATCGCGGTGGGTAAGGCTTTTTCTATGCAAAGCGGATATTGGAAGGGATAAAATCACGTGACTAATTTGAATTTGGACTTCTCCAAGGGTGTTTGCGGAGCTGCCGTGCATCGTATCTGGTGCCGCACAATTCTACCGAGCCGAAGAAAGGAGCACTGCAGAGAAGCTCTTCTGGTCGCAGTATCTGGCGCCAGAGTATCTAGTGCCCTTTGACGATCAACTGAAGCAGCTGATCGAACTGCATAAGGCGGCTGAACTAGCCATGAAGGATTTAATTATCTGGCTATGGCCTGCCAAGCCAATTCCCAGCATCTACTTCGGGCTCGTGAAGCGGCTTGTAAGTGCCTGCCCTCGACTTGAAGTCATCAAGCGGTTGGTCTGTATGGAGGGTGTGCGAATGGCCTTCGCCCGCGTAAAGGTGCACTGGGGGAATATGGTTGCTGAAAAGCTGATGACCGAAGGACTGCCTACGGGGAAGGAGCACCGCAAGCCCGAGTTATATTATGATAGTGTCCTGAAAGGATGCCGCCTTGTAGCGGAGCAATGTGCCAAGGATATTATATTCCCCTGAATACCTTCATGCTATCCCATGTAGTGTTGAACAAGGTCATTTAAATGCTATAATTCCTGTTATTTGAAAATTTTACCTCATGTGCGGCCGTTTTATATATTAAGCCTGATAGTTGGCCAGTCGTCGGCTTGTCCCCTCACGTAGAAAATACGGGGGTGTTTGGGATAAACCTGAGCACTCTTTGCCCCAGTTTTGGGTCCGTGAAGGAGGTGTTCAGCGCAACGAACCAGGCAATCAGACTATACGGCTTTATCACCCTCACTTAGCCATAGGAGTTTGACAAAAGAAAGGTAGGCGCAGCCCCTGGTGTTTGGAAGACTGCACTAGGGGCTCTATAAGCACCTGATCGGAAGAGAAAGCCGATCCATTGCATGCTGCATTAGTTATCGCATAATGCGGAAGAAATCCTTAAAGAATTTGTAACCTCTCGAACAGCTGACCAGCTCTCGCGTATCATGACAGTCAGTTTTCGGCTTTCTCTACTCAGGCGCTCGTCCTGAAGAACCGGGACACAATCGTAGTAGTTCTCCCTTTACTACCCTAGCCGATATAGCGGAATGTAGGGTAGCAAGCACAGGAGCTGGGCAACCCAACTATTGACCAAAGACATGATTCAGAGCCGATGCATATAATGCTATAAGTTCGGGGTGCCAAATGACCGTGATGGTATTCGGACTTTATTGCCGTATTATGGGTACAACGAGGCCCCTGGCATATTAAGGCATATCATAATGTACCGATGCCATTGGATAAAGGATATCAATAAGAGAGAACAGTAAGTAAGCGTTATATAAAGCGACATGTTGTAATTGAATAATACGTCGATGCCTAAAAGTACAAGTAGCATGATGAAAAGAAATATGACTTCAGAACCTGCTGAGACCAGGGGAGAGAAGCTGTGTGCGAGTCCAGATAATAATCGGATGGTCATCAAGGGGAACACCTAAGGGTTCCCTTATGCATCCGAGCTTTTTCCCTCCCTGGTATGCTCGTCCCTACATGGGTCTGGTCGCCATGTCGCCATTGATGGCCTATACAAAAGCGGACCTGCAAGGAAAGTGCAAAAAAAATTTGTGTGCCACGGAGCGGTTAAGCCGCAATGTGTGGCCTAACCTGGCTTTGCCTCCGCCTACCGCTGGAGTGATTAATTGAGCTCTTGACGAGTTGCGCTATCCTGTTGCAGAGTAGTTCAGATTTGTTGGCGTTTTGGGAACAGGGGTACCCAGAATTGTCTGCCTGCGGCCTGCGGCGTGGCTCAAGGAGTGGCCTAGTACAGCCCATCTTCATCAACACATGTTCAAGACCCTCGCGAGGGACCAAGCCTCACGCGGCGGACGACAGGAGCCTTCCTCGGGTCGAGAGATCAAGGCGGGGTACCTCACAAGGTGCCCGTGACGCAAGCCATGACGACTGAAGCCAGGAGGGCGCCAGGCGAGCGCCGGCCTGCACAGAGTCCTTGTTTCCTCTTTGGTGCAAAGGGGGCAAGCGCAGGCAAGAGTATCAAGCAAAGGCAACTATTTCGGTGCAACAAGACCAAGACCAGCAGAACAGCAGGATGGAGGTCATCGTGGAGCCCAAGCCGGCGTCACCGTCAGAGTCTTTGGCAGGCGAGGACCGACTTTAGTAAGGATAAGTTTACTAGATGTTCCCCTTCAAGATGGCCAATTGTTGGTGCCCTTCCCGCTCAATATTTGGGAAGAGGACCAAGGCCTCGCTCTATAAATAGGACTAGCCACCACAGTAGAGGCAGCTAATAAAGAGCCACCCGGCAGCTAGAAACCAACCAGAGATCCAGATTTTGGGTAGACTAGAGAGAGAGGCGACTGAACTCACCCAAGCAGTTCATCGCACCAGCCAAGAACAGCCCCTCGCGAGGCTGTTCTTCCCTTGTATTATTCATCATCAGCCCCTGAGGCAATCCACCACACCACAAACTAGAGTAGGGTATTACACCACAATGGTGGCCCGAACTTGTATAAACCTCGTGTCCCTTGTGTTGTTCTTTGTGTAGTTTAGATCCTTGTGAGGCGATGAGACGTGGGTAGGCAGTAGGTGTGATCTCTGTGTGCACCCCAGAGTTTGAACCATGAGGGTCTGCCGGAACCCGAAATCCGACATTTGGTGCGCCCGGTAGGGGTGCACCAGAATCTGCCTTCCGTCGCCCCGTGTTTCGCTGCCCGTCACATCCATGACAGACGATCGTCGAGCCCGCGCCGAGCACCGGGCCGCTCTCGACACTCATGTCGCCCAGACAGTCCCCGTCGGCAGGTGCCCCCGCCATTCCCCATCGCCTGTCATCAATGCTGCCACTGGCCCGGCAGGGAACAAACAGCAGGCATCGTCCCTGCATCCTTCGGTGCGGCGAGGAGGCCGCACCGCCACCCCGTCACTGACTCTAGCTGGTTCCTCGTCCCACGCACGTTGCGCTCCTACGGATGCGCACGCCGCGCTGCTCCTGGTGCGGGAGCTCCTGCACTACCATCCCGTCGACGACCTCTACGACGAGTGGCTCGCCCGCATCACCGAGCTTGTCATCGCCGCTGGGGGCTCCCCTGCGCCATCCCTCTCGCTGCCCCGTGCCCCGCCCTGCGCGGGCGACTAAGCTCCGGGGTGCCTCAGCCACCTCCCCCTCAAGAAGGCGCCTTGGCCACAAGGCGCGTGGCCCCTAGACGGAACCCACTTCGTCCGGCGCCAGCACAGCAAGAGAAGAGCTGCCAAGAGATCCCTCGTCCCCAAGAAGCTGCCCGTGTGCTCTTCACACCAGCCTGGCACGAATGTGCTCCTGCTTCAGCGTGCCAAGACCCCATGTTGCTCCTGGCGGCAGCGCACAAAGACTTCCAAGATCAAGCTCTCTATCACCAAAGGCCTCCTGCGGTCACTTCAGGCTGTCGTGCCTTCACCGCCGAGCTGCGCAGCATGGCCCGGCCGGGCAAGTTCAAGCCAGATCTGCCCCCGCGCTACGATGGCACGGCTGACCCTTCGGAGTTCCTCCAGCTCTATGAGCTGGGTATTGAAGCCACCAACGGGGATGAGAAGGTCATGGCGAACTAGTTCCCCATGGCGCTCAAGGACGGTGCCCACACCTGGCTCCTGAACCTGGCTCCTGTCACGATCTCCTCCTGGGACGAGATGCGCACCCGATTCATCGCCAACTTCCAAGGAACCCGCGACCGGCCCCCGGCCATGAGCGACTTGCGCCGCATCAAGTAGCAGCCGGGAGAGACCCTACAGAAGTTCATCCAGCATTTCAACAACACTCGCCTTAAGATCCCCAGGGTGTGTGAGGAGGCCATCATCTCAGCCTTCTCCGACGGCGTGCGTGACGTCAAGATGAAGCAGGAGCTTGCGATCCAGGAAGACATGTGCACCTCCCTGGAGCTGTTCAATTTGGCGACCAAGTGTGCTAGGGCTGAGGAAGGGCGCCTTTCCCTCCTTGAGCTGCCAGCTACTGACCCAGAAGAGAAGAAGCCCAAGGTCAAGGACGTGAAGCACAAGGGGGCTGCCGTGCTTGTAGAAGAACCGGACACCAAGCGAGGCAGGGATCAGCCTGAGTCATCCAAGGGCAGCCGGTACTGCGTGTACCATGACCTCCACACCCACAACACCAACGAATGCCAAGAGCTCAGGGCCGTGCGGGACATGCGTGTCGGCCGACGCCTCAAGCGCAATGACCGGGGCTATGGCCGAGGAGGAGGAAGAGGTGGAGGATGATGGGAAGACCGTGGCCCTCGCCAAGGGTGGCGTGACCGACCTCATGAGGACCGCTGGCAGGACCAGCCTCGCGAGGGAGGTTGGAGAGACCAGGCTCACGAGGGAGGTTGGAGAGACCAGCCTCGCGAGGATAGCCCACAAGGCAACGCGGGCCTCCCTCCTCTACCACCACAGCCAAGGAGGAATGAAGACCATCATCAGGACGAGGGGGCTGGAGGCTTCCAGGAGCCGCGCGCAATCGCTTGCATCTTAGGCGGCGCTCAGGACCCGGCCTCTCAGCGCATCTTCAAGAAGTTTGCTCGCGAAGTGAATGCAGTCCTCCCCAAGCTCAAGGCCACACGCCCTCTCAGGTGGTCAGTGTGTGCCATCACGTTCAGCTCAGCGGATCAGCTCAAGTGTGCGGCCACAGCCGGAGTCCTCCCGATGCTTTGTTCCCCAATGACCAGCAATGTGCAAGTCACCAGGACCCTCATCGATGGTGTAACAGGGCTCAATGTCCTATCCGTCAAGACATTCAACAATCTCCAAGTGCCATACAATCAGCTTCAGCCAACCAAGCCTTTCTTAGGAGTCACTGATGGTTCCACGGTTCTGATAGGGCAGGTCCGCCTTCCTGTTACCTTCGGGAAGCGCGACAACTACCGCACCGAGCTCATTGACTTCGACATCGCGCACATTCGCCTGCCATACAATGCCATCCTCGGGTACCCAACTCTAGCCAAGTTCATGGCCGTAACTCATCATGGCTACAATGTCCTCAAGATGCCAGGAAGCGGTGGAGTCATCATGGTGCCTTGTGAAGAGAGGGATGCTATGTGTTCTCTAGAGCGAACTTTTCAAGCCGCGTCAATTGAAGACCTGGATCACAAGAGCAGAAGGCTTCCCGAGGCACTCCCTAAGAAGAAGAAGACATCGCCTGGTCCGAACCCTCGGGAGGCAGGCCCCTCAGGGTCAGCGCCCGTTCAGGGGGCGCCTCCTTCTATCGCATAGAAAGGCGCGCCCGACACCCTCCTCGAGCAAGGCTTGGGGGCTCTCTCCCGAAGGGCCATCAGCTTTGCTAAGATCACGAGGGAGGCGCTCGGGCACCACTTGGAGGCGTGTTTCAAAGCACGTTTCCCTCAGGAAGGAGCAAGGCAAGGAGGTCCAAACCCTCAGGAGTTCGTCAGCGAGATCATTCAGGAGCTGCAGGAGTCAAGAGTCATGAGTGGCAGCCGCCGCTTACCCGCCGTAGCTCCCCATCCATGCGAGGATGGTGGGCTGTGCGCCTGCATCGACATACCAGGACTCAACCGAGCCGCCTCTCAGGAGCGCCTCTGGCCCTCAAGCGTGGGACGCTGCGAAGGTCCATCCCACAGGTATGTTCGCATGCCTTACAGCCTGCCGAACGCAGCTGCTGTGCATCAGCGCCTCATGAGGAGCATCCTGGATGCTCAAGCGGCCAGGCATTCCACAGTCCTGGCAGAAATGGAGATAGTCCGTGAGGAGCCGCCAGCGCCTCCGGAGCCTCCCAAGGCTCCTGGGCCTGGGGGCTCGTAAAGATCGGCTTCCGCAGCGCACACCGTCCGCTACTTTAGCATCCCTTCACCTTCAACATCATCAGGTGACATCCTTCGAGTTTCACTTTCAGCTGGGAGCGCCCCCAGGGCTGCATCATTCCCAGGACGCGTGGGTCCGTCCCTGCGGCATGTATCCCTTTGGTTCATGTTTTTAGCTTAATTTATTGGGGGCGCCCCTCGGGCTGCATCATCCCCAAGTCGCTCGGGTCCAACCCAGCGGTGTTCGCCTTTTTCTGCGCCTATCTAAATGGATTTGCTCCTTCATGATTAACGTGCTTGACTTAATCGCCCGCTCGATTGACACCAACTGATGGGGCTGCTCCCTAACGGCACGACGCTTGCGCATGGGTCCGTCCCTGCAATGTCGACAAACCTGAATGGCTGAGCTCTGGCCGCGGCAACCCCGTAAGGCACCACCTCACCAAGCCTTCAGTGCCTTGTCACCCTCCCGGAGCAACCAGCAGCTGGCTGACAACTGTAATGACAAACACTCATTTTTCTTGTGATGAGCTCATAGGATCTCTTTAAGGAGCAGCGTCGGGCGAGGCCTTTGCAGCGTCTCCTTCGCTCTCGCCCGTGTGAACCGCTTGCACGTTAAAGGGGGGGTACCTGAGCATCGTGACTCATGGACTCTTACTAGCTCTCCAGCCCTCACCTCCTCGCCTTGTCCACGGCATCGCGACCTGGCATACTAGCGACGGCTGAGCTCGCTCGAGGGTCGGTTCCTCAGGATGTAGAGCACGAAGGGGAGCAAAGGCGAGAGGGAAGAGGCACGTGATGACCTTGCCAGGCAACTCCTCAGCTGCCGATGTGCGGGCCTGGCGCCGCGCCAAGGAATGGCTTCTGGCTCCCGAGATAAGTCATCCTCTGGAAATACTAGCTATCGCAGCATCGACCTCGCACCTAATGCAGTCCCATTTTGGCAACGTCGCACTCCTTTCTCACTGAACGATGGATGCTTGAGCGCTAAAGGGGACCTCCTGAGCATTGCGACTCAAGGGCTCTTACTGGACCCCGGGCCGCTCACCTCCTGGCCCTGACCACGGCATTGCGACCTGGCATACGAGCGACGACTGAAGCTTGCCTTGGGACTGGGACCTGTCAGGGCAGAGCAACAAGTCCTCGCGAGGTTCGAAAGGAGGAACTAAGCTAAGACGGGACGAGCATCTCACGCTGCTTCATGATAAGGATCATATTAACAAATGGAACTACATGCACATTACAAACCCCCACGGGGTGTGTTCTTTGATTCCTCACAGGGAACAAAGGGAGCAAATCCTAAAGAGTGCTAACCACACGCGTCTACGCAAGAGACGCCATCATCAACAGTGGCCCGTCAGGCACTAGCGCCAACCCCATACAGATCAGTGGCGACGGCGGCCTGACGAGCCCGCCCTACTTTGAGAGAGACGCAAGCTCGGGGGCTCGTAGCTGTCGTTGCTCGTCTCCGGAGTCACGAAGAGCTCGGCGGAGTCGCTGGATCCTCCTGCACCTCCGCTGCCTGAGGAGCTGCTGGGGCAGCGAATGGCGAGCCTAGTCGTCGCCACGGCAGGACCCCGGCTGCCTTTCCCGGGGCAGCATTCTAGCCGACGTCCTTCCGCGTCGAAGACCTTGAAGAACATCAGGGAGGTGCCATCGTACTCGAGTTGGATTACGAGGGCGCCACCCGTCCTGCAGACCCGGGCGATCTCTCCCCAGCCACGGGTCATGTAGGCCTTGCCCGGAGCGACGACCTCAACCTCCGCTCCGTCGCAGGGGTACTGCAGTCAGCATGCTGCAACCAAAGCTCGATAGGCCCCCTTGGCGGGATCTCGAAGGCTAAGGACGGAGGAAGGCGAATCCAAGACCGAGGAGGCATGGCGGCATGAAGCACAAGCTCGCGAGAGGAGCCCTCGGCGTGAACTCCAGGAGGAACGACGCACACCACCGCAATCCGCCGGCAGCGACGGCGCCTTTGGCGGTGCCGCTCGGCGCTTGCGCCTTCAGGACCCTCGATCCGGGAGTACAAGGGCAATGGGAACCTAGGCGGCGACCGCTCAAACCATGGCCTCGACACCTCCTGTCAAGCACCCCCATCTCCGTGGCAAGAGATGAGCCATTTCTTCGATGGAACTGGGACAGGACCCTCTCGGGGGGCCTTCCCCTTCTCTTCGGTAGAAAACCGACGGATTGGTGCCATTGGCGTATGGTGGAGCAAGCACAAAGATGAAGACGGAGAGTAGCAAGAAGAGATGGACTAGAAAGGCTCGCGCCATTCCGTACATATAGCCGGGGGAGGCCAACCGCCGGCCTCCACGATCATAGGTAATCATGACCCATTTGGCATGCAGGGACTTGTCAATTCGTGCGGTTGCCGAGGCGTCATGGGGAAGCAGGGACACCCACGTCCAATCAACCGCCATGCGGTGCCCAAGGCCGCAAGCTGTTGGGGCCCGCGGTGCTTCACACTTGCCCCTTCGCTTCTCTGCTAAGCCAAGTCCAGGCGTGCCTTGGGCCCGGGGGCTACTATCATCGTTCAGGGAACGGGGGTACCCAAACTTGCCTGCCTGCGGCCTGCGGCGTGGCTCAGGGAGTGGCCCAGTATGGCCCATCTTCATCAACACATGTTCAAGACCCTCGCGAGGGCCAAGCCTCGCGGGGTGGACGACAGGAGGCTTCCTCGGGCACAGCCTCGTCAGGCTGGCTCGCGAGGAGGCGGAGAGATCAAGGTGGGGTACCTCACGAGGTGCCCGTGATGCAAGCCATGACGATAGAAGCCAGGCATGCGCTGGCCTACGCAGAGTCCTTGTTTCCTCTTTGGTGCAAAGGGGTCAAGCGCAGGCAAGAGTATCAAGCAAAGGCAACCATTTCGGTGCAACAAGACCAAGACCAGCAGAATGGCAGGATGGTGGTCATCGTGGAGCCCAAGCCGGCATCACCGTCAGAGTCTTTGGCAGGCGTGGACCGACTTTAGTCAGGATAAGTGTACTAGATGTTCCCCTTCAAAATGGCCAATTGTTGGCGCCCTTCCCACTCAATATTTGGAAAGAGGACCAAGGCCTCGCTCTATAAATAGGACTAGCCACCACAGTAGAAGGCAGCTGATAAAGAGCCACCCTGCAGCTACAAATCAACTAGAGATCTAGATTTTGGGTAGACTAGAGAGAGAGGTGACTGAACTCACCCAAGCAGTTCATCGCACCAGCCAAGAACACCCCCTCGCGAGGCTGTTCTTCCCTTGTATTATTCATCATCAGCCCCTGAGGCAATCCACCACACCACAAACTAGAGTAGGGTATTACACCACAATGGTGGCCCGAACTAGTATAAACCTCGTGTCCCTTGTGTTGTTCTTCGTTTAGTTTAGATCCTTGCGAGGCGACGAGACATGGGTAGGAAGTAGGTGTGATCTACGCATGCACCCCAGAGTTTGAACCTTGAGGGTTTGCCAGAACCTGAAATTCGACATGATTCTTTTGACTGTGTCTGGGAGCCTGGCTGTTAAATGAAGGGTCGATTGAAAAATGCCAGTCTGCACTTCTACCATTAAGGAGGCGGTGTGCTCTTTAGTACGGGGGTAGCGTTTTCCATTAACTGTTATGATGCCGCGTGGACCGGACATTTTGAGCTTAAGGTAATCATAATGTGGCACCGCGTTGAATTGAGCGAACGTGGTTCATCCGAGCAGTGCATGATAGCTGCTGCGAAAAGGGACAATATCAAAGGTTAACTCCTCTTTATGGTAGTTTCCCGGGTGTCCGAAGACTACTTCCAGAGTGACAGAGCCTGTATAGCGGGCCTCCACGCCTGGTACCACACCTTTAAAGGTGGTTTTAGTGGGTTTGATCTTTGACGGATCGATACCCATGCCGCGCACTATATCCTGATAAAGCAGGTTCAGGCAACTGTCTCCGTCCATAAGGACTCGTGTGAGGTGGAATCCGTCAATTATTGGGTCAAGGACTAATGTGGATGAGTTACCATGACGGGTAATTGCCGGACAATCCTTGTTGTCGAAGGTGATCTTGCTGGACGACCATGGGTTGTATTTTGGGGCAACTGGCTCCGTTGTGTCGTCATCCCTAAGTTCACGCCTCTGCTCCCGCTTGGGAATATGGGTGGTGTTTATCATATTCACCATTTTAATTTGCAGAGGAAACTTCTTCTGCCCTCCAGTGTTCGGTGCCCTTGGCTCCTCATCGTCGTGCTCGCTTTGCGAACCCTTTTCCTTGTTTTCGGCACCTGACATGTCGGCCTGTTTGAAGACCCAACATTCTCTATTGGTATGATTGGCTGGTGTTTGTGGGTGCCGTGAATTTGGCATGGACGGTCGAGTATACGGTCCAGACTGGACGTGCCCGGACTGTTTCTTTTAAATGGACTCTTTCGTTGACCGGACTTGGAGCCACTGAATCTGGCATTGACAACCGTGTCTTCAGCGTTGTTACCATTATTCCACCACTTGTGTTTGCTGCGTTGGGGTTGCTGTTGTTTCTTGGTTCGGAAGTCCCAGGTTTTCTCGAGGTGCTATTGTTATGAGCCAACCAGCTGTCGTCGCCCGCACAAAAGCAGGCCATGAGTGTCGTGAGGGCTGCCATGGACTTCAGCTTCTCTTGGCCAAGGTGTCGGGCAAGCCACTCGTCACGGATGTTATGCTTAAAAGTTGCTAGGGCTTCGGCATTCGGACAATCTTTAATTTGATTCTTTTTAGTTAAGAACAGGGTCCAGAATTTCTTGGCTGACTCTCCGGGCTATTGGGTTATGTGACTTAAGTCATCAGCGTCCAGTGGTCGCACATAAGTGCCCTCGAAGTTGTCGAGGAATGCGTCTTCCAGGTTCTCCCAACTGCTAATGGAGTTTGCCGGCAGACTATTCAGCCAATGCCGAGCTGGTCCCTTGAGCTTTAGTGGGAGGTATTTGAGGGCATGTAGATCGTCGCCGCGTGCCATGTGAATGTGGAGAAGGAAATCTTCAATCCATACCACGGGGTCTATTGTCCCATCATATTTCTAGGAATTCATGCTCCATTACTTCGTCAGTGAAGCATAGGGGGTGTGCGGCACCTCTGTATCAGGCTACGTCACGACGCAGTTCAGATGAATCTGGTCTGCTGTATTCGGTTCGAATGGATTTGTATTTGGTATATCCAACGTGGCGGTCATCGTCACGCGTTGGGGCGCGCCCCCGCGATCCATATATTGATCTTGACTGTCCTGCTTTGTTTTCCAATTCGTCTCACAGGTCATGCATGTAGCCCCGGGCCTTGGTGTTTTTAGTTTTTCGGCGATGTGGTGTGGGCTGGTGTTCGGGCTGATATGGCACTTTGTCTCGGCCCTCGGGGTGGTCGGTCAGCCGCATCATGCATTGGCCATATAGGCTCTAGTGCCTCGTCCTCGAATTGAGGTAACAACCTGCGCCTCGGGTAGCTTTTGTTTGGGTGCTCGAGTCCGTATTCCTCGACCATCAGGACTTCTATCCATCTGTCAGTGAGCAGATCTTGGTCAGCTTGAAGCAGCTGTTGTTTCTTCTTCAGGCTCTTTGTAGTGGCTATAAGCCAGCGCTCGAAGCGCTTCTACTCGACGAGATCCTCAGGCATGATAAATTCTTCGTCGCTGAGGCTCACCTCCTCTTGGGAGAGGGGCATGTAATTTTCATCCTTCGAGTCTCCATCCATTGCCTGTTCATCAGGGCTAGCTTGCCCGTCCTCCTGTCCGGCCTGCTCGAAGGCTGGATGGTCGGGATTGTTTTCGTCTTCGGCATCATCCGGAGTGCTATTGTCTCTGGTGCCGGTATCGCTGTTTTTGCTATGGTGGGATTTAGAGCGGCGCCGTTGATGTCGGTGCTTTGGTTGCTTCGCCAGAGGATCATCCTCCGTTGCGTCCTTTTGATCCTCGACATTGTTTTCATTGGGTGTGTCCACCATATATATGTCATATGATGAGGTGGCTGTCCAGCGCCCTGTGGGCGGTGGTTCCTGTTGTTCTCCAGCGTTGTCGTCCATACCATCGATGTCTTCAGAGTCGAAGTCAAGCATGTCGGTTAAATCGTCGATAGTGGCTATTAAGTGGGTGGTGGGTGGGTAACGAATTCCCTCGTCGTCCGCTTCCCACTCAAGCCGGACATAGTTCGGCTAAGAATCTCCTGACAGAGAGAGATTTCAATCAGTTTAGCACATCGCCCAGGGGCGAGCGCTGAAAGATGTCCGCGGAGCTAAACTCCATGATTGGTGCCCAGTTAGATTCGATGGGCTTAGATGCACGCGGTTCGGAGTCCATGGCCAGAGACGAGTCTAGAGGTCCGATGGCACAGAACTCATTGGAGGGGAGATCTATGTTTGGCCCTATCGCCGTTAAGTGTGCTGCCTCCGTGGCAGGGTCCATCCTCCCGTCCTCGGATGGCATGATCTGCACTGGATTTAAGGCCAGGGCAGCCACATGCGTGTTCTCCAGAACATCATCCGATGGCAGATCTAGGTCATGCTCATCGCGACTGTCGGGGGCACCTAACATGGGCCAAAATCCATCAAAGATCAAGTCTCCGTGGACGTTGGCAGTGTAATTCAGGCTTCCAAATCTGACCTGATGGCCAGTGGCGTAGCTATCGATCTGCTCCAGATGGCCAAGCGAGTTGGCCCGCAGTGCGAAGCCGCCGAATATGAAGATCTATCCGGGGTGGAAAACCTCACCCTGGACCGCATTTCTATAGATGATCGAAGGAGCCATCAAGCCTTATGGTGACGACACAGTGGAACTCTCAATGAAAGCACCAATGTCGGTGTCAAAACCGGCGGATCTCGGGTAGGGGGTCCAGATCTGTGCATCTAAGGCTAATGGTAACAGGAGGCAGGGGACACAATGTTTACCCAGGTTCGGTCCCTCTCGATGGAGGTAATACCCTACTTCCTGCTTGATTGATCTTGATGATATGAGTATTACAAGAGTTGATCTACCACGAGATCATAGAGGCTAAACCCTAGAAGCTAGCCTATGATTATGATTGTTCTTGTCCTATGGACTAAACCCTCCGGTTTATGTAGACACTGGAGGGGGCTAGGGTTACACAGAGTTGGTTACAGGGAAGAAAATCTACATATCCGAATTGCCAAGCTTGCCTTCCACGCCAAGGAGAGTCCCATCTGGACACGGGACGAAGTCTTCAATATTGTATGTTCATAGTCCAACAGTCCGGCATAAGCATGTAGTCCGGCTGTCCGAGGACCCCTTAACCTAGGACTCCCTCAACGGGCATCCTTGAAGAGAGTAGGCCAATAAAAAACCACATTGCAATACCATATGAGCGGTTCTGTCTCCCGCGTGATGTCCTCCATAAGCCTCAGAGTGACATTTCCGTAGGATTTGTTCATGTTCATGCTCAGGTACACAATGTCTAATAATACCATCTACTCCTTCTTTATAAAGATGTGGGTCATCCCAAAAGTAATGTCTCAAATCATAGAAGAATTTTTTTCTTTTGTTGGTATGTGAATCTAGGTGGTATGTATTTAGCAACAATATAATTAGCATAGTCAACATACCAATGTGTACTATGAGAAACATTTATTTGCAGCTAGTTGTTCATCAGGGAAGCTATCATTAATAGGTTGTGGGTCATCAAGAATATTTTCAATCCTAGACAAGTTATCAGCTACGGGGTTCTCTCTCCTTTCCTATCAGTGATATGTAAATAAAATTCTTGTAGCAGAAGAACCCACCTAATGATTATAGGTTTAGCATCTTTCTTTTCCATAAGATAGTTTATAGCAGCATTATCGGTGTGAACAATTACTTTAGAATCAACAATGTAAGATCTGAATTTATCACAAGCAAACACCACTGCTAAGAACTCTTTTTCAGTAGTAGCGTAGTTTCGTTGAGGACGGTCTAGAGTTTTACTAGCATAATGAATAACATTTAGTTTCTTATCAACTCTTTGTCCTAGAATAACACCAACAGCATAATCACTAGCATCACACATAATCTCAAAAGGCAAGTTCCAATCAGGTGGTTGAACAACAGGTGCAGTAATTAAGGCTTTCTTTAGTGTTTCAAAGGCTTCCATGCAATCATCATCAAACACAAAGGGAATATCCTTTTGCAAAAGATTAGTAAGAGGCCTAGAAATTTTAGAAAAGTATTTGATAAACCTCCTATAGAAACCAGCATGACCAAGGAAACTATGAATACCTTTGATATCTTTAGGACATGGCATTTTCTTAATTGCATCAACCTTGGCTTTGTCCACCTCAATGCCTCTTTTAGAAATTTTATGGCCCAAGACAATACCTTCATTAACCATAAAGTGGAACTTCTCCGAATTCAAGACGAGATTTGTTTGTTCACATCTCTGGAAGACTCGATCAAGATTTCTTAAACAATCATCAAAAGACTTCCCATAAACAGAAAAGTCATCCATGAAAACCTCAACAATCTTTTCACAAAAATCAAAAAATATAGCAGTCATACATCTTTGAAAGGTAGTAGGTGCATTACATAAACCTAAAGGCATACGTCGATAAGAAAATGTTCCAAAAGTACAAGTAAAAGTGGTCTTTTCTTGATCAGATTATAAAATAGGTATTTGTGAAAAGCTAGAGTATCCATCAAGGAAGCAAAAATGGGTGTGCTTAGATAATCTTTCTAACATTTGATCGATAAAAGGCAGAGGGTAATGATATTTTCTAGTAGCTTTATTTAATTTTCTATAATCAATTACCATTCTATAGCCTGTGACAATTCTTTGTGGAATAAACTCATTCTTATCATTAGGAACAATGGTAATACCTCCTTTCTAAGGGACACAATGAACAGGACTTACCCATCTACTATCAGCTATATGATAGATTATACCTGCTTCCAGAAGTTTCAATATTTCGGTTCTTACCACTTCTTTCATTTTCGGATTTAACCGACGTTGGTGATCAACAACGGGTTTAGCATCAGGTTCCATATTAATCTTGTGCTGACATAGAGTTCGACTAATGCCCTTAAGATCATCAAGAGTATATCCAATAGCAGCCCTCAGCTTCCTCAGAACTTTCAATAATCTTTCTTCTTCATGTTCTTAAAGGTTAGCACTAATAATAATAGGATATATCGTCTTTTCATCAAGATAAGCATATTTCAAAGTGTCTGGTAATTGTTTTAATTCAAACACAGGATCACCTTTAGGTGGAGGAGGACCTCCTAAATTTTCAATAGGCAAATTGTGTTTAAGCAGAGGTTTTTGTTCAAAAAAGATTCTATCTATTTCATTTCTTTCACGCATATCCAATCATTTGCATGGTGTAGCAAATATTGTTCCAAAGGATTAGTAGGAGGAACAACAATAGAAGCAAGATCAATAATTTCATCCTTACTAGGCAAATATTTCTTATGAGGTTGTTTACTAAACTTGGAAAAATTAAACTCATGAGATTCATCACCAATGCTAACACCGACAATTTGTTTCTCGCAATCTATTCTAGCATTGTCGGTGTTCAAGAAAGGTCTACCAAAATTAATGGGACAAAAGTCATCTTGTGGGGTGCTAAGAACAAGAAAATCAGTAGGGTATTTTATTTTCCCACACAAGAGTTCAACATCTCGAGGAATCCCACTTGGTGATATAATATCTCTATTATCAAGTTTAATAGTAACATCTATGTCTTCTATTTCAGCAGGTGCTATTTCATCTTTAATTTCTTGATATAACGAGAAAGGAATATCACTCACACTAGCACCCAGGTCACATAACCCATGATAACAGTGATCTCCTATCTTAACTGAGACAACAGGCATGACAACAACTGGTCTATGTTTATCTTTTCCTTCAGGTTTGGCAATTCTAGAAGCTTCACCACAGAAGTAAATAACATGCCCATCAATATTATCAACTAAGAGATCTTTAACCATTGCAACACTAGGTTCAACTTTGATTTGTTTTCAGATGGTTTGAGTGTTCTAACATAACTTTTGTTAACCACAGTTGAAGCTTTAGCAGGTTCCTTCATCCTAACAGGAAAAGGTGGTTTTTCAATATAAGCAGTGGGGACAACTGGATCAACATTGTAAATGGTAGTTTCTTCTTTAGTTTTTACTGGTTCTTTAGTTTCTTCTTTAATTGGAGGGTGATATTTAAACCACTTCTCCTTAGGGAGATCAACATGAGTAGCAAAAGATTCACAAAAGGAAGCTACTATCTCAGAGTCAAGTCCATATTTAGTGGTAAACTTTTGAAAAGCATCTGTATTCATAAAAGATTTAACACAATCAAACTTAGGTTCAATAACTGACTCTTTATCTTCATTGAGTTCCCAATCATCAGATTTGCATTTAATTCTTTCTAAAAGATCCCACCAGAATTCAATAGTCTTCTTCATAAAAGAACCAGTACAAGAAGTATCGAGCATGGATTGATCATTATGAGAAAGTCGAGCATAAAAATTCTGAATAATAATTTCTCTTGAGAGCTCATGATTGGGGCATGAATATAACATTGAATTAAGCCTTCCCCAAGCTAGAGCGATACTTTCTCCATCACGAGGCCAAAAATTATATATATAATTCCGATCATGATGAACTAGATGCATAGGATATTTTTTTGATGAAATTCCAATTTCAAACGATTCCAGTTCCAAGATCCAATATCATAGCATAGCCTATACCATGTCAATGCTTTTCCATTCAAAGATAAAGGGGAAACCTTCTTCTTAGCTTCATCTCCGGGCAAACCTCCAAGCTTAAACAATCCACAAATTTCATCCACATATATCAAGTGCATATCAGGATGTTCGGTTCCATCTCCTGCATTAGGATTAGCTAGCAGTTGCTCTAACATACCCGAAGGAATTTCATATTCAATATTTTCAGTAGGTGCAGTAGGTTGAGGGGTAACTAATTGTGGTTTCGGTCAAGGTGAAGATACCCCAAACAAACCCCTCAAAGGATTTTTTTTCCATAGTAGCAAGTGACAATAAATTTAAGCACGTAGTAATAATGTTTCCTTACCAATTTCCACTTACGAAGAGCGCTTCACTCCCTGGCAACGACGCCAAAAAATTGCCTTGATGACCCACAAGTGTATGGGTTCAATTGTAGCCCTTTTCGATAAGTAAGAGTGTCGAACCCAACGAGGAGTAGAAGGAAATGACAAGTGGTTTTCAGCAAGGTAATGTCTGCAAGTGCTAAAATTGTGAGTAGCGGAGTAGTTTGATAGCAGGATAATTTGTAACGAGCAAGTAACAATAGTAGTAGAAAAAGTGCAGCAAGGTAGCCCAATCGTTTTGAGGCAAACGACAAGCCAAAATGGTTTCTTATGACAAGCAAAGTGTTCTTGAGGGTACACGGGAATTTCATGTAGTCACTTTCATCATGTTGGCTTAATTCGTGTTCGGTACCTTGATAATTTGATATGTGGGTGGACCAGTGCTTACGTGCTGTTCTTACATGAACATACCTCCTACTTATGATTAACCCTCTTGCAAGCATCCGAAACTATGAGAAAAGTATTAAGAATAAATTCTAACCATAGCATTAAACTTTTGGATCCAATCGGTCCCTTACGGAGTAGCGCATAAACTGGGGTTTAAGCTTCTGTCACTCTCACAACCCACCATCTAATAACTACTCCACAATGCATTCCCTTAGGCCCAAATATGGTGAAGTGTCATGTAGTCGATATTCACATGACACCACTAAGAGAATGGCAACATACATACCAAAAAAATATTGAACACATATCAAGTTCACATGATTACTTGCAGAATGATTTCTCCCGTGACCTCAAGAACGAAAGTGACTACTCACGAATGATGAACATGCTCAAGATCAGAGGGGTATTAAGTAGCATAATGGATCTGAACATATAACCTTCCACCAAATAAACCATATAGTAATCAACTACAAGATGTAATCAACACTACTAGTCACCCACAAGCACCAATCTATAGTTTTAATACAAAGATTGAACACAAGAGATGAACTATGGTTTGGGAGGAGTTGGGGCTGTGAAGATGTTGATGAAGATAGCCCTACCCAAGATGGGAGAGTTGTTGGTGATGATGATGACAATGATTTCCCCCTCCAGGAAGGAAGTTCCCCCGACGGAATCGCTCCGGGAGGGAAAAAGTGTTCCTGGCCAAGTTCTACCTCGAGGCGGCGGCGCTTTGTCCTGAATATCCTTCCCTTATTTTTTTTCTAGGTCAAAATGACTTATATACTAGAAGATGGGCAGCCGAGGTGGGCCGAGGAGGGGAGCACCCACCAGGGCGCGCCTGGGCCTCCTGG
Source organism: Triticum dicoccoides (assembly GCF_002162155.2). Classification (NCBI taxonomy): domain Eukaryota; kingdom Viridiplantae; phylum Streptophyta; class Magnoliopsida; order Poales; family Poaceae; genus Triticum; species Triticum dicoccoides. The sequence continues at coordinate 487,372,087 of NC_041383.1, read as the reverse complement.
CGTGCCCATGTGGGTTGTGCCCACCTGGTGGCCCTCCTATGGTACTTATTTGCTCCAATATTCATTAAATATTCCATAAAAATTCCTTAGGAAATTTCACTCATTTGGAGTTGTGCAGAATAGGTAGCTTGACATAGCTTTTTCAGGTCCAGATTTCCAGCTGCCAGAATTCTCCCCCTTGGTGCAAACCTTGCATATTATGAGAGAAAAGGCATTAGAATTACTCCAAAAAGCATTATTATACAATAAAACAACATAAATAGTAGTAGGAAAACATGATGCAAAATGGACGTATTAGAGATCAAAATGAGTGGCAAATGATTCACAAAAAGAAGCTACTATCTCAGGGTCAAGTCCATATTTAGGGCTAAAATTATGAAAAGCATTGGTATCCATAAAAGTTTCAATACAATCAAATTCAAGGTTATACGTGACTCCTTACCTTCGTCGAGCTCCCAATCTTCAGAGTTGCGTTTAGTTCTTTCAAAAATACAACATATGAATTCAATAGTCTTCTTCATAAAAGAACAAGTACAAGAAGTATCAAGCATGGATTGATCATTATGAGAGAGCCGAGCACAAAATTCTGAATCATAATTTCTCTTGAGAGCTCATGATTGGGGCATGAATATAATATTGACTTAAGCCTCCCCCAAGATTGAGCGATTCTTTCTCCTTCACGTGGCCAAAAATTATATATATAATTCCTATCACGATGAACCAGATACATAGGATAAAACTTCTGATGAAATTCCAATTTCAATTGGTTGTAATTCCAAGATCCTATATCATCACATAGCCTATACCATTTCAATGCCTTTCCCTTCAAAGATAAAGGGAGTACCTTCTTCTCGACATCATCTTCGAGTAAACCTGCAAGCTTAAATAATCCACAAACTTCATGAACATAGATTAGATGCATATCAGGATATAGTGTTCCATCTCCTACATAAGGATTAGCTAGCAGTTTCTCTATCATACCCAAAGGAATTTCAGAATAAATATTTTCAGTAAGTGCATTAGGTTGAGGATCAAATCATTGTTCTTCCGGTCGAGGAAAAGATACCCCAAACAAACCCGTCAAAGGATGATTTTCCATAATGACAACTAATAGTAAATTTCAGCACGTAATATAAAATTTTCCTTACCAAATTCCACTCACCAAAGGCACTTCACTCCTCGGCAACGACACCGAAAGAGTCTTGATGACCCACAATTATAGGGGATTAATCATAGTCCTTTCGATAAGTAAGAGTTTCAAACCCAACGAGGAGCGGAAGGAAATGACAAGCTGTTTTCAGCAAGGTATTTTCCACAAGCACTGAAAGTATCGTTAACAGATAGTTTGGTAGTAGGATAATTCATGTCGGGCAACAAGTAACAAGTGTAACAAAGGTGCAGAAAAGTGGCCCAATCCTTTTTATAGCAAAGGATAAGTCTAGAAAACTCTTATATAAAGAAAAGCGCTCCGAGGACACATGGGAATTATTTTCAAGCTAGTTTTCATCATGCTCATATGATTCACATTCGTTACTTTGATAATTTGATATGTGGGTGGACCGATGCTTGGGTGCTGTCCTTACTTGGACAAGCCTCCCACTTATGATTAACCCCTCTCGCAAGCATCCACAACTATGAAAGAATAATTAACATAAATCTAACCATAGCATGAAATATATGGATCCAAATCAGCCCCTTACGAAGCAATGCATAAACTAGGATTTAAGCTTCTATCACTCTAGCAACCCATCATCTACTTATTACTTCCCAATGCCTTCCCCTAGTCCCAAATCATGGTGAAGTGTCATGTAGTTGGCGTTCACATAACACCACTAGAGGAAAGACAACATACATCTCATCAAAATATCAAACTAATACCAAATTCACATGATTACTTATAATAAGACTTGTTCCATGTCCTCAGGAACAAACTAACTACTCACAAAGCATGTTCATGTTCAAGATCAGAGGGGTATTGAATATCATTAAGGATCTGTACATATGATCTTCCACCAAATAAACCAACTAGCATCAACTACAAAGAGTAATCAACACTACTAGCAACCCACAGGCAGCAATCGGAGCTTTTGAAGCAAAGATTGAAAACAAGAGATGAACTAGGGCTTGAGAGAAGATGCTGGTGAAGATGTTGATGAAGATTGACCCTCCCTCGATGAGAGAATCGTTGGTGATGATGATGGCTTTGATTTACACCTACCGAAGGGAAGTTTCCCCGGCAGAATAGCTTCGCCGGAACCCTAGATTGCTTCTGCCCAGGTTCCACCTCGAGATGGCGACGCTTCATCCTGAAAGCTTCCTTATGATTTTTTTTCTAGGTCAAAACCATCCATATATAAGAAGATGGACACCAGGGGCTGGCCAGGAGGCCCATAAGCTCGGGAGGCGCGCCCAGGGGGGTAGGGCGCGCCTCCCAGGCTTGTGCCCACCTGGTGGGTCCCCTTCTATTGTTTCTTCGCCCAATATTTTTTATATATTCCAAAACAATTCTTCGTAAAGAGATGAGACCGGGTTGGCCCCGAGGGGTACCTGTGAGTGATGTGAAGTTGGGTTGACCTAGAGGGTACCCGCCCATGCAACTTGCAGGAGTGCAAAGGGCGATGGGCCCAAGACCCCTGCGCGCTTAGCATGTTGAGCCTAGGTAGGGCTACAACGTGTTCCAAGGCCGGGCATGACCCAGGAAAGTGTGTCCGACCAGAGTGATCGAGCATGTTGGCTATGTGGTGCACCCCTGCAGGGAAGTTTATATATTCGAATAGCCGTGTCCACGGTAACAGGACAACTTAGAGTTGTATCCCGATCTATACAACTATAACTGGATAGTGATATGTGAAATGGATATGATGGCTCCAGGATTGCTTTCTCGCAGGGAGTCGAACGAATTTTGGGCCGAACGAATTTTTTTCCTATCATACTTATGACACTTCTATGACGATAATTGTGAAAAAACCCGGTATCATCATAGATGTGGTGGGCTCCTACTTCTATGACAAAAAAATCATGACAGAAAATGGGCTTTTCATCCTGGGCGGGCCGGAGACGCAGCTGCATGACATTCTTTGGGCCGTCCATGACGGAAAAAACCATGGTAGAAGCGAGGGCGAGGAAAATATCGAGGAGTTCCCGGTTACGGTGGGTTGTCGGGGGCCGAGCGATGAGCGTTTCTCTCATACCGTACACACGTGGGTGTGAGGCGTTGGGCTCTAACTGAACCCGAGCGATTGCACTGCATGCTACGCGTTACTGAACCCGAGCGATCAAGTGATTCATTCGCTACTGCTGGTAACTGAAGCCGACCGATGCTGCCTCTAGATGAACAGTGAGTGTTGCTGGGGGGGATTGGATGAACAGTGAGCATTGCTAGGGGGTTTGTATGAACAGTTCCCGGTGGGGTGGATGAACATGACCCCGTGGTTGCCTTTGGATGAACAGGACCCCGATCAATCGAGCCGGTTGGGGCTAGATGAACAGGACCCCGTAGAGGGCTGGATGAACAGGACGACCCCATGGAGGGCTGGTTGAACAGTAACCGGTGGAGGGCTGGATGAACAGTAGCCCGTGTAGGGGTGGTTGAACAGGAGCCCATGGAGAGGGCTGGTTGAACAGTAGCCGGTGGAATAGCGCGCGGTGGAGGTTGGATGAACAGGAGGCTGTGGATGAACAGCCGCAGGTGGAGGCTGGAGGAGGTCGACTGTGGATGAACAGTATCCTGTGGAGTCCCGTTTTGCGGTACGCCACACCCCTCCCGATGAACAGGACCTCTGTTTCGACCGTAGCGCTCAAACACAAATCCGTTTCCTCTGCTTTGTGGTATGCCACACCCCTCCCGATCAACAAGATCCTGTTTCGATCGTAGGAGGTCCAACAGAAGTTTGTTTCCTCTATTTTGCAGTACGCTAGACCCCTCCCGATGAAAAAGATCCCATTTCGACCATGGCCGGTCAAACACAAGGTCGTTTCCTTCGTTGTGCGGTACGCCAGGCCTCATATCCATCGGTTGTTCCGTCCAAGCCCTCCCAATGAACACGAAGACGCATTCCGTTCCAACCCAGCCGGTTGGCTACCCATGAACACGACAACGATGTAGTTTCTCCGTTCCGACCCAGCTATGTACACGAGCCCTGGATGTACATATGCGCGAATAGGCGTTCGAGACCCCGCCCGTATGTATGTATGTGGTCGTATTTACTTTCTTGCACCCTGGCTGCTGTATGTATGTGTACATGCTATGTGCGTGCCTCTACTACGACACGTGCGCGTCTACATCGACCAGTTAGTACGTACATGTTCGTGACCAGAATGACAATGCTACGTACGCTTCGATCAGGTGGGTCCCGACTGTCAGGCACTTCCTTGCGTGCGAAGATGTAGCTGGTAGGTCCCAACAGTCAGGGGGCGAATGGTTTTTTTTTGCCCGGACGCACTTCCTTGCATGCGAAGATGTAGCTGGTGGGTCCCAGCAGTTAGGGGGAAACATTTTTTCGCAAAATACGGTGGCCCATCCGGTGGGTCCCTGCTGTCAGGTGGAGGAATAATTATTTTGCACATAATAAGGAGGAACTTCCTTGTGGCCACCGTGGACCCAGCTGTCAGCCTCTCAACGTATAGTACTCTTCCGATGGAAATCGTTCCTTGACCACGTTGACTGCGCCGCACCAAGAGCACCAGGGCGGTGGATGATGGCGAGGCCTAGGAAGGGGACGACATGGAGCCGGGGAAGACGCGGCAGTGGAAGCCTGCGAGGAGAGGAGTAGGAGGGTTCACTGATTCGGTTGCGGTGTGAGGCTATCGTCGCTGGAAGGCCTGGCCATCGGTGGGAATAGTAGGGGCGGTGAGGCCTCTGCGGCAGCACAGCCTCCCATAGGAGGTAGGAGCATGCGGCACAACCGACACTGCTTTGGGCGGCTGGAGCAAGAAGACCAGAGGTTGAAGAAGCACTACGCCGTTTGATTGACATCGTACGGTCACTGCAACTAGAATCGTTCATATTGACTAAGTTGACAAAGCCCTCCGTCCCCATCCACTTAGTAGGCCCACAAGTAAGCCTCCCACCAAGTAGGGTCCCAGCTAGCAGGGGGAGTATTCATTTTTTCCGCGTAATAAGGAGGCACTTCCGGTGGGTCCGAGCTGAGAGTGGGGGGAACGAATTTTTCGCGAAACAAGGTGGCCCGTCGAGTGGGTTCCAGCAATCAGGCGGGAAATATTTTTTTCGCAAGATACGGTGGCCCGTCCGGTGGATCCCTGCTATCAGGTGGAGGAATAACTATTTTGCGCGTAATATGGAGGTACTTCCTTGTGGCTGTCGTGGACCCAACTGTCAGCCTCTCCACGTGCAGTACTCTACCGATGGAAGTCGGTCGTTGACCACATTGACCACGCCGCGCCGAGAGCACCACAGCGGTGGACGATGGCGAGGCCTAGGAAGGGGACGACACGGAGCCGGGGAAGACGCGGCAGTGGATGCCCACGCGGAGAGGAGTACGAGGGTTCACTAATTCGGCTGTGGTGTGAGGCTACCATCGCCTTAGAATAACAAGGGGTGTGGGTGAGTGGAGGGATGGCCTGGCCAGCGGTGGGAGTAGTAGGGGGCGGTGAGGCCTCTGATGCAGCATAGCCAGCCACGGGAGGCAGGAGCAGGCAGCATGACCGGCGCTGCTTTGGGCGGTTGGAGCAAGAAGGCGAGAGGTTGAAGAAGCACTGCGGCCGTTGGATGGACATCGTACGGTCACTGCAGCTAGAATCGTTTATATTGATTAAGTTGACAAAGCCCTTGGTACGCGTGAACTTAGTGGGCCCACAGGTCAGCCTCCGAAATGGTGCGCCCCAGATGTCAGGGGGAGGAATCATTTTTTGGGCGGCCGAAGCTAGAATATCTGAGATTGAAGAAGAAGCATGACATCCGTTGGATAGACGTCCAACGGCCACTGCTGCTAGAACCGTGTGTTGACTATAATAAGTTGACAAAGCCTTGCATACGCGTCAACTTCTTTTTTTAGGGGACGCGTCAACTTAGTAAGCCCACAAGTGTGTGGCAGAGAACTTATAGCCCATTTGCAATTTGTAAGAATGTCCAACCCATTTTTGAATTCTAATGTAATTTACTACAGACCATTTATAGTTTGTTAAAAGTACAACCCATTTTCTAGCTAGGACAACGATTAATAATTTCAAGTAACCATTCAAGACATAATTCAATAAAACTACCCACGTTTTGATGGGATTCGAAATATTTTATCCCAAAATTTCTAGTCAGATTAAATATAAATTTGTATTACGTAAAAATCCAACAAAACATTGCACGTGCAACAATTAAAAATTAAGATTTTGAAAATCTATAAATAATATTTTATAAACTAATTTCATCTTTGGTGCATTTTTTATAGTTACTGCCTAGTTTTTATAATTACATCCCATTTATTAATTTTTTAAGCCCATTTTCCTGTTAATCCTAATGCATCCCTCCTAGGAAAGATTTGCAGCCCAGCGGGGCGGAGAATAACAAGTGGACCTTGCCTGGGTATTTCTCAAAGAAATGTATAGCTGGGCTAGCCATTTTCATCTTGAAAAAATTTAATATCTGGGCTAGATATCTGGCCTAGGCTAGACGGGCCACAGCCCATCCAGTTAATACCCCGCTCACCTCTGAACAACAACGAAAACATCGCTAAGAAAAACTCTGCAGTGCTCATGCCTCAAAAACACAAATACTGCTCGAGCTGCTTGGTCCCAGCTGTCGGCCGCACCTTGTGCAATTCTCTCGTTTATATTGACTACATAGGTTGATAATGGTGTGGGACCATGATGTCAGGAAACCAGGAGGAAGCAAAAAAATATAGTTGTACATAATAAGGAGGCACTTGCGTATGTACGGCTATGGCCCTAGTGGGCCCCTACTATCATCCAGTCAAAATAAAGTCATCTCCTAAATCCTCATGTTCGTTGACCATGTTAACAATGCTCGATGCCACAGCGAGCGCAACAACTCGAAGGACAACGGAGAGGGCCTCGTGGGCCCTACAGATGGTCTGATGCAACACCCGCTGCTCATTCAGGAAGCCAGGACCATCGGACACCTATGAGCACCTTTGAGAGACTGAGACGGCATGAAACGGTAAGGCCGCGCTTGGGAGCTCTCATTTATTTCACACCTGTATTAAGATACAAGTGTAATTTACTCGTCATCGGAAACAACGCGTAAAATACAGGCGTAATGAACCGAGGGCCCGAGATCTATAAGTAAAACCGTCGGGTTACGCGTGTAATTTGAGAGACCAGTGTATATTTTACTACTCCCTTTGTTCACTTTTATAAGACCTTGAAGACATTTCAGACAACGTGCAAAACATTTCATTTTAAGTTGGTTGAAACGACTTACAAAAGTGAACGGAGGGAGTAGTCGAAATCGACCAACCAAGCACTTCGCCCGAGACGATCTGCTTTTATTTACAAGCGTCAGTTTTACAAGCGGTTTTGGTTGGAAAACGACGATCCAATCACATCCTAAGATGATGAGTTGGTTGGAAGATCATATGGTTTCACGTCTAACCTACCAGACTTGTCATATAGGCTATGAATGAAACATAAGACAATGAACTTCTTAAGCACAAAAACAATAGAAGAGAATGATCTTCTTAACAAGCAAATCACTAACATTGGATCGACATGCAAAACAATACGAAGCATTATTCTCAGGAGGCGCGGTGAACAGCTTGTGATGCCGCATGCCACAACATTCCAAGCTCAACTTTGCAATCAAACACAAGGCCTGGCATTACATAGACAATATTTAGAACAAACTCTTAACACAAGAATATCTCAGCAGAGTAACTATTTACTTCTAAACTGAACACAGGAATAGGAAAAAACGATAGACGCTGCTCACAGCAAAGGGCATCCCACTCAAAAATATCAAATGCATGTCTTCTAGCTAACATCAATGAGCAAATTTTGACAAGGTTTTCCAATTCTAATATATTAAACTAATGTCTTCTTGCTAACATCAATGATTAAGCTTTGACAAGCTTTTCCCATTCAAAATATGTAATGCCTATGATCATGGAGTCCTATCATGGCTTCTTGTACTTGTTTGGGCACTTTTTGCCCAGTGCACTCCACGTGTTGTAGAGTTTCCTATGCTCTCTACAGACTAGTCATGTCACCAGCGTCTACTAATACTCTGTAAAGCTTCACGATCATTCCTTCTGTAATGTAGTGAAACAACGACTGCTTCTTTTTGCAAAGTGGAACGACCAACTAGACCCAGTAATGCAGTGGTTTGCCTTGGACACATTGGCTCCTTTTGTGCAGTGCAACTAAAATCAAAGTCGGAATAAAACCGAGCTTTAATTTTGATATCCCTGTAAGCAACAATGGGTATAAGGGAAAAAATTACTGAGAAGTAACAGTTGATGACTTGTACTCCCAGAAGAAAAGCATCTAATGATCTACCTTATCTTAATGGGAAACAAAGCAGGAGAGTAGCAATTCTCCATCAGTGTGATTCATTCATATTGACTGAGACATTATCTTAACAATGCCTTGTTTCAACATGTATAAAGAATGACAAAGCAGAAAAGTACCATTCCTAAAACAATGCGACTGATTCATTTTAACAGAGACATTATCTTAACAATACCTTGGCTAAACATGTAGAAAGAACTACAAAGCAGGATAGTACCATTCCTAAAACAATGTGGCTCATTCGTTTTTACAGAGGCAAAAAAGGAATCAATTACTGGCCAATAAAGGAGGATGAAACATGCGGCCACAAACATGGTAATCCTGCCAATCCATAATAAGTGTTACAGTTTTGAACTAAGATTCAGTAGTTAATTAATTCTGAGAGTGGCATTGCCTAATTTTACCAGCAACATTAGATTAACAAAAAGCATAAACAGTTCTAGAGGAGAGTGGGCGCAACAATAGCATGGGCTTCCATCTACTTATAAAGGGGGTGATGTAGAGTTTTGTGTAAGAAAGAAACAAGCATCATGTCTGGGTTGGAACATTTTTGCTCACTTAATGGTGAAAGACAATAGTTCAATAGCTTCAATTCAACATTTATCCAAAACAACACCAATACAAGTATCACAATATCTCAAAGCACACTGTAGTGTCGGTGTACAAAAGTAGGGGCTCTGCTTTTGACCCCTTTACTTGTGCACCGGAAGTTAGAGCCACCCGCCACGGCCATGCATAACAGGGCAGGGAAGGGAAGCCGGAGAGAAGCCGAAGGCACAAGACAAACAAAGTAGCGACAAGGAGCAAGGCCACAAAGTGCAGATGGGCGAAGCAGGTTTTCCCTGGCAAGACCCTTGTCGGGGCATCTCGCCCACACCAGTGGAGCGAGCCACCCTTGTACCCACGGCCTCCAATGTCAACAACCACATTAGACCAGGGCTCGGGAGGCACCTCCGTGGTGACATGCAGATCTTTGTGAAGACATAGAATAGTCAAGATCAAATGAGGATAGGAAGGCAACAATCCTCGGCAGGGTTCTTGCCGAGGAAGCCAACAAGACCCCCGGCAAGGTCCTTGCCGGGGATGACGGCGTGCCGCGGCAAGACCCTTGCCAGGCCACCCGGCAAGGCCCTCGCCAAGCGTGCCGGCAGGGACACTGCCAGGCCCACGCCAGCCAAGTCTCCGTTGCCGTTTGCATGCAGCTGCCGACCCAACCAGCTGGGGCAGGTACCTGCGTGGCAAGATGCAGCCCTTCGTGGAGGCTCCACCACCGCGCTACCTCAGCTGCCTGCCTGCCTACATGGCACCGCATGCATCGCCGGCCAGGGCAGGATGGGCCTCGTTCCCGTCCCTGATAAAGTGAAGGGGCACCTAAGCCTCCCATTAAATGCTCTTTGTCCTTTAATACGAGCGATAAGCTCACTGCGCTGTAGCACTTTCCACCTCCTGTGTGCCACTGTGGCAGCCCCTTTCGCCTATAAAAGGAGGCCCATAGCACACTGGAGAAGGATTCGGCTCTTTCAAACCCGGAGCACCCAGAGCTAGTTCAAGAGCTCAAGAACACTAAATACATCCACCAAAGCAGGATCGTAGGGTTTTATGCATCTTTGCGGCTCGAACATGGGTAAATCCCCTTTGTGCTGTCTACTAGTCCTGCTCTTCTCACGATCCTCACGCCCTGCAACCGTAGTAGGGATTCCAGTGATCCCATAGGCGTCGTTCCCCACCGACATGCAGCATCATGTGGATGAAAGTCGGTACTGACCTTTCTTGACCAAGATTTGAAACAGCTCACGAGGCGGCGGCACGGCGACCTCCAAGACGCCAACACCGATGCCCATGGCGCGCTCTTCTCAGGTTGTGCGTAATGAGCAGCGTCACCCTGCCGGTGACCCTGCCCGCCGCCCTGGGAAGTGTCCCGTGCGCCCATCACATGATGAGGAGGGCCAGCATGCACGCCGAGGTGCTGATGGAGGTGGCGAACGGCTGCGGGGCCGTGATGCAGCTCCTTCTAACGTGGTTAGAAGTCGAGGCGCATCGCGGTCCACCCAGCTTTCGCCGCCACCCACGCCAGTGGAAGCCCTAGCACGCGCGCAACTGCTCCTCGATTTTCTTCCCACCGCGCAGAAGCTCGACGAATGGAGGGCCACCGTCCGGAGCCTCATTGGCATCGCCAACAACGATGAGTTGCGGCCGGCGGGACCCGTAGGCCGTCGCTCCGCCAGGCCACTGCATGCCAACGGAGACCGTGCCGACGGTGATGCGGCCACGGTGCACTCCCCTCCTCCATCCCGGCCACCCCGGGCGTCGGTCCGTCGCGACGACGCTTGTGATGATATCTCCATCGTGTCGTCCGACCCGTGAACCAACCGCGATCAGCGTCAAGTCCTTCGGGAGCGGGTTCATGAGGACGCTCGAACTACCATCGAGCGCCGACGTGACGCGCGCCACCAGTCGGACAGGCGGGTAGGGCCCACTACGGACCACCCAGCGCCGAGAGACTACGGTGGCCTACCCTACGAGGTGGGTTGACCGGCTTTCAACCATGAGCTGCGGCAGTTCCAGTGGCCCTCCCACCGTACGTTCAAGCCCAACGTTAGCGAGAAGTACAATAGCAAGACTCACCCGTCAGAGTTCCTCAGCATCTACACCATCGCGATGCAAGCTGCTGGGGCCCGTGATGATAAGGTGCTTGCCAATTACTTCCCGTTGGCACTCAAGCCTAATGTTATGTCATGGTTGATGCACTTGCCGGTGGATTCCATCTTTTCTTGGGAGGATCTGTGCCATGAGTTTGTTGGTGCCTTTATCGGAGGTCACCAAGCTCTTGGCCAGGCGATTGATTTACACATCATCCCCCAGCAAGAAGGAGAAAACTTGCGCAAGTACATCCAAAGGTTCAGCCGGGTGTAGTACAACATCCCCGATGTTCATCCCGCCGCCGTGATCAGTATGTTCCATCAGAATGTGCGCAACCGCAAGATGCGTGAAGAGCTGGCGATGAACAAGGTCCAGGATGTGGCCAAGCTTTATGTCCTGGCTGATCGATGCGCTTGTGCTGAAGTGGGAAGGAAGTACCCCGGCGAAGATGTCGGCGTGGAAACCGACTCCACCGGCCATACCGCCAACCCAGCGAAGAAGGGCCGGCGCCGTAACAGGAAGCGCAAGGGCAAAGCCGTGCTTGCCGTTGAGGGATCCGACGACACCGGCGCCACCAAGAAGACCAAGGCGAGAGACCCTGGCAAGGAAGTTGCCGGGTGTGTCGCTTGACGGGCCTTGGCGGCCGCCGACAAGCCAGGAGGCTCCGATAAGCAGTACTGCAAGATCCACCGCACCAAGGGTCATGACCTCCAAAACTGCCGGCAGGAAGAGCTGCTCGCCGAGAAGCAGAAAGCCGAGTATGAGCGGCGGGACAAGGAGAAAGGCCTAGATGGTGCCGAGGGATCCGGTAAGAAGTGTGGCGGCCAAGGAGGCTGCCGCGATAAGGATAATGAGAAGGAGAGTCCCACCCGGGGCCGCGATAAGAAGCAGGAAGACGATGATCATGACGAGAACGATGAGTCCAACAACCAAGAGTTTCAGAAAGCCACAGAGGCCATGTGCATCGATGGTGGCACCTCGCTGCAGACGTCCCACCGCCAACTCAAGAAGTGGGCACGTGAGATCACAGCGGTGGAGCCATCGTTCGACGCATGGAAGCCATTGAAATGGTCCAGCACGCCCATCATCTTCGACACCGAGGACCACCCTGATCGCACTACCGCGGTCGGGTGCTTACCATTGTTGGTTTCACCAACAATCCGCAACCTCAGGGTGACAAATATGTTGGTTCACGGCGGGGCCGGCCTGAACTTGATCTCTCCTGTTGTGATCAAAAGGTTGCAGATCCCTGATGGAGACCTCGAGGAAACGGGCACGTTCCAAGGGGTTAACCCGGGGAGGAGCCAGCCAAAGGGAAAGGTCACGCTGCCCGTGACATTCGGAGGCGAGCTGAACCACAGGACAGAAAGAATTGTTTTCGATGGAGCCGAGATCCCCTTGCCTTACAATGGGATCATTCACACTACGCCTACAACATGCTAAAGATGGCCGGGCCAATGAACATCATGACCATCCCCTCTGACAAGAAAGATGCGCTGATCTGCGCCGACCAACTATACCAGGAAGCAGTTGCAGCAGCTGCTGCTAAGGCACTTGCTCCTATCGACGGATCCCCGAGGGGGGAGAAGACCGGCGAGACCTCCCGCACCCACTCTGGCAAGCGCACCTCTTCGGGGTGTTGCGCTCCCGTTGAGAACGTGCCAAAGAGCTCTGCCGGCAAGAGCAAGAAGTCCAGAGCGACACCACCAGAGACCAAGAAGGTGCCCGTCAAGGAGGACGACACGGGGGAGCTTTTCCATAAGCTCCACCCTCGACGGCAAATAGGAAAGCGAGCTTGTCGCCTTCCCGCGGGAGAATGTCGATGTGTTTGCATGGCAAGCCTCCGACATCCCCGACTTTCCCAGGGAGGTGATTGAGCACAACCTTGCTGTCTGTCCTCATGCACAGCCCGTCAAGCAGAAGGTCAGGAAGCAAGCTCTGGAGAGGCAGGAGTTCATCACAGAGGAAATCAGAAAGCTAGAGGCGGCAGGCTTGGTGAGAGGAGTACTCCATCCGACATGGTTGGCCAATCCGGTAGTAGTGCGCAAGGCAAATGGGAAGTGGAGGCTGTGTATTGATTACACAAACATCAATAAGGCATGTCCAAAGGATCCCTTCCCATTGACGCATCGACCAGATTGTTGACTCCACGGCTGGGTGTGACCTATTATCATTCCTTGACGCCTACTCAGCATACCACCAGATCTTCATGACAAAAGAAGATGAGGAAAAGACAACATTCATCACCCCATGTGGTACATATTGCTTTTTACGAATGCCTTTCAGGTTGAAGAGTGCTGGCTCAACCTTTGCAAGAGCAGTCCCAATTGGTTTTGAACCCCATCTACATAGAAATATGGAAGCTTATATGGATGACATAGTGGTCAAAACCAACAACAAAGCAACAATTATGCAAGATCTAGAGGAAACATTCGGAAACCTGCGCAAGATCAACCTAAAATTGAACCCTGAGAAGTGTGTCTTCGGTGTCCCGTCCGGCAAGCTTCTCGGGTTCTTTGTGTCGCATCGCAGGATTGAGGCAAACCCAAAAAAGATTAGGGCCATCGAGCATATTAGGCACCCAAATGGATCAAGGACGTGCGTCGGCTCACTGGCTGCGTTGCCGCCATGAGCAGATTCAACTCCAAATCCACGGAGCGTGCCCTCCCCTTTTTCAAGATCTTAAAGAAGACGGGCCCAGTAGAATGGATCCCAGAGGCCGAGGCGGCGTTACAAGACTTGAAGAAGTACCTCTCCTCTGCCCTGGTGCGGGTTGCGCCCAAACCACAAGAACCATTGCTGCTATATCTAGCGGCAACAAACCAAGTGGTTAGTGCCGCATTGGTGGTACAAAGAGAGGTCGACAAGGAGATAGCAGCAGCGGCAGAGTCAACGGTTGGCAGGCCAGAACCTTCCCCGGCAGGGCTCGGTCCCGGCAAGACTGGCGCCGGTACGACAAGACCCGCACGGCCAGGTGAAGTGGCGCAAAGGAAGAAGATGGTGCAGCACCCGGTTTACTTCGTCAGCTCCCTCTTGCAGGGAGCTAGGTCGAGGTATTCAGGTGTGCAAAAATTACTCTTCGGCCTCCTTATGGCCTCGAGGAAGCTACGCCACTACTTCCAAGGGCATGAGATCACATGGTTACCCGCCTTCCATTGCAATGGATACTGCATAACCCAGATGCAACAGGAAGGATCATGGAATGGGCCCTGGAGCTATCGAGTTTTGGTCTAGAGTTTGAAAGTACCTCGATGATCCAGAGCAGAGTCTTGGTGGAATTTGTTGCGGAATGGACCTCGATGCCTGACGAAGAGGTACAGGAGACTACTCTCCCCGGTGAGGAAACAAGCGGCAACTGGATCATGTACTTTGATGGGGCCCTTTTGCTGGAAGGCGCCGGTGCTGGTGTGCTGCTTGTTGCACCCACTAGAGAGCACCTCAAGTACGTCATCCAAATGCACTTTCCCCAGGATATGTCAACCAACAACACCGCCGAGTACGAGGGTTTGCTTGCCGGTCTCAGGATCGCGGCAGACCTCGGAGTTAAAAATCTCATTGTCAGGGGCGACTCGCAACTCGTCGTCAGGCAGGTCAACAAAGATTATGAAAGCCCGTTGATGGAAGCTTATGTAGATGAGGTGAGCAAAGTAGAGGAGCTCTTTGAGGGTATACAAGCGGAGCATGTCCCTCAGACGGAGCACGACATCGCTGACTAACTGTCAAAGTGCACTGCCCTCAAGCTACCTGTGGGACCAGGTACTTTTGTGCTTCAGTTAACCCAACCATCTGTTGAGTCGTCGACCGTGCAGAACATGCGGAGGAAGCTAGGCTCCGGCATGTACTTCCCCACCGAGCTTCCCGGAGCCGCCGGCGAAGATGTTGTCGTGGATGCTGATCCTGCCGCGGCACAACCGACTCCGTCAGGACCTCAGGTCATGGTCGTGGAGACGGCCGCTCCCGTGGCAGAAGAGATGCCTTTCGTCCTTGTCGTCGAGCCACAGGCTCCGGCATGGGCGCAGCACACCGTCCGATTCCTTCAAAGAGGAGAGCTTCCTGAGGAGCAGGAAGAGGCAGAAAGAGTAGCCCACCAGTCTGCCCTGTACCAATTCGTTGATAACGTATTGTATAGAAAAAGTCCGAATGGGGTGAAATTGAAGTGCATCTCCCGGGAGGAAGGACTAAAGCTGTTGGTAGATATACATGGAGGCATAGGTGGCTCCCACATAGGGTCGAGATCCCTTGCCTGCAAGGCTTTCCGGCAAGGTTTCTTCTGGCCCACCGCCCTCCAAGATGCGATGGCACTAGTGATCAAGTGCGAAGCGTGCCAGTTCCATTCGAAGAAGCTTCATCAACCAGCTCGAGCCCTTCAAACTATCTCTCTCTCCTGGCCATTCTTAGTCTGGGGGCTCGACATATTGGGCCCCTTCCCCCATTCTGTCGGGGGCTTTGAGTACTTGTACGTCGCGATCGACAAGTTCACAAAGTGGCCAGTAGTGGAAGAAGTGAGGAAGGTGACAGCGCAGTCAGCCATCAAGTTCTTTAAGGGACTAGTGTGCCGTTTTGGGATGCCCAACATGATCATCACCGATAGTGGCACACAGTTCACAAGCCACGCCTTCATGCAATACATTGAGGATCTCGGCAGCACGGTCTGCTTTGCCTTCGTGGCACATCCATGGAGCAATGGCCAAGCAGAGAGAGCAAATGCTGAAGTCCTGTGAGGCTTAAGAACGAAGACTTTTGACAGGCTGCGCAAAAGTGGAAGGCGTTGGATTGATGAGTTGCCGGCGGTTCTTTGGTCGATCAGAAAAACGCCAAATCGAGCCACCGACTAGACACCCTTCGCCCTGGTCTACGGGGCAGAAGCAGTTCTCCCCACGGAACTCATATACTGTCACGCCCAATATGTGATACTATCCTAAAGATACTCGAAGGTCCCACCAAGGATAGAACCGCATATTGAAACGCTTTTACAAGGTGGATATCATTACATCAACATTACATAATAGATGGGGATACATACAAAAGTCATACAATGCCACATGAATACAACATCACAATACATAAGACCAACATCCGACTATGGATGAAACACAAACAGAAACTCAAACGACATCCACTCTGCTAGCCCAGGCTGCCGACCTGGAACCTATCCCCTGAACGAAGAAGAAGCAGAAGAAGAACTCCAGAACAAGCAAGCATCGCTCTCGCGTCATGATCATAGCATAACCTGCACCTGCAACTATTATTGTTGTAATCTGTGAGCCACGAGGACTCAACAATCCCATTACCATGGGTATCAAGACTAGCAAAGCTTAATGGGAAAGTAAGGGGTAAAGTGGTGAGGTTGCAGCAGTGTCTAAGCATATATGGTGGCTAACATATGCAAATAAGAGCGAGAAGAGAGCAAATAGAACAATCGTGAAGCTAGCAATGATCAAGACGTGATCCTGAACTCCTACTTACGTCAAACATAACCCAAAACCGTGTTCACTTCCCGGACTCCGCCGAGAAGAGACCATCACGGCTACACACGTGGTAGATGCATTTTAATTTGAATCTGGTGTCAAGTTCTCTACAACTGGATATTAACAAATTCCCATCTACCACATAACCGCGGGCACGACTCTAGAAAGTTTATACCCTGCAGGGGTGTCCCAACTTAGCCCATCACAAGCTCTCACGGTCAACGAAGGATATTCCTTCTCCCAGGAAGACCCGATCAGTCTCAGAATCTCAGTTTACAAGACATTTTGATAATGGTAAAACAAGACCAGCAAAGCCGCCCGATGTGCCGACAATCCTGATAGGAGCTGCACATATCTTGTTCTCAGGGCAACACCGGATGAGACATCCTACGAGTAAAACCAGCCCTCAACTTTCCCCGAGGTAGCCCCGAAGTCTACGCAGTTCGGACCAGCACTTAGAGAAGCACTGGCCCAGGGGGGGGGCTAAAATAAAGATGACCCTCGGGTTGGCCGACCCAAGGGAAAGGTATAGGTGGTGGTGAGGCAAATGGTAAAACCAAGGTTGGGCCTTGCTGGAGGAGTTTTATTCAAAGCGAACTGTCAAGGGGGTCCCATAAATCACCCAACCGTGTATGGAACGCAAAATCCAGGAACGTAACACCGGTATGAAGGAAACTAGGGCAGCAACGGTGGAACAAAACACCAGGCATAAGGCCGAGCCTTCCACCCTTTACCAAGTATATAGATGCATTAATTAAATAAGAGATATTGTGATATCCCCACCATAATCCTGTCCACCATGGAGCAATCTTCAACTTCACCTGCAACTAACAATGCTATAAGAGGGGCTGAGAAAAAGCGGTAACATAGCCAAACAACGGTTTGCTAGGATGGGTGAGAAAGGTTAGAGGCTAACATGGCAAATTGGGAGGCTTGAAGAACAAGTGATAGGTAGCGCAGCAAAGCAATAGAACGAAGCAACTAGCATAACAATGATAGTAATGAGATCCAAGGTGACGGTCATCTTTCCTGAAATCCCGCTAGGAAGAAGAACGAGTCCATGAAGAAGATGAAGCCACGAAGAAGAACCAAGCGTAGACGAACGAATCCTCACGATCGCAACGAAACAGGAACTAGCGAGAAGAAGCACAACCGGAAAGAAGCAAACAACAAGGTAAACACACCACACATGGACATGACATGATGCTCAACCAAGTATGATACATGACAAAGGCTACATGAAGCTACTCATGGCAAGAGATGATGCAAACAAAAGCAACACATCAAGGCAAGTTTAAATGAGGCCGGAAACAACATACAACATTTCCGGTAAGTCCTCATACGCAAGTTTTGAAGTTGGTCCAGATCTGAACAAACATTAGTTTTAAGTTGTTAAACAACAAGTTAAAGAGCACCAAGATGATGTACACGAAATTCTAGTCAAGTTACATATAAAGTTCATTTAGTTCGGAGCTACGACCTAGAAGATATGAGCAAAACAAGTTAAACATGGCATTGATGCAAAATGCATCCAAACATCAAGCAAACACCTCAAAACAAGGATGCAACATGATAATATGAAACTACATGGAAAAATCAAGCAAGTTTCATATAGAGCACACTCAAAACGGAGCAACGGTTCAACACATACACATGAAACAAGTTTAAAGGACAAGCTGTCCAAAACAGCAACTAGGCATCTAGCAAGCATCAAAACAATATGCTACAGCATCTCAACGTAAGAACAAAAAGCATGTGCATGAAGTACAGGTAAAGCATAACAAAATATGAACATTGAGGTATCTCCAGAAATCACTAGAACATGCTCAAAAGGACATGGCAAGGTTGCAAATAATAACAGTTTACAGACTTAGCATAAATAACATCAGGTTCCAATGTTTTTAGCAATCAAACAACATGCTATGGGTACTTGCCATGGAAAACAAAGGCATGGCAGGCTAGTACTAATGAAAAAGAACAAAACTCCCTTAATGAACTAATTCCAAAGGTCAACAGAAAAGATGGTAGGATCCATGCAAACATGGCAAATGATATGACAGATTCACATGGCAGGAACAACGATAAGTAGGCATGTTGGTGAGCTTGTAACACTCACCACAGAGCAATACATGGCATGACAAGGTGACCAACAGTAAGAATACATGTTAATGAAGCTAAGCATTGCAATAGCATAGTCATAGGGTACATGGATCACTACGTATTGACATGGAAAAACTGAACTTAATGTTAACAGGCTGACAGCAACATTATTTAGCAGGTTTGGAGCATGACAATAACAAGATACAACAGTCTATAAATTCAACCAGGGGCATGGATGGATAGATCATGACATGTGTAACAAAACATCCTTAGTGAACATCTCCAGATTATGCATAGAATGACTTGTAGCAGCAGGTTTACATAGCATCATGGTATAACAGTTTCAGACGAGCAAAATAGTAACAACAAGTACCCTACTTCACGAGCTCTATGCACTCATTACAAGACTCAACAAAATATAAGGATTGCAACACTGTAAAGATGGCATGATGTAGCTCAAAACTCATGTAGACATCAAGCTCATAGGATGCATGCACAAAATGCAATAAAAAGACAAAACAGCAAGTTCTGTCAATAGACAACAGTTAACATCATATAGCACTCTTGCAACAATGATTTGGGCATCAAGATGAACTCAAACGAGCATCGCAGAATGGAACAAAATCAAGAGCATCTCACAATGAACGTTTTGATATATTACACGCACAAAATGGTGCAGCACACATACGGTTATGATGCAACAAACATGGCATGATAAAGTTGCAGATCCGGGGACTTAGCCGTTTTATACCTAGCGAGAAGCGAGACGGCGAGGTTGCAGGACGGAGGGATCCAGGGCGCGGGGATGCGTTTGGTTCGGATCCCGGTGGATCTCGTCCCACCTAAACGGATCTGACCGGATCCGAACTACGGCGAGGGCGGCGGCGACCGGCGAGCTCCAGCGAGCTCCGGGAGGCGCGGATCCGGAAACCGGCGACACGGGCGCGGCGTCCCCGGCGAGGAGGAGGCCGGCCGCAGCAGGGGCGGCGCGGCTGCCGGGCGGTGGAGAAACCGGCGGCGGCGGGGTTGGCGCAGGCGGCGCGGATCGGGGCGCCGAGGCGTGGCTGGCGGCGGAGGCGGCGAACGGCTGCGGCGAGACGCGGGGAGGCACAGGGATGGG
>NC_041383.1:487321776-487351741 GCF_002162155.2 Triticum dicoccoides | reverse complement strand
GGCGGCGCAGACGGGATGGGCGCTGCCGGCGAGGCGCGGGAGGCACGCGGGAGGCGCGGGCAGATTCCGGCGTCGGTGCGAGGTCGCCAGTGGGAGGCGCGAGGCGGCGGGGGTGCGCGGGCCTGGGCGGGCCACGCCTGGGCCCCGCGGGCCGCGGCGGCGGGAGGACAGGTGGCGGCTCTGGATTGGGCATGGGCGGCGGCGCGGGCGTGTCCGGTGGCGGGCGGACACGTCCGGCGGCTGAGAGGGGGAGAGGCTAGGGTTTAGACCGAGAATTTCGGGGGAGGCACACAGATAAATAGGTAGAGGGAGCTAGGAGAGTCCAAATGAGGTGCGGTTTTCTCCCACACGATCGTGATCGAACGACCAAGAGCATGGAGGGGGTTTGGATGGGCTCATGGGCTGTGCTGAAGAGGGGATGGCCTGCAAAGAGAGAGGGGTATCGGGCTACGCAGTTAACTGTTGGGGTATCAACCGGACTCCAAATGACACGAAACTTGACAGGCAGTCTACCGATGGTGTACCAAGGCCGCTTGGCAAACCTCGGTCTATTTCAAGAACGTTTAACACCCGCACACGAAAAGAGTCAAAAGGGGGCGCCGGGGGACATAGGAGTGTCGGATTGCAAAACGGACAACGGGGAAAATGCTCGGATGCAAGAGACGAACACGTATGCAAAATGAGATGCACATGATGACATGGAAAAATGCAACACGCAAGCAAATGACATGGAAAATGCAACACGCAAGCAGCTGACAAGGTAATGAAGGCGAATAACTGGAGGACACCTGGCGCATCAAATCCGGGGCGTTACATATACGGGTCACCTCGAGTGCTCGCTTATGATGAGTTTGAGCAAGAGCGATTGCGGCAAGATGACACAACGCTCCTTGAGGAAGATCGTCTCCGGGCGGCTGTGAGAATAGCACGCTACCAGCAAGCCTTGTGCCTCTACCATAGCCGCAAGGTCCGTGCCTAGAGCCTTGAGGAAGGCAACCTTGTTCTTCGGCACGTTCAGTCGGCCAGGAATTCCAACAAGTTGATGCCGAAGTGGGAAGGCCCTTATCGGGTAACACGAGTCACCAGGCCCAGCACAATCGCCTGGAGACCCAAGATGCCGTTCCAGTGAGTAACTCCTGGAACATCGAGCATCTTCGCAAGTTTTACCCATAAGGCGCGGCTGCCGGGCATCTCGGCAGGACACCCTTTTGTACAAGCCTTGCTGGCAAGACATGTAACCCTTTGTACAAATCCAGGCACAAACCCTGAGCACTAATAAAACGAAGTGCTGGCGCCCTAAGTTATAGCATGCATGCTAGGTCGAGTCTCCTCCTCGGTTAGGGTTGATAGTGCTTGGCAGCGGCTAACCCCTAGCTTAGAGGTCGAGTGTGCATCTCTCTGTTTCTTCCCTGTCCTTTTTGGTTTGCAGGACACGTAAGTATTTCTGCTAAACTGTTTGGAAGAGAGGAACGGACCAGTGCCCCGACCCCGGCAAGCCAAGGTTGCCGGGAGCTGCAAATACAAGGATCCGTCCATGGAAAGCCAAGGTTGCCGGGGGCTACAGATCCAGATAAGTCTTTTATCCTCTATCATGCATTTCATTATGAACTGTGGTATGTGGAACCACGTTTTATATCCAAGCTACCGTGCTCCCCTATTTCCGAACGCAAGGATTCTCCTGGGTCCAAAGTTGGTCGTAGTCGCGGCAACAAGGGGATAGAACGTGGAGCCCAAACTCATCTCATGCTTGCCTCCGCCAAGAGCATGAGAAAAGTCGAGCGACACGGGGGAACGATGAGGCCTGTTGCCGGGGAGAAAACGTTTACCTTAGATGGCAACAAGGGCAACATGAATAGGGGGATTACAAGTTTTAAATCTAACAAAGGCCTGAAGGATTACAAGACTAAAAAGAGATAAGATGCCCATAATCCCTTTCTTGTCCCTCTCCTCAGGAAATGAAACAAGAAGGCAGAAGGGCAAAAGGGGCACCTAGGCGAGCTACGAGTGGCAGAAGACACCAAGAGAACATCTCGGTGGCCGTCCAAAGGCTGGATGGTGATGGCAGCGCCGGAGGAAGAGCCCTAAGACAAGGCGGCAGGACATCAATACACGACGAAGGCGTCGGTGCCCGCGTACTCCGACTTGGCGGCCTTGCCGCCCGCCCTCTTCCTCTTCCTCTTCTGCAGCTTCCCAACGCCAGCCGCCCAAGGAGACGACCCCGAGAAGTTCAAGGAGTCGGTGACACGGATGATGGGGTCGCTGGTGCCGCCCGAGCGGCGACCGACGCCTAGTCGGACCCGTCATCCTGCCGCCCACTACCCTCATCGTCGCTGCCATTGTCTTCCTCGCCACTCTTGCTCGAGGAGGAATCTTCGTTGTCATAAGAGCTCTCCATGCAGCACCTTACGCGAGTCCCGAAGTGCCCAAAGATCTTGACAGAGAGGAGGCCACTCTCCATTAGTTTGAAATGGAGAGTGAGCCCCTCCGTCAAGCTATGGATGTAAGCAAAAAATTTCCAGCCTCGGCGGAGATATATGACGTGAGGGGCGGGGAACTCGACGTCGGCCCATGTTCCGCTGTTCCCGCAGCCCCTCATATGCAGCCGCAACGCCTACGGTGGATCCAGCTCCATCGCCCGCACAAACGGAGTCGGGAGGCGAAGATGACGGCGCGACGGCTGGCGCAGCCTAATGAAGAACTCACAAGGGTTGTCCCTGACGTGGCCCTCCACCAGAGGAGGGGCCACTGGCGGAGGCGAAGCTGATCTGCCGCCCCGTCCTCCTCTCCCTCGAGCGCCACCGCGGCCTCGACCTCGCCCCCTCCCCTCCCTCTAACAGGCGGCTCCGCCGCCACGAGCTCTGGGGAAGGAGCAATGTGTTGTCGAGCCAAGACCCTCGCCGCCACCGATGAAGCGTCGCCACGCCCCCTCGCCATGGCAGAAGAAAGGAGGATGTAGGAATGCGGAGAGGCAGATGGCAAAGGGTTGAGAGGCACCGTTCCTCCCGATCCCCTCCTTATAAAGGGGCGGGGGTGAGGCTCGGCCGTCCCCTCTCAGCCAATCCGGCCCGTTGAAATGACAGCAAGCGGGGCCATCGACCGCCCTCCCCGCTCCATTGAAGGCGCGTGGGAATTAACGCACGCACGTGCACAACTTCCCACATCCCGCGCGCCTGTCATTCAGCCTGCATCATGCATGCAGCAAATGTGGCGCAAGGGATAGGCGTAGTGGGACACGTGAAGCGACGGTTCCCAAGCGAGGGCAGTAAATGAGTAGCGGCCCTGTGGTCTCAAAGAGACACGCAAGCGCCTCTTTACTGTCCACCACGGGATGACGCCAGCATGCTTCCGTCATACGCGCGCACGACCCCCGCGTCGCACGTTCAACGCGGGTCGTGGGGAAGCACAGCGGGCGGAACAGTTACCGCCATAAAAATCCGCCCCAACTGCCCGCGCACCGTTCTGGGCCTGCCCCAACAACGTGTTGCGCTTATGTATGGCCCAGGCTCGGGGGCTCCTGACGGTGTACAAAAGTAGGGGCTCTGCTTTTGACCCCTTTACTTGTGCATGGGCAGTTAGAGCCACCCGCCACGGCCACGCATAACAGGGCAGGGAAGGGAAGCCGGAGAGAAGCCGAAGGCACAAGACAAACAAAGCAACGACAAGGACCAAGGCCACAAAGTGCAGGTGGGCGAAGCAGGTTTCCCCGGCAAGACCCTTGCCGGGGTAGCCTCCGCAGCCCCGGCAAGCCCCTTGCCGGGGCAACCCGCCCACACCAGTGGAGCGAGCCTCCAATGTCAACAACCACGTTGGACCAGGGCTCGGGAGGCACCTCCGTGGTGACATGCAGATCTTTTTGAAGACAAAGAATAGTCAAGACCAGATGAGGATAGGAAGGCAACAATCCTCGGCAGGGTTCTTGCCGAGGAAGCCCACGAGACCCCCGGCAAGGTCCTTGCCTGGGATGATGGTGTGCCGCGGCAAGAACCTTGCTGGGCCACCCGGCAAGGCCCTCGCCAAGCGTGCCAGCAGGGCCACTGGCAGGCCCATGCCAGCCAAGTCTCCGCCACCGTTTGCATGCCGCTGCCGACCCAACCAGCTGGGGCAAGTACCTGCGTGGCAAAATGCATCCCTTCGTTGAGGCTCCACCACCGCGCCACCTCAGCTGCCTGCCTGCCTACATGGCACCGCATGCATCACTGGCCAGGGCGTGTGTCAAAGCAAGGAGGAGAGGCGACGGATGGGACGGGCCTCGTTCCCGTCCCCGATAAAGTGAAGGGACACCTAAGCCTCGCATTAAATGCACTTAGTCCTGTAATACCAGTGATAAGCTCACAGCGCTGTAGCACTTTCCACCTCCTGTGTGCCACTGTGGCAGCCCCTTTCTCCTATAAAAGGAGGCCCATAGCACACTGGAGAAGGATTCGGCTCTTTCAAACCCGGAGCACCCAGAGCTAGTTCAAGAGCTTAAGAACACTAAATACATCCACCAAAGCAGGATCGTAGGGTTTTATGCATCTTTGCGGCCCGAACCTGGGTAAATCCCCTTTGTGTTGTCTACTAGTCCCGTTCTTCTCATGATCCCCGCGCCCCGCAACCGTAGTAGGGATTCCAGTGACCCCATAGGTGTCATTCCCCACCGACATGCAGCATCATGTGGATGAAAGTCGGTACTAACCTCTCTTGACCAAGATTTGAAACAGCTCGCGAGGAAGGCTGGAAACATATCCCAACACATATATGAAATCTTGATCTCCTTTTGTGCAGTTCCACCAAAATTAAGCAAAGTCGCCGGTGTGACATTCAAGTTGAACTACACAAAACACTCTTAAAACAAAAGTATTTCGCGTAGTGAAGCAAAATGTCGCAATAGCAACAAGTTGAATAGAGATATCCCTGTTTAAACAGAGGCAAAAAAGGAATCAATTATTGGCTAATAAAGGAGGATGAAACATGCGGCCACAAAAATGGTAATCCCGCCAATCCCTAACAAGTGTTACAGTTTTGAAATAAGATCCATTAGTTAATTTTGAGAGTGGCATTGCTTAATTTTACCAACGACATTAGATTAACGAAAAGCATAAACAGTTCGACGGGAGAGTGGGCGCAACAACAATATGTGCTTCCATCTACTTATAAAGGGGGTGATGCAGAGTTTGTTGTAACAAAGCAACAAGCATGATGTATAGTAGCATTTCTAAAATGTTTGCATTGATTCATATTAACAAAGACATTCTCTTAAAACAACATTCGTTAAAAAAATGTAATTTACTTTTAACAGTGGCATTGCTTCAATTTTCCAGTGGCATTCTTATATTAACAACAGCAAAATAGTTGTATGGGACATGGGAGATGGGACGTGCCAGCACCATGTGTGTCCACACGTATAAATGGGTGATGCAGAGTATGTAGCCAAGCAGCATATCTGCGTTGGTCCCATATTTGTTCTCTTTGAACCTTTTTTGTATGTGAGGGCAGCAAATCTAGTCCTGCACAAACTACTCGCCCCCCCAGTTTATTTCCCTTTTCAACAAAGAGATCGGTTCCTTACAGATGTGTGTACTGGGTTACTCCCTTTTTCCCTTTTCGACTAACAAAGCGGTTGGATAACTAGTCTATACTACTTTCCATCCCTCCTTTCCTCATTGAACCACGTCCTAGATTCATGCTCCACCCAACCGCACCCTTCTTTCCTCTTTGAACCAAGACCTAGATTCAACTACAGATCGAAAAAGATCCACATGCAGCTAGAGCAATGATGGTTTCAAAGAAACTTATACCTTAGGGTCGTCGGGATGTGGCAAGGCGTGCGGCGGGAGGCCGGATCTGCCCACACTATGTATGACAGCGAGGAAGAAGGGGTCGGTGGCCCTCTCGCACAGGTGCTGGGTGAAAGAGAACAGCACAGCCGGCAGTGGATTGCCTCCCTCGCCAAAGGCGATAGAGTGAATGATGCACCTCCTCCCCTTCCCGGTGCGATGGGATCCGGACACCTCCTTCACCAGCTGTGACGGGGGAGAGACAGACAAGAGGCCAATGCAGTCTTGTTTAGATCTGGTGAAGAGAGGGTGAGAGACTGTGAATATAGAAAACTCTACAAAAAGAACACTGAGCCTCCAGCGTGTGTATATATATGTAGTGCGGCGAGAGTTTGGAGAGTGCAAACCCTAGCGAACAAGCATCGAGGCTCCAGCTTATATATATACTGTAGTACGGACTGAGCTCTGGTGCCTTAACTGCACCTGCTTTTGGTTGTACGACAGGTGGGCCAGCCACATTTTGAGCCCTCCTGTCATAAACCCAAAAGCAGGTGCACTAAAGTCAATGAAGTTGCGTCCATATAGTACTCGTGTATACGACTAATATATAGTGGAGTGGTTTTATTATTCTCTCCATAACAATCGTTTTAAATTGTGTAAGTACGAAAAAGAACTCTTTATTTAACGTACCGGTGAACAAAACTACTACTCCCTCTGTTCCTAAATATTTGTCTTTCTAGAGATTTCAACAAATGACTACATACGTAGCAAAATGAGTGAATCTACACTGTAAAATATGTCTACATACATCTGTATGTGGTAGTCCATTTCAAACCTCTTGAAAGACAAATATTTAGGAACGGAGGGAGTACTTTTGATGAACTAACGATCCACGCATCCTGGTCGCACTTCCTGTGCTTCACGTGCGGTACACTACCCTCCCTTAAGTGAACAACCACACATGCGCCAAATTATCGGAAACGTGTGAGAGTGTACAAATAAAGAATTATAATTTCAATTATCGAAAAGGTTTGAGTATGTACAGTTTGCCCTCTCTAACAATCATGGTTTGTTGTGTTCGGCCTAAACTTGGTCAAACTTTACAAAGTTTAACTTCAGTGAAATCTTATATGCGGAGTAAATAAAAATGGAGGGCTACTACGTCCATCCTGGTTTTTAGTCCACACCTTTTTTAATCAAAGTTAATAGCTGGACAAATAAAATTACAGGGGAGCTAGAGACAAAGTTGTGAGAAGGCTTAGAAATCAATACAAAACTTATGCTCTTAATACCAACATTGATCCTTCTTCGAGGAAATATTTGGTTCATAGCCAAATGTGTGATAAAATTGCACAAACGTGAAAGACGACTGTGTCTCCAACGCAACCAAGGTGAACTTACGAAGGATATCATCTTTGTGGGTAACAAGCAAAGAAAATTGATGGAAGACAACTTGTTTTTCATTGAAAATCAATCGGCTTCACTAGCCGACGCAACCATGAGGCACAACCATCAGCATTGATAGGTCATCGTGGTGATGCATCATCCATTTAGCATCAAGTTTGGGTGAGGCACCAATGAAGTTTGATAAATCCTCACTGTGGTCTATTTCTTCTCAATAATCAAGCTCGAGGAAGGAAGAACCATGTGGCAGAGGACAGTGAGGCAGAACAACAATGGCCATCCAATTTTGTGCAGTTCCACTAAAATTGAGGAAGACATGCCCGGGTATGGAGATACGCATCGCTGTTTCCAAAAATATAAAAAAGGGATATAGTGCTGTTACTTTGTTTTACAAGATTAACAACAACATCTCAATTGTCAATAAGAATTAATGAAAAGTACACCAACAAACATAAGCATCGTGATTATCTTGATGTGAACTAAACCAGGATACCCGATAAAAACACATTTCTTCATTTAACCAGTGATAGTATTAGATTAGCAGCAACAATAGGAGCATATGGACAATGACCGCACAACCACCATGTACTTTTTGTCGAAACAACATGTATATCTCCACCGAGGCATAAATTGGGACAACTTTTCGAGTGGCATTTCCTCTATAATAGTAGGTGATGTTGGCCAGCCGACGAACCGTAGCTACTATACACCGGGAGCTGGGGAGTAGTCGTATAGAAGAAAACCCGCATGCAGTGACCTGGGGAGCTGGACCAGTACAAGAAGTTATACCTCAGGTGGGCGAGATGTCGCTTAGGCGGGCGGGCGGGATCTGCCCACACGACGGCAGCGAACAAGTGCACGGAGGAACTTCGTCCATGCCAGCGCCGGCTCCGAGAGGACGGTGCGCATCGGCTTCCTCCATCGCCGACGGCGACAATGTCAACGCTGCACCTCCTCACCTCCCGCAGCGGACGGGATTCGGCCTGATGTATGACCACCAGTGAGGAGAGAGATAGAGTGGACACTGTCATCTTGTTTTGATATGGAGAGGGTGAGAGAGCGAGACGCGAGAAACTCTATCAAACAAGAGGCTATAAGGGAGTAAAAAAGTCTCTCCATAGGAGTGGTTTTAAATAGAATATGTGTGTTCGTGAAAAAAAGAAACGAAAACTGGCGGACAATTTTTTAACGTACCAAGAAAGAAAACTCGATCAAAAACACGCCCCCGCTTCCACGTCGTGAGAGTCGTCGCGCACACACACATAGACATAGACATGCATATTCGTGTTTACGTAAAATTCCATTTCCATCTCCATCTCCAATCATATTTGCCCAATTGGCACATTATTTACATTGTTAATTATATACGTAGCAATATTAATGTACAACATCTCTTGTTTGCGGGCGTCCGGACCGCTGCCACGACCGCTCCTAACCAACCTGAACCCTCTTTATCACCCGCGCGTGCTTCCCGCCCGAAACGGTCACTGCTATATTCATGCCCGGCCAGAGCGGACGTGACCTCGCACTTGCGCCAGCATTGAAGCAGCACGCCGACCGAGAGAGTGTCGCCCGCGCCACTTCCTGGTGGACGCGACTTCTCCGTGTTGAAAGGTCGCAATAGCCGGCCACAACATGCATGTAAAAAGTTCTTGGGAGTCCGTGCTACAGCTAGCTGTCCTCCCCCAACTCGTCAATCTCTTATACTAGTGCTAAGTACTCCATGGCGCGATCCATCGACAAGCAGGCGGGAAAGTTATCGAATTCTCGGTTTGCGGTGAGTGGCATGCCGAGCGACCATGTGGGGTCGAGCCGTGGAGGAGGGTGAGACACAAACGCGACAGACGTGATTTAAACATTGGTTTTGCTCGATGGCGCAATCCAACGAAACAAAACGTTGGTTTCTCTCCATTTCCATTTTTTCTCTGGAAAAACGGAAACTTCCACTCCATTTTCATTCCTACTCCAAGGTTGCCCCATTACAACATTTCATCAAATACAAAGGAAAACTAACATGCATGTTGATGCATCTCAATGATTCATAGATCATAGCCAATATTTACTTCACAACTAAAGACAAAAGTTGTGAGAGCGTGTACGAAAGAAAAACTACTGATGGGGTCACTACGACTTAAACCCTAAACAGGATTTAATTTCCTGCCAGGTAGAACCTGTCGAAGGAAAGACGGCTGGCACCCTCGGATCATACGATGCTTTTGTGCAGTTCCACTAAAATCAAGCTGAGCATCCCTGATGGCAAAGATATTGAAGAAGTGTTATTAGAGTAATAGTACTTACACTAGTTCATGAGAGATAAACTCATCACAAGTAGAAACCGGTAGAAGTAGAGAAAGATCGACATGGAGATGGAGCTATGTGGGGAGTTGCGGCAGTGGAGCAAGCCGTCTCCAAAAGAAAGATGGAATTTCTGGGACGTCGGGCTGTAGCTAGAAGGGCGGTTGGGATGCGGCATCGGCCCATACCGCGGTGACCCCCGATTGGGACGCACCGACTGTGGGTTTTCTCCCTCACCGAAGTCGACCGCATCTACGCAGAACATTGTTCCCTTCCCCCAGTTGCGGGATTAGGCCGGATATGCGACCAGCAGTGTGGCCACCGTCGATCTATGCTTGTGAAGAGAGCAACCCAAGCAAGCAGGCTTCTAGCTTAGGATCCTGCTAGTGTATATATAGAGGTTTTCCTTTTCTCTCCATATCAACCATTTATATTGTGTACGTGTCATTGAAGAGTGAAATGATGGTTGCTTCTTTCGACTAACTTACTATGTGATTTGACTGCTCCTTAGTGGCCCCTACACGTACTCCCCCTATGCGTATGCAACAGTCACACATACACATGGACGCAAAAACGTGCACGATGCCCTAATGCATGCATGTCCGAGCACACGACAGAACACACACGGTCACGCTCAAGTGGTCAACCTACACGTGCATGCACACACATACTCAGTCAGGGTGAGCTAGTGACCGTATAAACACCGGAAAATGTATATATTGAGCGCAATGAGCGTATTATGAAGTCTAGTGACCGTATTTTTACAAATATACAGTGACCGACAGTGCACTGGCGGAGCTAACTTAGGGGAAAACCAGGCCATGGCCCACCCAACTTAGGAGCATTTCTTCCTACTGTTCACCTAGACCAGGATGTGAAACACCAGCCTAGAGACAATTCGCTTCAGCTTAGCCTGCCCAACCCGCGCTGCTTTTTGTTTCAAGCTCCGCCACTGAGACAGTGTATTTATCTCGTTTGAAATTAAGCCATATTAACCAAAGAGGAGGCAGTATGGACTAGCATTACTTTGCTGTGTCCCGTCAACTTGCCAAAGGAGGAGAAGCTTGCGCGCGGTGGCTCGCGGGACAAGGGCCCTGTTTGGGTACATAGGTTAGAGTTAGTTTAGGTTAGTTTGGGCTCAACTAACCCAAAAATATCCAAACAGGGAGGGTTAGTTTGGGTTAGATGCATCTAACCCACCCAAAAAGACTAACCCATCCAAGAGGTGCTTATTTGGGTTAGTTCTTCTCGGGACCATTAAAAACACATTTTTCTCTCGCTCTCCCCACAGCAGCCTCGCCCTGTCCTCCCGTTCCAATCCCATCGTCTCCCCCCGGCCCGTCCGCCCGTAGGTAAGCAGTCACGGCTCCTAGCACGGCCCGTCCCCGTTGGCCTCGGCAAGTGCGGCTCCTTGCGCAGGGATGGAAGATTCGGCCGGCGGGCTGCGTGAGAGGCCAACGCAGCTCCTTGCTGAGCGAGAAAGAGCATTTATTGTTAATCTAACCCTGCCATCCAAACATCTGTTTGGTTAGAGTTAGTTGAGGGTTAGTTCAAGGTTAGAATCTAACTCTAACCTCTAACTAAGTTAGAGTATCCAAACAGGGCCAAGGAGAAACTTTTGACTAATGCAAGCTCTCCCTTGCTCACGCGGTGGACGTGTAACAGTTAATTTGGTGTCAGATTTCCAGAAGTGTACACTATACTACTATTATTGTTCGACTTCCCGAAGAGGCGAACAGCCAAGCGCAAAGTTTACTAGTACTAGTACTACTACTATAGTCTATAGAGGTATGTACTATACTACTACTAGGAACCGGATGGAGGAGTGTCTGCACTCTCATTATATTTTTAAAATGTGATAAAGCAATCTTGAACACATTTGGTTCTCTTTGAGGATTCTCGCATGTGATAATGGAAGTTGATTGCATGGAACACTCGCCACAATTCTCGCTTAATTCTGGCTCATATCCTGTTACAAATAGGAGCGCTCGGTAATATTTCCTCTTTTTTTGTTGTTCAGCATGTAAACAGGTCAGCAAACCTTGCGGCGCATCTTTGTGAGAACCACGCTTGCTACACTCTGAATGTGGCCGAGAGCTGGCTTGATGAAATAACTTGCTTCCTACTTCTTTTTTTGCGGGGTACCTCACTTCCTAGTGACCAGTGTCTTGGCTGATCGTCCTAAGAATGCTTATATATGAATAAAGCTCTCTCATTTACCCACAAAAAAGATTAAGACATATTAACCGGAAAGGAGGGAGTATGGACTAGCACTACTTTTTGGTGTGTCCCGTCAACTCACAGAACGAGGAGAAGCTTGCAGGACAAGGTGAAGCTCGCTTATGCCTTTTGACTAATGCAACCTACCGTCGCCCAGGCGGTGGACATGTATCAGTTCATTCGGTGTCAGATTGCAAGAGGCATACACTGTAGTACCAAACATGCGGAGTACCATCATTGTTCAACTTCGCGAAGAGGCGAATAGCCACACGCAAGGTTTAGTAGTACGAGTAGTACACTACTAGAACCGCATGGTGGAGCGTCTGTACTCTTATTTTTTTAAATCTCTGATAAAGTACACATTTATTCCGGAGAAGGGCGGAAAACGGCAGCCCACCATGCTCGAATATATCTTGGCCTCCGTACGAGCCCGTCTGTGTGTTCTCGCTCCTCGTCTCTCTCAAGGAACGGTGGGTTGGCCATTTTGCCGTCAATTGAGATCGGTTTGCTCACACTCCGGTCCCTCATGTCAGTGATATGCCAAGAGGAGGTGCGTTGACCGACTGGCCATACGCGTAGTTGGTTTTGCACCTTCATACTATCCCTCCCTCTGTCACAGTTTATAGGGCGCGCTTCATTATGATGCATTTCTCTCAATGCATTTCCACCAATAGAGAGACTTTAGACGCGTTTGGTTTAATGCTCAATTAATTAGGGCGTGGTAACCACAATCAAGTCCACAATTTTCTCTGATGTACTACGGAGTGGAATAAGTGTGCATATGTGTCCCAGGGGTGGAAGCACTGCATGCATGTGTGTGCGCATTAATTCCTCTAGTAATAGACGTCGTGCTATAACTATCAATGCTATTTTTCTGGCCGATCCCTAGTTGCCTTGGTCCCATAGATTTTTTCTTTTTCTGAAGCACACTTTATAAACAGTAACAGATGGAGTAGTATGAGCGGATTCAAAGAAGAGCGTATTGATGGTTGCTTCTTCCGAGCAACTTACAGTGGGAAAGGTGGGGCTTATGATTTGACTGCTCATTACTCACTATTATTGCGGCGCAACGACCGGGCTGAGTCTCCCATGTGGTTCTGCACTACCCCCTCGATTCTTAAATATACTCCGGAGTATTCGTCTTTCTAGAGATTTCAACGAGTGACTACTCAAATATTTGTCTTTTTAGAGATTCAAATGGACTACTACATATGGATGTATATAGACATATTTTAGAGTGTAGATTCACTCATTCTGCTCCGTATGTAGTCACTTGTTGAAATATCTAGAAATACAAATATTTAGGAACGGATGGAGTACACATACGAAGCAAAATAAGTGAATCTACACTCTAAAATATGCCCATTTGAAATTTGTAAAAAGACAAATATTTAGGAACGAAGGAGTATAATTCTGTGCATGG
This sequence comes from Triticum dicoccoides, assembly GCF_002162155.2. Taxonomy (NCBI): domain Eukaryota; kingdom Viridiplantae; phylum Streptophyta; class Magnoliopsida; order Poales; family Poaceae; genus Triticum; species Triticum dicoccoides. The sequence continues at coordinate 487,338,643 of NC_041383.1, read as the reverse complement.
CACATGGACACGGATGCTGAAGAGGCTTCTGGCAATGCTATTAAGCTTCGTGCATTTGTTTACATAATTGACGTATTATACAAATAATTTTCCAACGACATGAAATTGTACAATGGTGTGAGCTTTCAGCTTGGTTTCGTGTGTCTTGCCATCGATGCTCTTTAGGAAACAATAAAAAACGAACTTCCTTGCTAATGCATCTCAATTATTAGCAGATCAGAGCTAATATTTACATCACAACTAAAGACAAAGTTGTGAGAAGGTGTTAAATTAAAATTGATCCATGCTTTCATTGGCAGCAACATCCCCCCAACTCTGTCTAAATCAACAAGGCATGCTGGGAAAAAAAGTAGCTGTCTGGAGCATGCAACATTCCGATCATTTTGTGCAGTTCCAATAAAATAGAGCTGAGCGTCCCTATTCCAAAGATATTAAGTGTGATTACGATAATAGAGGACTGCTGATAAAACAATAACACATAAATAGAAGCCGGTCACCTTTGCAGTCTCTCTTAAGACTAACTAGTTGGAGAAGATTAGGCTCGGAGTTGGATGAGGAGGATAGAGCAAAAACAATCTTCCTTTGTGAAGTCGCACTAAAATGTAGAGACGTTTCCCGTGTGACATTTCAGTACAACAGCAGAAAACGCCCTTAAGAAAAAAGTGATTTGTGTTGTTCACCAAAAGGTCGCAATAGCAACAAGGTGAAATGGATAGCCCTGTTTGCAAAAAAGAGGTAGAAAGGAAACAATTACTGGCCAATAACAGTTGATGACACATGCGATGACAAAAAATAAGCATATTCCTTGTACTAAGGGAAGATAACAACACGGTTGTGTTTGTCTAAAACGGTGTGAGGACAAGATTGCAATATGGAAAGTACGCCGGACGAGCTACGTTTTGGGCAAAGAACTATGGAAGATCCACATGCAGCGACGTGGGAAGACGCGCAGTGGAGCAAGGTCGGAGGGGATACCAGGCGGTCGTCGGGATTTAACTAGGTGAGCAGCGGCGGGTAGAATCTGCCCATACTGTGGCAGCGAGCAGGTGGCGTAGGCCCTACTACGCCGGAGCTTGGTCAGAGAGAACGGCGTGTACCGCAGATTGGGACGTGCTGCCTCGGTGCCGTCAAACGAAGAAACGATGCACATCCTCCCTTTCCGCCGGCGGTCGGGATGCAGCCGGATCAGTGACCAACGGTGAGAGAGAGAGAGAGAGAGGCCACCGCAGCCTTGTGTGAGATACTCTGAAGAGAGACAAACCAGGCAGGCAGGCTCCATTGTATATAGTGGAGCGGACTACCTTTTTCTCCATAAAAATCATTTTATATTCTATGTACGTGCCACTGAGCGATATAACTTTATTTAAAAATAATGTGCCAATGCATCAAGTCAAACTTTGTTTCGCACGCGTGGTACACGACCTCCGTAGGTAAACAACCGCTACACGCGTTCAAATTAGCACGTGGGCTGCCATTTCATACAGAAATGAGCTCCACCGTGTACACGCGTGGGTGTGGCTGCGCACGAAGCGTGAGTACATGCACGGTGCACCTATTCTCTTCTTGTATACATACACCGCCTACGCGGGGTTGTGTGAGAGAGATACAAACATAGAGAGATATACTGTGTGGGTTCGTGAGAGTTTTTTGGGGGGGAGGGGTCAATCAGAAAATGTAACATATGCAATGTGTGAAATAGAGTCCTGGATATATCATATATATAGAATGGCGATCCACAAGATTAGAGTGGAGGTATCATCGGCTTGAGGTGTCCATAGAATCGAAGAGAGGGATGATGTGTGTGTGTTTGTGCGCGCGCGATCGATAAAGTGTGCCATCGAATTTGTGTGTGCCCACGTCAAAGATATAGTGTGGCTGGCCTACTGGAATGTGAAAGGGGACGACTGCAGTTTGTCTCTGTGGCATGGATACCTACCTACAGCGCTTGACTATCGGTGTGTGGTGGGGGGGGGGGAGGGAGGCCTAATTAACTATAGAGGTACAATGGCTGGTATATATGTGGAGGAGGAGAGAGGCCTACCTCATGTATTAAGGGGGATCGATCTACCTCATGTATTAAGGGAGATCGATCGACATCCATGCATATGTGTAGGAGAGGAATAAGGTTGGGAGAGAGACATAACTAGAGTGGTGGAGGGGGTGGTAGTGGAGTTGCTTCTAGCAAATGGTGGGATAGGCTTGCTAGACAAACGGAGGGCACGCCCGCAATATCAATAAGAGAGGGGATGGCTGCCTTTATGTGCACGTGCGTGTGAGAGACGGGTCAGGAGGCATGCACGAATGATGAGGGGGGACGATATGGCTGTGGTAAGCAGACGTAACTACATAGGAAAATCAATCGTCCTTTGTCAGAGAAAGGAGAGACATAACTTGTGATCGAGGCACGTCGATCGATGGGTGGGGATAGTTAAAGTCGACCTAGGTATATGTTGGGAGATCAATCGGTATACATGCATGTGTGTGTTAGAAGCAAATGAGGCATGGGGAGAAGGATAGAGAGAGAGGGATGCATCTAGGAGGTGGTGCGAGAGGCATACTATATCGAGGGGGAAGGAGTGTGCGAGTACGAGATCGATGAAAAGAGTGGTGGGAGTGAGGCATGGACGGTGATAAGAGAAGAGGGGAAGCTTGTGTTTGTGCTAGGCACACCTGGCTAGAGGGGCAAATCGATCGATGTGTGCCATAAAGAATAAGCTGGGGGGCCTACACACACCATGGGTGAACGACCTAAAGTGAGAAGACGAATTTGCGCGATGGAGCTAGAGAATGCTAAGGAAGGGTGAGAGGGATGCGGGCGTGTGCATGCATGAGAGAAAGTTAGTGCTAGCTACAAAGATAAGAGGATTGTGTGGGTGTAAAAGAAGAATAGAGATCATACTTCATTATAAAAAGCGAATTCGGATATTTGAAGAATTTATCATAGTGTTTTAAACCGACGCATGTGTGAATATATATAACGGTGATACACATGGTGTGGTTATGAACATGTTATACTACATATAATATATTTTATCTCTACTCTTATAAAAAAATGGAGTTGTTGATGATGGTGCGCCTGCCATCCTGCAATATAGGCCGTCCAATTTATATCTGGCGGATAGGAAGGAAACTATGGCAATTTTGAAAAAAGATACCCACACCCCTCTCCATATTTGCAAATTAGGCCTCCCCTTGATCATGTTGATGTTATATGGAACGCATGGCCATCTTGCTAGTACTATGTATAATATATAGAACATTGATTATAATTTGGGCTAATGTATGGCTTTTGCAGCTCAGGTCTAAATACTTGTCATAATGTAGGGGCGGGGCACTATACTTTGTGTGATAAACACGGTGTACGTATGGAACATGGTTTAGATTATGAATATATAGTTAGTACATCAAATGTACTATTATATGGAATCAACATCAAGTGTGTTCAAAAAATAGAACTCGAGTTCATGTAGTACACATAGTTCATATCTATCTCTATAGTAATCATGTGGTGTGTTATTAAGGTAATACACGAATGATGGTTGAAATTGGCAACAATCATGATTGTAGATTCTTATTGAAATAGAGAAACAAATTCAAATTCAGTTCGAATTGCAGCGGTAGTATAGACATTTGGAATGCACTAAAATTTTGGTATGAGTAGGTTACATGCATTATACAGCAAGTGAAAATATTTAATCGGACATAACATGGATTCATACTCCCTCCTTCCATCTATATAGGGCGTAATGCGTTTTTTAAGACCGCCTTTGACTATTGAAAAGATTAATAGTACATGACATGCACAATGTGAAAATTATATCATTGGAAGCTCCTTTCATACATGAATTTAACGGTGTGCTTTGTCATATATTATTGCTCTAATATTTGGTCAAAGTTAGCATTGAAAAACGCATTAGGCCCTATTTAGATGGAAGGAGGGAGTAGCTTTGAATATCATTTTTATAGTAAAACAGGGCAAGACTCTCTCTTTGTGTGGTGTGAATAGTTTTATTTATTTTCCCTTTTCTTTTTGGTTGAGGGAAGTGCAGATTGATTTGGTACGTACAAGTACAATATTACACATTAGGCTTGTCCTAAAATTCAACCCGCGCCTTGTTATATCCCGAAAATTCAGATATCGTGCTCCCAAAACTGGCTCCTTCACAACCCGCGCCTTGCTATCCCGAAATTACAACGCGCACGAAAACTCCCTCCAGTGGCCAAATCCTGATACGCGAAATCCCCCTTCTAACCCTGAGCCGAAAGGGCCGCTAGTTCAAATCGGTGGGGGGTACTTTTATAACACACCCTACATTTTGGACAAGCGCGTCCCTAAGTCATGGTTCACCCCCTCCCATCGCCTCCTTTTCGCCATTTGAAATCCCGGGCCACCATAACCTCTCTGCTCCAGCCGCGAAACCCCACCCTCCTCCGTGTGCCACCTCACCGCTGCCCAGCCGGAGCCTCTTCCCCGACGATGTCGTCTACTGCAATAGCTCGACGTCCCTCGTCCACCTCCCGGGATGAGGATCCGCCATCCATCTCATCATCCCACCGGTTCAGCCGCCCCGTCCTCCACCTCCAAGGAGCTGCCCCGATGATCGCCTGTCTATTGCGACTGCTCCATCCCCACAACACCGCCTTAACCTGCTCCACTGGAACCGCAACATCCTTACCGACTCCTTGGACAAAGCCGAGGCCTAATCGGTGCCACCAAAGAGGTTGTACACTCATCGCATCGCACCTTCTCCTTAACTCGACCTCCCGACGCTGACGGTGCTCCATCCCGCATCCCCATGGAGCGGCTACCCTGAAGCCGGCGCCGCGGGCGACATCTCCACGGCGGCTCTCCCCAGTGCGAGGCCCCTTCGACGATGGTGTCCATACCAGCCGGATCTAATGCTGCTACTCCGGCTCTCGCTCGCTTGCTCGTGCTGCTGCTGCTTCGGCTCTCGCTCGATCGCTCGCTCGCCCAGCTACTGCTGCTCCGGCTCTCGCTCGCTCGCTTGCGCTGCTGCTGCTGCTCTCCCCCTCACTCATGCTGTTGCTCTGCTCCGATTTAGCTACACTTTGGTCGACTGAATCAACTTTTGGGTCAGTCGATTTTCAGGGGGTGGGGGGCTCGCCGGAGTTAAGGAAGAACCACCTGCAGCGGGGACGGGGGCTCGCCGGAGAGGTACCACACTATCTATCGTATGGTTCAGGGTGGGGGCGGTGGCCTAGAGGGCTGGCTTGGGTGGCAGGGTGGCGGCGGACCGACGATAGGGAGTTGTTTCAGGGCGACGAGGCGGCGCTGGGGCCGGCGGTTCAGCCGGTGGTGGCTGGCGGATCGGGGGGTGCAGGATGAAGATGAACTGCAGGCCCTCCCTAAACTACATGTCAAGTGCCTCTCTGCTACCATTGTGTTCAGTTTCGATAGTAACATTCACATTCCACAGTAAATTTCAGTTTCGATAGTGAAGATCAGAGTCAACAGTTTTTACGTCATCTGTTGTAGTCAGGTGGTTTTTGGTGATGTAAATTTTACATCTATTTTACATCATCTATTGGAGATGCTATTAGAATCCCACTTGAGATTGACGATGCCTGCCTTGTGCTGCTTCAGCCTTGACATCTTACGGCTCACCGGAGCTGCTCCAATGACAGAACGATCCATCACAATAGAGCAGTGCCCTGGTCACCGTCTACAGATTGCTCAGATCTTCCTCCACACCTCCGACAGCCACCTCTACCTCAACTGATTTAGCGACAAACCCAATGATGCTAAGGTCGACACGACTATGACAAAGAGGTTGTACACTTGTTGCATCACTTATTACTATACATTCATGTCGATCCACTAAGGCTATTTTGGTTCAACGGAAAAACATAACAATAGGGAATTTTCCAATGGCACTCTACTATTCAATTATTCATGCATTTTGTTGAAAGGAATGAAGCAAAACATCCACCTGGACCTAATTTCCAAAATCCTATGCATGAATACAAGACCAAGTGCATTAGTGGCAGAATAACATTCTAACTATACATGCTTTCATATGGTTTCACTTTATTTTGGCCATGTTTCTTTACATTCCTCTGGTCTTCCAATTCTTGTAAACCAAACACCCAAGTTGACAGAAATCCTGTGTTTACAAATGCTCTGTTTACCATGTGCATTCCTATCATATTTCAGTGTTTTTCCTATCCTGTGTTTTTAGAATCATGCAAGCCAAATGAGCCCTTAAAAAATTACTTCAGTTACACGTAGGTGTCGAAGGGAACTTTGTGTGGTTTGTCTTGCTCCTGTCGCGATGTCGTCCACCTCACCTGAGCTGCTCCATCGATAGAAGCATCCACCAAACCAAACATCACGACTCATGACCATCTTTCGCCGCCTCAGATCTCCTTCCCTACTGCTGGCACCCACTACAACGTCATCACCATCATCGACTCAACAGATGAACCTGAGGAGTACAGGGGTCCACAAGAGAGGTCGCACTCTTTTGTTTCTGCCTTTGTTATGCATTGCTTAAAATTACCAGCTACTTTATCGTCATGTTCACCTCTTGGACTCCAAGTCAGGTCCAAATTAATGTTCAAACTTGAGTTCTAAATTAGTTGTGGGGCACATATTGAGGCAGCAATGAGTAGTATGTCTGTCTAATATCTGGTTCACCTAGGGTATGCCTATGTTGTTCATCTTCGGTGGGAAACAAATAGTAAAGCAATCATCATCTGTCTTTTTATTAAATTAAAGCAATCAGCAGCCTGCTATCATTATTTTTGGATATCCACTGGTTGTTACCATCACTCTAAATTTCTACATGCTCTCCTTACATAATCTCACCATATTTTTTCGTATGCATGTCAGATATTGTACACGATCATGCTGAACATGTAGAGAAAAAGAGAAGAGTTTTGCGCGGCAATACAATGTCATGCAGACATCGCTCCATGGTGGGTTCAATGGGAAACCCTCCCCACCCCTCTCCAGATTGTAATCCAGAGGAAGATATCTGTTCTAAGGCGGATTTAGACGCCGCTGACCACTCCTATTTACCCCACCCCCAAGGTGTTTGCTCTACCTTGGCATGATGATGTTAGTCATATCATGCATATGTTGCCTTGCAGTGCCTACTTTTGACATCATATATGTCATCTTCTTAGCTTAGACATGTTTTGTAATGCCACCTGTTTAGTTTCTATATCATATATAGGAATTATGCAGTCTCATGTCTTTTAGCCAGCCATAATATATGTGAAATGTGCAATGCCATCCTGTTTAACCAGACATCATATATTTGAATGATATCTTGCCCATCCTTTTCTTCATTACATTTCCATTTGTCGACAATGTTTGTACATTAAACTACCCTTCCTGTGAATCATCCATTTGGGTGGGAGATGGAAAAATCTGGAGTGAAAACAAGGCCTTCAGAGCAGATAGTGCTACCTGTCGAAGCCTCTTGTTGGGTCCCGATAGATCCTCAGAGATGGATTCAGAGACAGATGACCAGTCCTATTCCCCCACCGAGGTGTATGCTCTAACTTGGCACGGTTATACTGCTCATATCATGCATATGGTGTCTTGTATTGCATAGTTTAGACATCATATACACAATATTGAACACCATGTTCTTAGTTCAGACATCATATCGAATGCCCTCTGTTTAGCATATAAATCACATATGTGAATTAAATGATGTGATCCTGATTACTTAGATAACATGTAGGTGAATTATGTCATGCGATCCTGTTTAGTTATTCATCATATGTTTGAATTATGTTATGCTATGCTATCCAGTTTAGATAGACATCATATATGTGAAATTATGTCATGCTTCCCGTTGTAGTTAAACAATGTACATGTCAACTATTTCATGCCCTCTTTCTTCCACACTATCTATTGCATATGTCTCTCATACAATGTCTGTACATTCAACTATGTTTCCTGTTTATCAGCCATTTGAATTGGAGCGGGTGATGCCAGTATCTAGCGGACTAAAAACACGGTCTTCAAATAAAACAGTGCTACCTCTTGGTGGAGATAGCACCCCGGTTGTACATGCACGAGAACCAGCCCTACCACACATAACCCAAACTCTCGCAGATTGTACCCCTACTGCGATGGACAAAGAACCAGGTTCGCCCAATCTAACCCCAACCCCAGCAGATAGTAACCAAGTTCCTATTGACACAGCACCATCTCCACCATAGATCTCCCAAACAAGAGCAGTTAGTATGTTAGCTCCACTGCCCAAAGGGCCAGTACTACCACGGCGAACCCCAACTCCACCAGTTAGTACGCCTATTCCTGTGGACGAAGAACAACCAGCTAGTCGTAATTTAGCATGTATCGCATTCGATGTTGTTAAATCGTATGTGCCTATCTTCCCATCTTGGAAATATTATACTGAAGATGAAGGAAAATGCCAGTTGCAGGTATTTGTCCAGGAGTTATGTGTAAGTAATGTTATTCATGGCAATTACTTTGCTTTGTCCCATACATCTGTAACATCCCAAATTTTCAATTTGGAATGTTATGCATTAGATCATCATTGCATATCATATTTTATTGCATTTTTGGAGGATCCTAGAAATTCTACGCAACTCAAGGACCCGCGGAGAGAGTTGGGGATTTCGTTATTTTCATATTTGAGTTTTCTCAAATTTTGAAACGAGGATCATTTGATTTTAATTATTTTTCTCTCCGGATATTTCCAATATGAAAATAAAAGAGAGGAGATAAAATGACTTCTCCAAAATAAAGAAATATTGGAGGAAAAATATTAAAATGAAATAAGTATTTTATTCGGAGTTCTATTGCTATTTTATTTGAATTAGGAAAAAATGCGTTTTTCAAACTTGCATTAGAGGCCCAAATAAATGTTCACTTTGTCCCTATATTTTTAGAGGATGGGGAAAATTTGTTTCAGAATTTTTGGAGTCCGTTTAGCATTTCTTTCATTTATTTTTCTGCGTGTCGGAATTATTAAAAAAAGGCCGAAGGCCCAAGCCGCCCCGCCGAACCCTAGCCCCGCTCGACCCCGCCGCCCGCCGCCAGCCGCCGCCACCGCCGCTGCCACGCCTCGCCGCCGCCGTCGCTTCCTGGCGCCGCCGCCGCCGCTTCCTGGCGCCGCCGCCGCCCATCCCAAGCGCCGCCGCCGCCACCCGCCATCGCCCCGCCGCCGCCGGAGTTGCCCGCCGTCGCCAGAGTTCCCGCCGCCGCCACCAACACGTTCGCCGAGGTAGCCACCGTCTTTTTTAAAAAAATTAGATCAGTTTTATTTCGTAAACCCTAGATTCGTTTTTTTTATTTAGATCGGTTCAGTTTTCTCATTTTAGTTAAGTAGCGGATGCTCGTCCGTACGTTCGTTTTAATGAACGGTGTTCACCCATTAGCCGTAGACAGTGAACATTCGTTCGTTTGCCTGTTCGTCAGTTTTTCTTTTTCCAGGGTTTTTTCGCGATTATTTTCGATCGCGATTTCTGCCCCGATCTTCGTTTTAGTTTATCTTTTCGCTCGTTTATCGGAATCAGGCGATTCAAGCGCCTAGTTCTTTGTCTCGAAGACCTCTTTCTGTTTATACAACCTGAACAAGATTTTGGTACTGTAAAATTTGACTCTAGTCCAGATTAGTAAATGGATCTTGTTTCTTTCGCAGTTTGAGTTTCGTTGCTTCGTTTGATTTGATTCTTTTTGCAAACCGGAGTTCTTAAGTTGAACTTTCTGGTTAGATCATTTATTTGTGTTTTATCCATGCTTATTGTATGCTTTGTTTGTTTGCGATTGAGTACCCGGAGTGCGAAGCGTGCTACTACGAGTCTCTAGGTTTCACGGATCATCAGCAAGGCAAGTAACACTTTGATCATACCTCTTTACTACCCAGTTTTATTGCATTAGACCAACCCTCAAACATTTGCATGGTTAGGATCTGATTAACATGTGGGTTTTGGGAAGTAGATTGAGGTAGTACCTATTGCCTGTTTATTGTCAAACCTTTGGGAGTTACTTCTACGTTATGCTTATATTGCTATGCTATGGTCGTAGACGTGGTTTGGGTGAGTGTATCCATGACAGATGTGAGTATTGTTACTTAATGGTTAACTTAAGGTGGCTACTTAAATACACATCTGGGTGGATTGCTTGGGGCACCCTGGAGTACCGAGTGGTTGTCACGGCACCTGGAGAATCCAGTGTTGTCCTAGGATATCCTGGAGTACCCGTGTGATCATCCTACGGTCCGCCACCCAGGCTCAAAGGGATCATAAGATTATTCATGCTAGAAACTTCCATGTGCAGCCATAATCCAATATGGGCTCTGGCATAGTTGATTAAGTCACATGAAGCTCTTGAAGAGGTAGACTAGCAGATGTAGTGGGTTGTAGGTGGTACTTTCTATCCAGAGTAGAGAGTTAATGCTTCAGAAAGACCGTGTCTCGAATCTCCGACCATGGATGTATTCGAGTCTTGTGGGGAAAAGTGCGCAAATCTCTGCAGAATGTATAAACTAATCATGGTTAGCCGTGTCCCCGGTTATGGACATCTTGAGTATTTGGTTCTTGGATTATCATGTTGATCTCATCACTCTAAATTTAATTTGTTGGGTTTAATGATGATGCTTACTTGGGATTTAGTTGGAGGAACTTCTCAATGTTTAACAACCACAATGATAGTTAAATAAAATTTATTCCTTTGTTGTAGGGAAACACTGGCTTTATGCAAAACTGTAACCATAGAGCTTTCCACCAGCCATATATGCATGTAGCGGTAGCATTCATTCTGTTCATTACTCTATGTGTTACATTGCCAGCATATTCCATGTGCTGACCCGTTTCGGGCTGCAACGTTTCATGTTGCAGACTTTTCAGACGACGAGTAAGGTGCCATAGGTCGTTGACTTTCACTCAGCTATGCCGTTGGAGTTGATGGACTCACTTTATCTTCCAAGCCTTCCGTTGTTATCGTTTTTAGATGGCCTTAAGCCATATTTATTGTAATAAGTTCTCTTTTGAGACATTCGATGTAATAAGTGTTTGATTGCTACTCTGTTATAAATCCTCAAGTATTATGCATGTCAGCATTACCGATCCAGGGATGACACTGATGCACAGAGATTAGACTGTTTGAGGTCTGGTCACTACAATATGGTACTAGAGCACACGCTGACTGTAGGACACGACCACTAAGCTAAAACCCTAGATCACCACTCTCTTCTCATTTCTAACTCCTCTCCTTTTCTACTCTATAGATGGCGGATGCAAGGAACAAGTTCACACAACCTGATGAAGATACACCTTTTGGACGACAGTTGAAGGAAGTTACTAGGTACCTGAACATCGGTATACCAAGCTTCACCGGGACCTACGTCGCCACTTTACCAGAAGAGGAGCATTGGATGATTCGAGTTCAAGTTCCAAGAAGGACATTCATGCCAGTCACCGAGCCCATAGAGTTTTCCTTTGGTGCACCAACCTGGAGTCTAGGAAAGAGCATGGCAGCCCACATCACTATGGGACGCATTGGAGAAGTTAACCACAAGGATCTCAAAGATACTATCTACCAGATTTGTGGGCACCGAGGCACTACTAGGGAAAAGCCTATACACAGAATATTAGCAACAGCGCGGCTCAGAAAGGAGCGCTGCTGCTAACTAGTAGTAACGCGCTGCTCATAAGGATTTAGCAGTAGCGCGCCCGGCGTAAAACGTGCTGCTACAAATATCGCCCGGTGGTGTTCACCTAACTCTAATTAGAAGTAGCGCGGTCGCGGGAACCGCGTTGCTGGTAATGTTGTAGTAGTAGCACGCTTTTTCTGAGATCGCTGCTGCTAAATTTCAAATTGCCACACTTTTTTGTCCCAGTTAGCAGTAGCACCGTATCCCTAAGCGCGCTGTTGCTAATTACTTAGCAGCAGCGCGTTTTAGATCCAGTGCTACTGCTAACCCGCACCAACCCACCAACTTTCCCCACCCGTCCCTCCCCTCCCCCTCCTCTCTTTCCCTTCCCCTACCTCCCCCTCCTCTCTCCCCTTCCCCCTGCCTCCACCACATGCTCCCACTCTCACTCTTCTTCTTCGTCAATACTTCTCCCCCATTACTCTCTCTCTTCTATCCACCTTTCTCTCTCTTCATTACTCCTACCTAACTACACCACCTCCATTAATGCATCTCCTTTCTCTTTTTCCTTCCCACTCCACTAGTTGAAGTTGTCTCCTCCCAAATTAGGTAGCTAGGTAGATGTAGGATTTAGTTAAGTGACCTATTTGCCCCCTAGCTAACTAGATCTATCTTTGTCAAGAAGAGCTTTGTGCACTTTTGATCTCCCTACAACATCATCTCCACCGTGTGCTCGATCTCGATCGAGATAGAGGTGATGAAAATTTCATGCTTTTGCAAAATGGAAATATGTTTATGTGTGTGTAATATGTTTGTGGAAATTGTCTGTGTGGCATGAGTTGACGCCGCCAAATTGTGCTTTTGAGTTGCCTATGTTTTGCCGAAATGTCGATTTATTTCCGTTTCGGCGAATTCCGGGCAAACTCTAGATCCATATATGTCCTATTTTTAGTTAAGGTCATGCCAAATTTTTTTATGACTTTGATGCATGCATGCATTTTTATAATCAATTTGTTTATTATTACCGTGCAGAGTTGACGATGGTCAGTGGAACGATGGTGGACAGGTGATTGCGGTCGGCGTTGCAGGACATGAAAGAAAATAACCGGAAAGAGGTTTTATGTCCGTGTCGAAAATGCAAAGGAATAGTTTGGCTCGACCCCCATGACGATGGTCTTGTCGAAGCGAACCTGCTCATGACTGGTTTCATGGATGGCTATACTCGGTGGATAATTGAAGATGAGGATGACGATGTTGAGGATGCCGACGGGCCTGGCAATGATGACACGGGGCAAGACGAAGAGATGATTGATAATGGCGGCGGGGAAGAGGCCGGACATGGCGGCGGAGAAGGGGCCGGACATGGCGGCGGAGAAGGGGCCGGACATGGCGGAGGAGAAGGGGCCGGACATGGCGGCGAAGAGAAAGACATGGACTCCACGCAGCAGAGTTTGTCGGTACTAAGTTCAATTGTGCGGGACCCTCATGTTCAAGCATTGCTTCGCAAGGAGACGAGTACTAGGAGAGCTGCTTCTAGAGAGGAGGCTAAGCTGGAGTAACTGGTGGTAGACTCGAACACTCCATTGTATGATGGTTGCAATCCTGAGGTGACCCGCTTGAGTTTCACACTCCAACTCCTGAAGACGAAGGCTAAAAACAAATGGACCGACACTAGCCTCGACGAGCATCTCAAGTACCTAAAGGGTGTTCTTCCCGCGGGTAATCTATGCCCTACTAGTGTTAATGAGGCCAAGAAGATCGTGTGCCCTCTTGATCTGCCACACGTTAGATACCATGCATGCATCAATGATTGCATAATTTATCGAAAGGAGCACGCGGAAAAAACAAGCTGTCCGGTGTGCAATGCTTCTCGATACAAGAAGGCCGGGAAGAAATGTCCCCAGAAAGTTGTATGGTACTTACCGATCACTCCCCGTCTCTAGAGGTATTTTGTAGATCCCAAGGAAGCTAAGCTAATGCGCTGGCACGCGGAGAGGAAGAAGCTCGACGATGGAGATGATCCGAAGCTGAGACACGTAAAGGATGGAAGCCAGTGGAGAGCATTGAACATCTTCTATCGGTATTTTGAATGTGATGCAAGGAACATCGTGCTCGGCGCGTGTACCGATGGCATGAATCCGTTTGGCAACCAGAACACCAACCATAGCACATGGCCCGTGTTTGTATGGATGTACAACCTCCCCCCCTGGTTGTGCATGAAATCGAAGTACATTCACATGACCATGCTTATTCAAGGGCCGAAACAACCAGGAAATAATATTAATTTGTATCTAGGGCTACTTCAAGAGGAGTTAGACACGTTATGGAAAACACCGGCCAAGACATGGGACGCCAGCAAAGGTGAGTATTTCAACATGAGAGCCGCGCTGATCACGACAGTGCAGGACTATCTCGGTTACGGATATGTGGCAGGACAGGTGTGCCATGGATATTGCGGATGCACGCGGTGCATGGATGATACGACGTCTCAGCAGCTAACGTCAAGGAAAGATGGCGGGTCTGGGAAAATCGTGTACATGGGGCATTGAAGATGGCTTGAACAGGACGACCCGTGGAGAAACCATGGAGATCTATTCAATGGTCACGCTGAGCATCGAGGACCTCCACGTAAGCGGAGCGGTGCCGAAATCGATGAGCTGTTGAAAAACTGGAAGGAGTGCCCCGCGCCGGGAAAGACAATGAGAAAGGCGCCGGAGCCGCTGCTGAAGGTATGGAAGACGAGGTCTGTGTTCTGGGACTTGGAGTACTGGCACAAACTCGATACACCTCATTGCCTTGATCAAATGCATATCTGTAAGAATGTCCTTGAGAGCTTGCTTACAACACTAATGAACATGCGGAATAAGACCAAGGATGGGCCGAAGGCAAGAAAAGACTTGCAAGATTTAAAAATCAGGGAAGATCTGCACATGCCGCCCCGTAAAATGTCAGACGAGACAGAGACGGAGACAGAGGCACGGGAGAAGAAGGGAAAGAAAATAAAGAAAGAGGATTATTGCCCCCCTTCTTGCTTCACCTTAAGTCAGGCTGAGATCAATGCCTTCTTTAAGTGCCTTACCGGAGTCAAATTTAGTTCCGGTTACTGTGGCAAGATAAGCAGATACCTAGACACGGACAAGAAAAGGTTCAGCGGGATGAAGTCTCATGGATGTCATGTGATGATGACGCAGATACTACCTGTTGCCCTTAGAGGGATAATGGACAAGCACGTCTGTGACACGCTTATTGGTATCTGCAACTTTTTTGACGTCATCTCTTGAAAGTCGATCAGTGTGAAGCAGCTCCAAAGGCTACAGGAAGAGATTGTTGTGATACTAAATGAGCTTGAGATGTACTTCCTGCCCGCGTTCTTCGACATGATGGTGCATCTGTGTGTCCATATTGTGGATGACATATAGACCTGGGGCCATCATTCCTGCACAACATGATGCCGTTTGAGAGGATGAATGGAATCATCAAAGGATTCGTTCATAACATGTCCCGTCCAGATGGAAGCATCGTCCAGGGCTATTTGGCACAAGAGTGCATCTCTTTCTGTGAGAATTTTCTATATGGTGCAGACCAGCCGCCTGGTGTTAGTGTTGGTTTGCCCGTTAACAAGCACGATGCGAGGCTCGAAGGAGATGGTCACTGCAACGGTCACAGGGAACTGCATGTGGCATACTCAGATCGACGCAGCGACTTTGACAGAGCAAACTTGGTAGTGCTACAACACCTAGACGAGGTAGATCCTTTCGTGGCACTGCACAAAGAAATTATCGCAAAGAAGTATCATGACCGGGGGGTATGCAGGACGGACGCCGAAGTTACTAGAGAGCACAACTCCACTTTCCTGCATTGGTTCAAAGAGCATATTATTGCTAATCCCCCGGAGGAGGGATCTAAGGACGGATTGCTCATATACGCCTTAGCACATGACACCTCGCCCAACCTCGTAACCTATCAGGCATATGATATCAACGGATACACGTTCTACACGGAGGCCAAAGATATGGACAGTGATGATCAGAACTCAGGGGTTATGATGGAATGCATGACCGGCAGCGAAAACGGCGCAACTGAATGATTTTATGGAAGGGCCGAGGAGATCTGGGAACTTGACTACTCTAGACGGCACAACACACTACTAGGAAAAGGGCTATAGATGGAATTGACACTAATGGCGCACCAGACATATGGTGCGCCATTAGTATATACTAATGGCGCACCACCTTCTGATGCGCCATTAGTGTTGAAACTACTAATGGCGCACCCTGCCCACGGTGCGCCATTAGTACCAATTTTTTTTTGAACTAGTGCGCCTGTCCAAACATACTAATGGCGCATCCACTGGTGGTGCGCCATTACTAGTTGTAACTAGTAATGGCGCACCAGCCAGAAGGTGCGCCACTAATGTTATTTTTTTATTATTGTTTTTATTCCTTTTTTTGCAAAACTACTAATGGCGCATCAACAGGGGGTGCGCCATTAGTAACCTGGATTACTAATGGTGCATTTGTTGCTGGTGCGCCATTAGTAAGTGGGGAGCAACAAGATATTTTGGACAGCCTCTCCTCCCACACTCACTTTCTCCCCACTTCATTCTCTCCACCGCCTCCTCCTTGTCTCGGGTGCCTCCTCTTTTTCACCTCATTTCCACCATAGATTCATTCAAATTAAGTGGTTAAGTTACCTTGTTTTGCTAGGTAAGTAAGGGGGGAAGCTATATTTATGTTGTTCTCCCTACAACAATGTGCACATGCACTTTTTATGGCCTAGCTAGATCTATGTATGTTCGTGGTGTTGCATATGTTTGTGGTGTTGCATATGTGTTTGTGTTTGGAGGTGTACCGGTATTTGAAATGCGATAGTTGCCAGTATTTTGCCGGAATGTTGATTCATTTCGCTTTCGGCGAGAATTTTGGCATTAAGCATTCTTTTTGGTCTTATTTTTAGGGAAAGTCATGCCAAATTTTTTCTTGGTTCTAAAATATCGTTTTGCTCTACCCCGCAGGCGACCATGGTCCGCACGATGACCGATGGCATCGTGAATAGGTTTTTAAGGTCCGCGAAGGCCGAGATGCTTCAAAAGAACGAGACGGAGATAAGATGTCTGTGTCGAAGATGCAAGCTGAATAGCCTTATTGCGGACCCGGATTCCGGGCAGGTGCCGGACCACATGCTCTTGCGTGGTTTCATGGATGGCTATCGGTGGCAAGGTGATGAAGATGACTACGAAGTCGTCCATGGGGGCCGGGCAAGAAATG
>NC_041383.1:487318210-487321688 GCF_002162155.2 Triticum dicoccoides | reverse complement strand
GCGAGAAGACGAAGAATCCCCAGGAGATGATCACGACGGTGATGCTGTACACAGTCATCATGTAGAAGATGCAGGACATGATGATGATGCCGGCGGAGCAGACGACGCTGGACCATCGATGGGCTGGGTGCAGGACCCTCATATTCAAGAGCTGCTTCTCAAGCAGACGGATAACGCAAGAGCTGCCGCCCGAGAGAAAGCCAAGATGGATCAACTTGAGTTAGACGCGGTTACTCCATTGTATGAAGGATGCAGGCCCGAGGATACCCGCCTGAAAGTAACGCTCATGGCTCTGGAGATGAAGGTAAAACACAAAATGACCGACACATGCTTCGACGAGAACATGTCATTCTGGCACAAACGTCTTCCCAGGGGGAACAAGTGCCCGACCAGTTTCGAGGAGGCGAAGAAAATTGTGTGTCCTCTGGATTTACTGCACGTGAAATACCATGTGTGCATGAACAATTGCATCATTTATCGGGACGAGCATGCGGAGTCTACCATATGTCCGGTGTGCAGTGTCACTCGATACAAGAAGAGGAAGAAAGCTCCTCGAAAAGTGGTGTGGTACTTTCCGATCACTCCTCGTCTGCAGCGGTATTTCGCGGATCCTAAGGTAGCAAAGCTCCTGCGTTGGCACGCGGATAGGGAGGAGAAGAAGCGAGAAGATGACGCAAATGATCCAGAGATAGATAAAAAAGACAAGATGCTGAGTCACCCTAAGGATGCGAGCCAGTGGCAAGCGTTGAACTTCGAATACCCAGAATTTGGGAACGATCCAAGGAACATCGTGTTGGGCGCGAGCACCAATGGAATCAATCCGTTTGGCAGCTAGAGAAGCACACATAGCACCTGGCCTGTGTTTGTGTGGATGTACAACCTTCCCCCCTGGTTGTGCATGAAGAGGAAGTACATTCACATGAGTATGCTAATTGAAGGGCCGAAACAACCAGGGAACGACATCAATCTGTATCTGGGGCTGCTGAAAGAGGAGCTTGACACGCTGTGGAAAACGCCCGCCAATACGTGGGACGCCGCAGAGAAAGAATATTTCCCTATGAGAGCCGCACTGCTCACGACGGTGCACGACTATCTCGGTTACGGATATCTTGCGGGGCAGGTAGTCCACGGATTTTCTGGATGCGTAAGGTGCATGGATGACACAACGTATCGCCAGCTAGATAGAGATCCCGGGTCTTCGAAAACCGTGTTCATGGGACATCGAAGGTGGCTTCGCGACGATGACCCGTGGAGGAAATGCAAGGATCTGTTCGATGGTGAAACCGAACCCCAAAAACGCCCGTGTACGAGGAGCGGCGAGGAAATAGACAAGCTGTTGAAAAATTGGAAAGACTGCCCACTGCCGGGAAAGAAGCAAAAGGCGCCAGAGACGGGAAAGAAGCGAAAGGCGCTAGAGCCGCTGCTGAAGGTATGGAAAACGAGGTCTGTTTTCTGGGTCTTGCCGTACTGGAAGATCCACCGTGTGCCTCATAGCCTTGATGTCATGCATATCACGAAGAACGTGTGCGAGAGTCTGCTTGGTACCCTGCTCAACATGCCAGAGAGGACCAAAGATGGGCCGAAAGCAAGGGCAGACTTGAAATCAATGGGCATCAGGTAGGAGATTCATGCTATATATGATGATGATGATGATGATGATGAGGCGAAGCAGGACACAGAAAGTCGTCGCAAAGGCAAAAAGGCCAAGAAGACCGGAAATGACTACCCTCCCGCGTGTTTCACTCTAAGTCAGGAGGAGATTGAGCAGTTTTTCACCTGCCTCCTAGGAGTAAAACTTCCTTACGGTTACGCGGGGAAGATAAGCAGATACCTAGACCCAGCGAAGTAGAAGTTCAGCGGGATGAAGTCTCACGACTGTCACGTGCTGATGATGCAGATACTTCCAGTTGCAATCCGTGGGATCATGGACGCGCACGTCTGTGAAACGCTATTTGGCCTATGCAACTTCTTCGACGTCATCTCTCGGAAGTCGATTGGCATGAGGCAACTCAGAAGGCTACAGGAAGAGATCGTGGTGATACTATGCGAGCTTGAGATGTACTTCCCGCCCGCATTCTTTGACGTTATGGTGCATCTGCTGGTCCATATAGTGGAGGATATCATCCAACTCGGGTCGACGTTCCTGCACAGCATGATGTCGTTCGAAAGGATGAATGATGTCATCAAAAGATACGTTCGCAACATGTCACATCTAGAAGGAAGCATAGCCAGGGGCTTTCTGACTGAAGAGTGCATCTCCTACTGCACGAATTATCTAGGCATCGAGAACCCCGTTGGTCTGCCCGTCAACAGGCACCTCGGCAGGCTCGCTGGATGGGGTCACCGTGAGGGTCACCGCGAAATGCATGTCGACTTCGAGGGTCGACTCGCCGACTTTGAAAGAGCAAACCTAGTCGCGCTACAACACATAGACGTGGTCGATCCTTGGGTGGCAGAGCACAAAACCTTTATTAGGAAGACGTACAATGACCAAGGCCAACAGAGGATGGACGGAGATATACTCAAAGAGCACAACTCATGTTTCACGCGTTGGTTCAAGCAGAAGCTTCTGTCGTACCCTTTACATGAGGATTCTTCCGCGGAAGAACAACTCATATTCGCCTTGTCACAGGGCGCCGAGCACAACCTGATGACCTATGAGGCGTACGATATCAACGGCTACACATTCTACACCGAGGCCAAGGACATGAAGAGCGATGGTTATCAGAACTCCGGGGTAACGATGGAATCCTACACCGGTAACGAGAAGGACAGATACTACGAAAGGATCGAGGAGATCTGGGAGCTGAGCTACGCTGAGAGAAGGTCCCGATGTTCCGTGTCAGATGGGCCAAGAACGTCATAAAAGAAGACCGGTATTTCACCACCATGGTTATACCCGAAGCCAAATCCAAGACCGCGGGCGCAAACGTCACCGCGAAAAATGAGCCATGGGTACTGGCTTCCCAAGTGGACCAATGCTTCTTCATTACCGACCCGCCAAAGCCCAGTCGTGTTGTCATGAGGAGAGGCAAAAGGAAGATCATCGGAATGGATGGAGTAGCCAATGAGCAAGACTTCGACAAGTACGGCGACCCGAGGATCAAACATGACGATGATGATGAAGTAGCAGCATACACCACAAGAAGAAGCAGGACCACCCTACCTAAAGGACGTCCGTTCCACAGAAGAACTCCATTTGCAAAATAGAAGGGCAAGAAGATTGTGAACAGATAGCTAGCTAAGATCGATTGTATTTAAATCGTAGCCTTCATTTCTCGATTGTATTTCATGGACACTTTTTGAACTATCATGAATATTTTCAAATTTCATGGACACTCGATCTCGATCCCCCTCCATCTCGATCGCTATCCCACCTCGCCAGATCCGGTCCCCCACGCCGCCGGGCACCCCCCGGTCCACCGGCCGCCGCCGCCGACCCCCCGCACCCCTCCCCTACTCAACCGCCGCCGCCGAC
>NC_041383.1:487308325-487317076 GCF_002162155.2 Triticum dicoccoides | reverse complement strand
CCGCTGCCCCGCCGCCCCGACGCTACCCCGCCGCCCCGACGCTGCCCCGATGCCCCGATGCCGCCTCGACGCCCCGACGCCGGCGAGCGACCAGGATCAGATTAGGTACCCGTCTCTGCTCCTGCGCTCCCCCCCTCTCCGCTGTGAATTGTCCATGCGACCTTCGAATTGAACTCAAATCCTTAGAATCAAGTTCGAATGATCGATTATGTTAAATGTATATAGAAATTTGTTATGCTCTTTGGCGGATCTGTTGATCATAGATAAATGCCACTCTACTGTTTTAGTGTTCGTGTCTGCTCTGTCAAAAAAATTGGGGAAAATCCTGCCAGTTAAGCTGGCTGATTAGTATATATTTAGTCATTTTTAGTGTTAATATATGTCACTCCGTGTGCATGATTTCTTCTCAACAAGTTCCAGAAACTTTGTGAAATACTATAATATACCACTTTTTATTCATGTATTAGAACTCTGTCCAAAGCTCAAAATACGAAAACAAATTGTTGTTTACTTGTGATGTTGATACAACTGTAATGGTCTGCGCAATTGGTGATTTTTTCAAAATGTTTTCTATTTCCATGGGGATAAATTTATCTTATGCCTTATGTTCATGCGATTGAGTTCATTTGTTTTGAGTTGCGCAGTAGGGCAAAGCCCCACACCCCCTGTTATATTTATTTAAATTAAGATTACAAGGCTACAAGTAGAAAATAAAATGCACATTAGAACTATACATGGAAGCAAGTGCCTTTGTGTTCTGGTTGTCCTTTAGAACTATACATGGAAACATAATCTTCCTTATCAAGACAAACGTAATAGAAGCAGGTGCAGGAGCTGTAGTACTCCATTTGGAGACTTTAACTGGATCAGATTAGGTACTCCATTTGCTGTAGTACTCCAGTTAACTGAAACTAGTGACATCACTTGAAGAAACTTAAGTCTGAATAATCAAATTCATCATACACTATTACTTGAATCAAAGATCAGGTATTCCATTACAGTAGCAAGTGTACCAGTATTATTGGAGTAAAAAAATTCAGTTAAATTGTGCAGTAGTGTACTCCTGCTTGCTCTTCTCTGAAGCTTGGGGAATGATATACTTGCACTGATGAACTGAAAGAAATATTGCATTATAACTCTGGCTACATTGGAGTTACAATCTTTCTGGTTATATTGGAGTTATAATGGAGTTAGGTTTTACAATCTTTCTGGTTATATTGGAGTTAGGTTTTTTGAATATGAGTAGTAGTGACTTGGATTGTTAAGTTGGGTGGGATGTAAAAGCAAATCTTCTTCTAAGTGCAATATACTTAGTGCTGCTATATGAGTGTATAAATATTTGTTGCTATATAAATGTGAACAAAATTCGTGCTTGTATATGATATTCTGCCATGAAGAAAGAATAGATAGTGTGGGTCTGACCTTGTTTAATTTCTGCAATTCTTGTATATGATATTCTTTGGTGTGTATTGCATTCTCATCGTGGTTTTGATCACAGAACAAGAAGGGAAAGGGCGACTGAAGTACCTACTGCAGCAGACAGAAGTATTTGCCCACTTTGCAGAAGGAAGCCAGGCTAAAGAGAAGAAGCCACGTGGAAGGTGATTCTTGGTTATGTTTTTTTTAAAGCAATCCTTGGTTATGTTAGTGCCACTATATAGTACTTTACTATGAACACCCATCTTGGATGACCAATAGAAATTGCAGCCACATGTGCACCGATCTAATTTGAAACATCAATGAAAATTGAAAAAAAATTACTCTCATAGCACTACTTCTATTTGCATTTCCCAAACATATGGTTCTGTCCATCCTCATTTCCTGTCTTCCCTAATAACCATCATTAAGTTATAGGTTTGCTGTGTGCCTGTGCTATTCCCTGTCAGTAACTGATTTCAGAAACTGGCAAGCTTTGATAATGTAAGAGTTACTTAGTTGCTAATTAGCCAAGCAGGCATGTATTATAACGGTGGAATTTCAGCCATGATACACATAACGGTGAGTAAAGATGATAATATCATTTATGAGTTAGTCAACACAAGACAGTGCCACATACTCTAATTACCTGGAACTTGCAGTATAAAAACAGAACCTTAATCAGCATGATCCTCTGACCTGTAATTTCTACTTTTATGCCTCTGTTACTCCAGTCAAAGATGTGAACCAACATCTTTCATTGTTATGCATATGAAACACCAAGGGTTATTTTCACTTAAAGTTTTAGAATGGGTGCATTACAATTCAGTCTGATATCTAATAAGATACTCTGGGCTGATATAATTATGGAACAGAACCAACCATGATAAATAAAAGGTGATGTTGTCTATGCATTACCAAAAATGTATCTTTGTGAACAAATAAATTAGTACCAACAGCAATGCCATCTTACTGTAGAATTAGAATACATGAACATGATCAGCTCAGCTCCCAAACTGCCATTCATCACATCAATTTCCCCTTATGTAACTCCAGTCAAAATTTTATGTTGGTCTACCTAGTAGATGCCCATGGTTTGATTTTATGTTTGTTCCTATCAATACAAATGCTGAGCTATGTTCCATTTTTACTGTTCTTTGTGATAGTTTTTGCAACTTTACTTCCCATCTTAAGGCAAGCCCCATTTTTACTGTTCTTTGTTAGCAGAGCTGCTTGTTACTAAGAACTTTGATACTATTTGGATCAAAGTTAAATGAGCACATAGATGACAAAAAAAAGTTCAGATTGTAAAATGTTCATTTTGCTGCTAGTGCCCATTTTGAGTAATTGCTTAGAGGGATGATCCTGTGTGAGCTGGTGGAGTGATTTGTTTTCTACATAAAGCTCTTTAGTCAGGCTGGTTTTCGTGAAATACACATGAAGCTTCACCAGCTCCTGTGGGTGTGGGATCCATGTGACATGTGACATTGCATCCATGTCCACCTGGGATAATGATTTTGCAGGTACCCCGAGAGGCCCTTGAGTTTGCAGGAATGTCGATTAACTTTCGTTCCGGCAAATTCGGGTACTCCATATGTCCTATTTTCAGCAAAGGTCATGCTGAAATTTTCCATGAATTTTAGCATGACTTTGCTAAAAATAGGACATATGGGGTACTTGTGAGTAATGCATGGGCCGGGGTATCTTAGTAGTTAATTAAGTAGGATCAAGTGCCCCGGCGTACTTGTGACTAATGCATGGCTTTTAGGGTGCCTCGGTGTCGATAAAAACCGAAATGATGAAAGGTTAGGCTTTTAGGGTGCCTTGGCGTCGAAAAACCCTCAATGATAAAAGCTTAGATTTTAGGATGCCTCGGTGTCGACAAACCCTAAATGATGAGACCATGATCTTGTTCCTTGACAATAACCAACTTTTTGACCAAACTTTGTTTCTATTTAGAGAGAAACATGGCCCACAATGATGAGGCCGGGGGTTCGGGCGGCAAGGCATTCTGGGAGCTGTCCCAGGAGAAGGAGGAACAACCTCACTTGTATGAGGCCGCCGCCTTCCCCACCGATCCTGAGACCACGGATGGTGCCGCCGAGGATGAGCACACTGATGCCACCACTGATGGTGCCGCCGAGGATGCCACCACTGATGATGGCGGCGCACGCACAGATGGCAGCCAACCGAAGAGGCAACGGAAGGACCGGCGCCCGATCGTGCTCCGCACCCTCAAGGAGGAAGTTACTGAAGTGGACTCCAACGGGAATACAACGGCGCCCGAACGAATAGTCAAGGTGTACTCGCTTCAGCTCGGGTGCATTGTCCGGAGCACCGTCTCGATCAACACCGAGAACCTGAGGCATCCTGACCGAGGGAATTTGTGCAACCTCCTCTTCATGAAGCTGCACGAACGATACAAGTTCCCCGCTGAATTTGAAAACACAAGCCTCAAAGGGAATAAAGTGAACAATGCTGCCCTCACGAAGATGAGCAAGGCCCTGTCTACTTGGAAAAGCAATGTGAAGAGAATGATCGAGAAAGGTGAGAGTTATCAGAAGATCAAGGAGAAAAATCCTTCGATCACCGAAGATGACTACAACGACTTCAAGATCAATTGCTCGAGCACCGCAAGCTCCCAATCAAGTGAGTGGGGGAAACAAATGCGGGAGCTGAACATAGGGGAACACACACTCGGTCCCGGCGGTTACAGAGTGGCGGAGCCTATATGGGACAAGGAGGAGGCGGACCGTGCCGAGCAAGGCCTACCGCCCCTCTTCGATAAATACGGTGACAAGCAGACCAGGAACTTTGTCAGGGCCCGGTACAAGAAGGACCCGAAAACAAAGGAGCTTACCATGGATCCGAAGACCAGGCAACTTGAGCTTGTTCTGGTAAGGAATACACCCCCATGTAATTAGCTCCATATGGTTGCATTCTAATTAATGAAGCCGAATTTCTAAATGGTTCACATTCCTTCCGCAGGCGACTGAAAGCAGTAGCGCGGGGTCGACTAAGAGCAACCCTTGGGACACCACTCTAAATAGGGGGTTGAATGTAATGAAGAACAAGGATAAGCTCAGTAAGCCGACGTCAGCTGGTCGTGTGGCCGGCAAAGGCTTGTCGACAAAATGGGGGTCATACTATACCGCTGGTGTGCGGAAGGAGAAAAAGACCAGCTCGGAAAGCCAGGCGAGAGAGGTTCAAGAACTCAAGGCACAGGTGGCGCGGATTCCGGAGATTGTACAAGAGCAAGTGGAACAACGACTCGGAGCGACGATCACCACCCTTGTGCCTACCTTGATCTCGGGGTTGAGTGCGTGGATTGCGGGCGGCCAACAGGGGCCGCCCCCGATTCCTAGCTTCACGGCCAGCAACTCGCATAATGCGATAGCGGGGCCATTGGTGCCTCCGGCGGAGGCGGCATTGGTGTCTCCGACGCTGGCACGGGAGCTTAATGCACCCGGGTGTACGCCGGCCGGCACCTCTTCAGCAAGCGGCCCCTCCGTCAACTGCACGCCCGCCGTTGGCGGTGCGTCGACATTAGCCGAGCTCGACGCCATCATCACGGTAACTAATTAAGCCTCTCTCGGCCAAGGACTTCATCTCCTTGCCTTTGACTGGGCATCCCTGACGCCCTACATGTTTTCACAGGGCACCGCCGACGTTCCGCGCACTCTCCTCCACTTCATGAACAACGAGTTGGTCGATGTCGCCAAGGGAAAAATCGTTCAACCGGGCAACCCCTTATTCCACGGTACCCAGATGCTACCCAACTTGTTTAGGGTTCAACTGGTTCGGGTGCTGCCAGGCTGCGACGACTTGTTACCTCCGATTCGACCCGTCGGGGCCGACGATGAAGACGTGATGACCCTCAGCGCCTGCCTGAGCTGGCCCCTGCTTTGGCCGAAGAGCCAGATTCGTTTGGGGGCGGGGGACACCACCCCAAAGACAACACCGCCAGTCGTTCCGGCGCCAAGTTGGCCCCATGGCAAGACCGCCGTAACGGTGCCGGACATCCCTATGCAACTGGATCCAAACATGCATATGGCACAGGATCAGAACGACGACAACAACGACGATGATACATTTGGCAACGTCGATCAGTACTTTGCCGATCATGGGTACGATGGAGACTTCATGGGGCCTCCTTCTCAAGAACCAAACCCAACAAAAGACGTGTGCGATCTAGCTGGTACCGCGGAGAAGCCAAGTTGCAACAGGCGCCGTCTGGCGTTCAGCTCTCAGGAGACGCCTCCAGCTGCCGACTTCACTGAGCCTCAGATAGGCGAGGTGCGAAATATTATCAGCCCCAACACACTCAAGAAGGCGGTCTGTGAGCAGAACTCGGTCCCATTACATGAGAAGAAGAAGGCACGCAAAAGAAAGACTAAGAAGGGTGCGAGCCAGCCGGCACCGAGTACGATCCGTGCTCAGGACGGGCCACCTTCACCGCAGGATATCTCGAGGAGGGTGCATGTGGCGGGTAGGGTGGTGCTACTGACAAATATGCTCAATGCTGCAACCGGTGCTATGCGGAGTCTGCATGACAGTGTTCTTGCTTTGGAGAAGCGGCGTCTCAGAGAGAAGGATGTGGCATACCCGGTTTTCGCGGCCAAGGTGCCAGAGGGCAAGGGCTTTGTGGATAACTCCATCGGGCGTACAATCGTCCTGCGTTTTGATGACATCCACGCTATGTTGAACCTTCATCTGCTGCACTACACCTTCGTTCGGCTATTTTCGCTGAGTATGGAGATGCGGATCATTCGCGACAAGACCCCGGACATCGTGATAGTCGACCCCTTCTACATGCGTGCCAAGATCATGGGCAGCGCTGGGGACCGGCAAGTCGCGAGTTTTTACCTCGAAGGCGTCATTCTGGCAAACCAAGATAAGGATAGCTTCCTCGTGCCTTACTTTCCCGAGTAAGTCCTCCCCTCAACCGGCCCGTAACATATGAATTCTTACATTTCGATCGTTTTTCTTTTAACATTCCGTGTTTTCTGCAGTGACACACGTTGCACGCTCATGCTCCTAAGCTCCAAATATTCCATGGCCACGTATCTCGACCCGGACCGTCAGTCGAACGTAGACTACACAAATGTCAAGAAGGTTCTTGATGATGTTCTCCCCGGCTACGCCAAATCTGGAGGCACCTTCACCAGGCCTATTCGTAAGTACGGCAAGCACGTGTTCTCCCACAATACGACGTTCTGCTGCGTCAAGCAGCCGCCTGGCGGTCAGAAGGGTGCCTACTATGCCATCCATCACATGCGGGCGATCGTACGGGACCATCATCAACTTCTGCTACCGAGTAAACTCAAAGATTGGGCAAAGAGCGTGTCGGCAATCCAGGACGTGGACCTCCGACAAGAATTCTTTCGCATCCAGTCGGAGTTTGCGGAAATCATCCATCGAGATGTCCTTCGTACCTCGGGGCAGTTCTACCTCAGAAATCAACTGTCCAACAGTGACATCGACACAATGCTACAAATGCAGGCTGACAACGACCGTTATTTCATGACTCCCACGATAGATGGCGGCTTCATCCATGCTCCGGTCCCTTGAGTCGAGTCGAAAGCAGTGATGCTGTGTCTAGTTCTGAAACATCGATTGGCTCACGTTGTAATTAAACTTTAATGAACTTGTAGTATGTCTCTTTGGTTTCGAGAGTCGTTCAACTTAGATGTAATCGATGCTATTAATGTCTTGCTTTTCTCTTCCGATTGTTCTGTTGCATACTTATATATTGCTTATGTATTGTCTGTGAATTGGTACTAACGTTTCGTTTGGCTAGTGCATAGCGATGCCGACGTATGTCGTGTACAAGGGTAAGGTTCCCGGAGTCTACGATCACTGGGAGGAGTGTCGGAGACAGGTTCACCGATTCAGCGGTAACAGTTACAAAGGGTACACCACTAGGGCCGAGGCCGAATCTAGATACGCCCGCTATCTAGCGGGAGAGGGGAGGGAGCGTTGGAGGAACCGGATGAAGACGAGTTTCATCATGAAGATGCTCATCGTGATGACCGCAGCTCTTTTCTATGTGATGGTAGTTTAGATGATCAATATCGACTTGTAATGTGAAGACAAACTCGCTACTCGCGGTCTCGAGACTTGTAATATAATGTTCTATCTTTGTTCGGTCTTTTCAATTCGGAGACTAATATGATGAATTGTATTCGGAGACTAATATGATGAACTGTATTCAAAGACTAATCTTCTATTGTATTCGATGAATCTGTTGTTGATGTGTGCTGTCTATATTTTGTCAAATTATATATTTTGTAACCTGTGCAAAAAACAGAAAATAAAAAACAAAAAAACCTAATATTCATACTAATGGCGCATCATATGACAGTGCGCCATTAGTATGACAGTGCATACTAATGGCGCATCACTGGGCAGTGCGCCATTAGTATGCCGCGATTACTAATGGCGCATCCAGTGGTGGTGCGCCATTAGTATGCCAAAGCACCTGGATATACATGCCCCTGGGAGGCATACTAATGGCGCCCCCTGGCCTATACTAATGGCGCACCCGCGGTGCGCCATTAGTATACCAGATACTAATGGTGCACCAGGTGGTGCGCCATTAGTAAAAATTACTAATGGCGTGCTGTTAATGGCGCACCATAGATGCGCCATTAATGGCCATACT
This sequence comes from Triticum dicoccoides, assembly GCF_002162155.2. Classification (NCBI taxonomy): domain Eukaryota; kingdom Viridiplantae; phylum Streptophyta; class Magnoliopsida; order Poales; family Poaceae; genus Triticum; species Triticum dicoccoides. Next base: position 487,308,996 of record NC_041383.1, on the reverse strand, counting down.
AGGTGTGCCATTACTGGGGTTTTTCTAGTAGTGACACGACGATGTTTCGTGTCAGATGGGCTAAGAATGTCGAAAGAGAAAGCCGGATGTTCACTACCATGACTATACCCAACACCAAGAGCGCTACCGTGAACGCTATCGCAAAAAACGAGCCATGGGTACACGCTAAGCACGTGACACAATGCTTCTTCATAACTGACCCGCGCAATCCCAGCCGTGTTGTCGTGAGGAGAGGCAAAAGGAACATCATTGGAATGGATGGAGTCGCCAACGAGGAAGACTATGATCAGTACGACAACCCAATGAGGGAAGATGACGATGATGATGAAGTATACGTCAAAATAAGAATCAATACTACATTACCTAAGAAAAATCGTACTCCATGGAGAAGGCAAAGTCACAATGAGGGGCTCAATTATTCTTCGATGAACAAGAAGGGAAAGAAGCTGACTCAAAAACGCCCTGCTACGTCCACTTAACCCAAAATTCTTACTCGCCCTGCTTCATCCCGCCTTTTCCCCCCAAATCCCCACTCTCTCTCCCCCGTCGTACCGCCGCGCCCGACCCGACCCCGGCGCTCGCCCCCGACTCCGCCGGCGCCGGCGCTGGCCCCCGACCCCGGCGCTCGCCCCCGTCCTGGCCCTCGACCCCGACCCTGGCGCTAGCCCCCG
>NC_041383.1:487273661-487307869 GCF_002162155.2 Triticum dicoccoides | reverse complement strand
CTCTACTAGGGTTCTTCAGTTATGTTAATTAGGTTATCTATTTAATTATGAATTTAGCTAGGTTTCAAAATTAGCTGAATTTATATGAAAATTTGAACTGGACATGTGATATGTGCATATGTCATGTTTTGGAAAATGATCCGAGTGTCCTATGTTACGTCGGAATGTTGATTCATTTCCGTTCCAGTGAATTTCAGGCGCTCGATATGTCCATTTTTTAGCAAAGGTCATGCCGAAATTTCCCGTGAATGAAGGCATGATTTGTGCTACAAAGTTGGCATATCGAGTGCTGGCACATAGATTTCTTTTTATGTCATTTCTCATTTATTCATACTTTTAGAAATAAATGAGGAGATTTAATCATAGGAAACATGTCGAACAACGAAGAAACTGGGCCTTCTGACCAAGATGCAGATGAGATGGATTATGATGGTGAACAAGAGTACCTCGACTATTTGACTGCTAAGCAAGGTTTGCAGGTCGGCCTCGATGATGGTACTGACGCCGACATTGACACCGATGGCGCCGACACCGATGGCGGCACCGAGACCAGTGGGGAAGGTACCGGCGGGGAAGGTACCGGCCCCGATGCCGCTACCGAAAAGAGGAAGCATAAGAAGCAGAGGATACGAAAACCTAACAAACTAGGGATTGGACGACTTGTGATCACAAAGATGGCACCTGGCAAGTTTGAGCCGTTAGAGCCGGAAGAACCTCGCAAGTGCTATGGGAACCAAGTAGGATGCATCCTACGGGAATGCGCGAGCATCAACGACGATGACTTAAGGAGTAAAGAACATTTGACGCAGTTGCTCCTAACGAAGTTGCACAAGAGATTCAAGTTCCCTGACCGGGATGATAACATAGAACAATCATGGGATGATCCGAAGATGAAAAAGATTAGCAATCACGCCATGGGCATGTTTAGCAATGATTTGGCATCCTGGAAAGGGAGGGTGAAATGAGCTATTGAGGCTGATGAACCCCTGTCCAAGATTCTGGAGGAAAATCCGACACTTACGGAAGAGGAGTTTGAAAAGTTCAAGGACACTTGCACTACCGAGGCAGCCAAGGCTAAGGCTGCGAAATTCAAAAGCCTTCAGCAAAGGAACACGGGGAAGCATCGCCTCGGAAGCCGTGGCTACCTCGGTAAAAGGCCCATATGGGACAAGGAGGACGCAGAATGTGAAGCCGCGGGTCTCCCAGACCCCTTCACAAAGTTCACCAACCCCTTGGAGCATGACTTCATCAGGGCTCGCTACAAGTGGGGTAAGGAGAAAATGGGTTTTTACACGGACAAGATCACGAGGAAATTGATTAGACTACTGGAGAAGCAACACCGGCTTGCAGCCGAAAGCCCTACTTCTCCGATGAGGCCCAAGTGGGACACCCCTCTCAACCGGGCCTTGAACGAACTTAAGGGACTCCCTTTGGACCAGCGGCCGCAATATGGTCGTGTGTACGGTGCTGGAGACGGCGCCACATGGAAGGTGTTTTACAACGATGGCCCGGAGGCCAAGAAGCAGAAAAAGAAGTTTAGTCAGGCGGACATCGACGCAAAGGTGAATCTTGCGATCGAGAAAAAAGCAGCTAAGGACGCAAAAAAGCAGCCGAGGACAAATATGAGTTGCTACAGCAGGCAGTCAATGCAGCTGTAACTGCCTGTAGAAATGATTTCGCTACTAACTCGGTTCCAGTTATCATCAACAGGGTGAAGGAAAATCCAGACAAGACGGTACATGATTTCCCAATGCCCTGTTTTGTCGCGAGCAACTCCATGAACAACCACACCATCGCACCATCACTTGCTCAAGCAACCGGGCCTCCTCTCGCAGCCGCTCCTGCTCATAGCAGCCCGTCCTCAGTCTCAGGCGCGCTAGGTGGGCCTTCGTCTTTGGCTGAGCTCGACGCCGCCGTCACGGTAATTACATGTCGCACCAACATATATATATATAGATAATATTCCATTTTTGTTGCCTTTCAGTTGTTTTACGCCACAAACATATATGTTTGCAGGCGAAAGAAACCCCGTGCACCATACTCTACTTGATCAAAGGCCAGAAGGTGGACGTGGGAAAGGGGATGATAATGGACCCCTCTCAACGCACGTTCCACAACCAGCCGATCCCCGCTGGGCACTTCAGGGTTAGCTTGACCAGTGTGAAATCGGGGCACGAGAATTTGCCTCCTCCGGTACAGCATGTGGGACCCGGCTGAGACCCCGCCGCAGATTGGAAGCTGTAAGAATTGGGTGCTGCTATGGCCGAAGAATCTTATTCATCTGGAGCCGGCTGAGAGCACACCAATAACTACCACACATCAACAAGCATGTGCGGAGACCACCACCCCGCCTACGCAATTACCAGCTCCTGTAGTGCTGGGTGAGAGCGGCGGACGACATGATGAAGGGGGTGCACTAGTACTGGCTGATGTAATTTCTCCTGTAGAACAGAGAATGGATGATGAGACGGAGGTCGACCCTATGGATTACATCAATACAAATGCGTATGACTGTGACATAGATATGATGAGTCAACCATATGACGAATCGGGCTATCAGTTTGCTAATGAGGATATGGATGATATGCCCGGGCAGGGTCGTACCATGGATTGCAAAAAGTCTCTCTTCATGAAATCCTCACAGGACACGCCTGAAGATGCCGCCTCAACACAGGCTCAACTAGCCGGGCGCGAGGGTCGTATAGTACTTAGCCCGGGAACACTGGGGCACGGGTTAAGGAAGGGTCTGGAAGGTGTGCCCAAGAAAAAGGAGAGGAAGAGATCGGGGAAGGTAACTGCCTCCAAACAAGCCAGAGCACATAGCAGCCAGATGATGCATTCTGAAGAGCGTGTACCCGTGAAAGGTGCGGTCATGTTCCATCTCACCGGCGAGCCGATGCTACCACAAAAACTGCTGGAGGCACTATCAGGGGATCTCAGGAGACTGCACGACCATGTGTTGTCGACTGAGAAAAGCCTACTAGCCTCAAAGGATCCAGGATATCCGACATACGCGGCTCGTGTGCCTGAGGGGATGTGCTACGTCGACACATGGCCCACGGAGGTGTTCTTCCTGCGGTTTGACCATATCTTTGAGATGTTTCTAACAAGGCGGCTTGATTTTAATATCGTCCGCCTTTTTGCGCTACATATGAGCTCCGTCGTGAAGAGTGAAGAAGTCTCGCAAATTTGTGTGGCGGATCCGTACTACATGCACGAGTCTTTCTTGAGTCTCGGCGACTTTGAGCATGAAACTACTAGGGAGTACCTCCAAAACTTCATGGTACAGAATAAGGACCGGGAAATTGTCCTCGTGCCTTTTCATCCAAAGTAAGTCAGTTCTGGACAACCCTTTCATACATTTCAATCATTCCTTCTCTCTCATATGGGGAATAATGTGAGGTGTCTTTTCCCCGCAGCAACGGGCACGCCGTCCTTATCGTTCTTTACCCGCAATTCTCCCACGCCATGTATTTTGACCCTTCCAGATACTACGAGAAAAAGGACTACACCCACATAATGAATATTCTAGATGATGCTCTCCAAGGCTTCAGCTTTAGAGGTGGCCACGTGCAGATCAGGAAACAAAGGAACAAGAAGATGGGTTTCGCGCATAAAACTAACTTCTCCTGCATCCATGTCCCAAAACCAAGCAAGAAGGATGGATTCTACATCGTCCATCTCATGATTCAGTTCCACACGGATCACCAAAAGCTTCACATTAACAGCAGAAATGATGATCATATCCACAAGTGGCTAGAATCTCATGGAGAAGCGAATTATAAACTTAGAGATGACTTCTTTCGCATCCAAAGCGACATTGCAACGATCATCATGAAAGAAGTCGTCGATGAGAAGGGGATGTTCCACCATGGCCCTATATCGCGAGCTGACGTCCGAACTCGCATAGGCATGCAACGTCTAGACCTCACGCTGTTCAAGAAGCTAGGGTTCGTCCTCGATGATATGGAAGGATGGAACTTCTAGTGATTTTATGATGCCGATGATGATGATATGTGTCGGTTGAACTTGTATACTTTTTGTAGCAATGAAACTTTGTGATGTCCACGGTCCTTGTCGAACTTGCGTAACGCTACTTTGTTAGTTTGCGTATGATGACCTGCGTACCTCTAGTTAATTAATTTGCATACTGTATATGTTGCATCTAGTTGCTAACCCTTTCTTTTTCGGTGTTGCTCTAGTATATTTTGTTGCATATATATGATTGTACATCCTCTTCATTAACATGCATCTCTAACAGGTACCTAGTTTCTTGATGGCGAGATGGAAATGCTATGTCGTGTACAAAGGGAAGGTTCCGTGGGTGTACAACGAGTGGCATGAGTGTCAGGCGCAAGTGAATGGGTTCACGGGCGCCAGCCATAAAGGCTTCAAAAGCAGACAAGAAGGAGAAGCTAGTTACTTGAGGTTCACGCTAGCGCGAGAGAGGACTCGTAACCGCCACCTCATGTACTGCATAGTTCCGCTCTCACTCATAGTGATAGCACTTCTTGCGTATACCTTTGTTTGGATGGATGACGTTGTTGTAGTTGCAAGTATTCGAGACTTGCATGTATCGCTATTTTCGAGATGATGACAAGATATCACTTTGTGTTGGATGATGATTATGATGAGACTATTTGTATGTACATGCTATGATTACATTTGTCGTCTCGCAGGCATTTGTATGTGTATCATGATGACATTTATATGTGCTAAAGAGTCTTCTACAAAGCCTGTTCAAATACAAAACAAATATTCCAAAAAAAACTACTTAAATTAGTAGTAGCGAGTGTATAAAAGTTAGCAGCAGCGCCTCAATAGCAGTAGCACGTCCAGGCAAAGCGCGCTAGCGCTACTAGCAGTAGCGAGCTTCCTCTAACCGCGCTGCTGCTACACTTGTGTAGCAGTAGCACCGGTGTGCACGCGTTACTACTATGCATTACCTGTAGCGCCTTATTAGTAGCGCCTGTCCCCGCGCTACTGATACATCTAAAACCCACGCTGCTGCTACCCTTTTCCCTAGTAGTGAGATGAGCAATGGGAGATGATCAGCACCAGGAGGGATAGGTCCATTGCAGCTTTCATCCAGGAGTTAAACCAGCACATTCATCGCCAGGAGAACCAGATGTGCGCAGGCATGATAGATCTGAAGAAGGCAATGACCAGGATCACGGAGCTGGAGGAGGAACTCAAGTCTACACACGATGGATATGAGGAGGAAATGACGATACTCATGGAGAAGAATGACGATCTAACAAGGAAGCTAGGAGTATTCATGGCAGACCCCATGCCAGGAGGAGAAGACGACGATTCCACTTGTCCGGAGAACTACATCATCATCATCAATACCGACTCAGACCCTGACGATAGCGATGATGACTATGTTGATGAAGCTGGAGCAGATATCATGGAGTCTTCCACAGATTTAAAAACTTCTAGTCAACCACCATATCAGTAGTAGTATTTCCCCATGTATATAGTATAGTCCGAGCACTTTTGTAACGATAGTTAGATTGATGTATGCCCTTGTTTGAATTGATTGAAGTGATATGATTGTGTTTGTCTCATGTGCATATGGGTAGTGTTTTCCCTCTAGACCCTATTCTATTCAGTTTTCTCATCTTTTCTAAACCCATCAGATGCCTCCGAGATGTGGCAATGGATTTGCTTTCCCGTCGGAGCTCACTCAGTTGATCCAACAGCAGAATATCCTGATGCAGCTACTAGTCCAGAATCAGGACCATGGGAATAGCAACAACAACAACCCACCACCTCCACCACATGTTGATCACTTAGCCCGTTTCTTAAGGCTGAATCCGCCGGTGTTCTCTAGTAGCACCAAGCCGATTGTTGCAGATGATTGGCTCCGCAAGATTGGAAGGGAGTTGACCACTGCAGGATGCACAGATGTGGAGAGAGTGTTTTTTGCCGCACATCAGCATGATGGACCCGCAGCATCATGGTGGGAGAACTTCACAGCCACTTACCCCATCGACACTGTTACATGGGACCAGTTCCAGCAGGCTTTTCGCACTGCCCATGTTTCAGTAGGAGAAATGGCCATGAAGAAGTGCGAGTTTCGCAACTTGCGCCAAGGAGGACGCACAATGGGCCAGTATGTGGATGATTTTAGTAAGTTAGCACGTTATGCCCCAAATGACGTTGCTACAGATGCAGCTAAGCAGGAGAAGTTTCTGGAAGGACTGAATGATGAGCTGAGCATGAAGTTGATGGTGGCAACCTTCAATAACTACCAGGAGTTGGTAGATAGAGCTATCATGATTGAAGGGAAGCAGCAGCAGATAGACAACCGCAAGAGGAAGTATGGACAAGGAAAGTACAATTCAGGAGCTCAGCAGAGGCCTCATTTTACCCCGAACTTGGGAGGACACCTTCACCATAACCATGGAGGCCATAATTCCAATTGAGGGAGTTCGCATAACCATAGTAGCCCCAAGAATGGAAATGGGAATGGAGGAAGCAATGGCCTGAACCGTTCAAACCCAGCAACGCCCGCCAAGAAGGATCTAAGTCACATTACTTGTTTCCAGTGCGGGAAGAATGGACATGATGCCATAGAGTGTTCTGAAGCAAAGAATGGAAATGGCAATGGAAGCTCTGGGAAGAAGCCCAACCCTTTCAACAGGGGACAAGTGAACCACGTTAGCATGGAGGAGGTTGAAGAGCAACCCGATGCAGTAATCGGTAAGTTTTTGGTTAAGTCATTTACTGCAATCGTACTTTTCGATACCGGTGCATCGCATTCATACATATCAAGGGGATTTGTGGATAAGTATAACATGCCAACCCAAGCCCTTAGATCACCCATGTTAGTAACCTCGCCAGGAGCAGAGTATATGGCTAGCCTATGGTGTGATCGGTTACCATTAAGGATTGGTAACTACGTGTTCCCCTCAGACCTAATAGTACTGGAGTCACAAAGACTGGATGTGATATTAGGCATGGATTGGTTATCGAAGTATGGAGGGAACATTGACTGCGCCAGTAACTCGATTTTTCTCACCACCCCAGAAGGAAGGAGGATTAAGTATGTATCCCGGCATGTGCCGAAGAGGACTCAAGTGAATTCCTTATCAGGAGTTGTACAGGAGGAAGTACCAGTGGTGAAGGATTTCCCCGATGTATTTCCAGAGGAGTTGCCAGGCATGCCACCGGATAGAGACATCGAGTTTTTGATTGAGCTTTTGCCAGGCATAGGTCCAATATCTAAGAGACCGTACCGGATGCCCACAAAGGATTTGGAAGAAATCAAGAAGCAGATTAAGGAGTTACTGGATAAAGGGTATATTCGCCCAAGTTCATCACCTTGGGGATCACCAGTGCTTCTAGTAGAGAAGAAGGATGGATCGTTGAGAATGGTTGTGGACAATCAAGAACAAGTGCCCACTGCCGATGATCAATGATTTGTTTGACTAGTTGCAAGGAGCAAAAGTATTTTCCAAGATCGATCTGCGATCAGGATACCACCAGTTGAAGATTCGAGAGCAAGATATACCTAAGACAACTTTTACCACAAGGTACGGGCTATATGAGTATACCATTATGTCATTTGGTCTGACTAACGCACCTGCATATTTCATGAACATGATGAACAAGGTGTTTATGGAGTTTTTGGATAAGTTTGTCGTGGTGTTTGTTATATATCGGGTTCCAGCAAAACCCTTAAGGTTCGAACACTAGGGTGCGCAAGAAGATCTGCTCCTACCGAATCTCGCTCTCAGCCTTGCCGCGAACCCTGAACTAGATCGATAAACTCACAGCACAAGAGACACAAGATTTATACAGGTTCGGGCCACCATTGTGGTGTAATACCCTACTCCTGTGTGTGGTGGTGGATTGCCTCTTGGGCTGATGATGAACAGTACAAGGGAAGAACAACCTTGCGAGGAGAGGTGTTCTTGGGCTGGTGTGGTGTGTAGATGAGCTTAGCTTCCGTCTCTAGATGAGATGCCTTCCTACTGTGGTGGCTAGCTCTATTTATAGAGGCCCTGGTCCTCTTCCCAAATATTGAGCGGGAAAGGATCCAACAACTGCCGTTTTGAAAGGGAACAGCTAGTACAGGCTATCTTAACTAAAGGTGGTCTTCGCCTACCAAAGGCGTTGGTGATGACAGTGTCTTGGGATCCACGGTGACCTCCGTCCTGCCGTTCTGCTGGTCTTGGCCTCATTGCACAGATGTGTAAACCTTTGCCTGGTGCCTCGGTACTCTGCGCCTGCACTTGCCCCCTTTGCACCAAATAGGAAACGAGGACATTGCATGGGCTGGCGCCTGCCTGGCACCCGCCTGGCCTCTATCGTCATGGCTTGCATCATGGGAACCTCGCGAGGTACCCCTTGCCTTGATCTGTCCTCCTCCTCACGAGCCTGTTTGGTGAGGCCACTCATGAGGAGGCCTTGCATCATCCGCCCTGCGAGGCTTGGCCCCTCGCGAGGGTCTTGAGTGTTGGTTGATGAAGATGGGCCGTACTGGGCCACTGGTTGAGCCACGCTGCAGGCCGCAGGCAGGCAAGTCTGGGGACCACCGTTCCCAGAACGCCGACAGTAACCCCCGGGCCCAAGGCATGCTCGGACTTGGCTTAGCAGCGAAGCCAAAGGGCAAGTTCGGAGCGCCGCGGGCCCCAACAACCTGCGGCCTTGTTTGACGCGTGGTGACTGATTGGACGTGGGCGTCTCCGCTTCCCCACGCAGCCCCAATATTCGCCTGGCTAGGCGGCCATGGCGCCGTACACAGTTATTTCCTCCTCGCTGGCTGTGTGCTTCCTATTCCCCCTTCTTCCTCGAGTCCCTGGTTCCGCCCCCAATCTGACTTGAGCTCTGCTCCCTCCATTGCCATGGCGCTGATGCGTCTCCAACGTATCTATAATTTTTTATTGTTCCATGCTATTACATTCCCCTTTTGGATGTTTATGGGCTTTATTTTGCACATTTCTATCATTTTTTTTTGGACTAACCTACTAACCGGAGGCCCAGCCCGTATTGCTATTTTTTTGCCTATTTTAGTATTTCGAAGAAAAGGAATATCAAATGGAATCCAAATGGAATGAAACCTTCGGGAGCGTGATTTTTGGAACGAACGTGATCCAGAGGACTTGGAGTGTAAGCCAAGAAGTAGCCGAGGCGGCCACGAGATAGGAGGGCGCGCCCCCTGTCTTGTGGGCCCCTCGGGCAGCCATGGACGTACTTCTTCCTCCTATATATACCTACGTAGCCCAAAAACACCGAGGGAGCCAACGAAACACAATTTCCACCGCCGTAACCTTTTGTATCCGCGAGATCCCATCTTGGAGCCTTCTCCGGCGCTCCGCCGGAGGGGGAATCGACCACGTAGGGCTTCTACATCAACACCATAGCCCCTCCGATGAGTTGTGAGTAGTTTACCACAGACCTTCGGATCCATAGTTATTATCTAGATGGCTTCTTCTCTCTTTTTGGATATCAATACAATGTTCTCCCCCTCTCTTGTGGATATCTATTCGATGTAAACTCTTTTTGCGGTGTGTTTGTCGAGATCCGATGAATTGTGCGTTTGTGATCAAGTTTATCTATGAGAAATATTTGAATCTCCTCTGAATTCTTTTAGAGTTATCTTTGCAAGTCTCTTCGAATTATCAGTTTGGTTTCGCCTACTAGATTGATCTTTCATGCCATGGGAGAAGTGCTTAGCTTTGGGTTCAATCTTGCGGATTCCTTTCCCAGTGACAGCAGGGGCAACAAGGCACGTATTGTATTGTTGCCATCGAGGATAAAAGATGGGGTTTATATCATATTGCATGAGTTTATCCCTCTACATCATGTCATCTTTCTTAAAGCATTACTCTATTCTTTAAGAACTTAATACTCTAGATGCAGGCAGGAGTCGGTCGATGTGTGGAGTAATAGTAGTAGATGCAGGCAGGAGTTGGTCTACTTGTCGCGAACGTGGTGCCTATATACATGATCATGCCTAGATAATCTCATAATTATTCGCTTTTCTATCAATTGCTCGACAGTAATTTGTTCACCCACCGTAATACTTATGCTATCTTGAGAGAAACCACTAGTGAAACCTATGGCCCCTGGGTCTATCTTTTATCATATAAGCTTTCAATCTACTTTTATTTGCATCTTTACTTTTTGCATCTATATTATAAAATACCAAAAATATATTTATCTTATCATACTATCTCTATCAGATCTCACTTTCTCAAGTGGTGTGAAGGGATTGCCAACCCCTTTATTGCGTTGGTTGCGAGTTCTTTGTTTGTTTGTGTAGGTGCGTGGGACTTTTGAGGAGCCTCCTACTGGATTGATACCTTGGTTCTCAAAAACTGAGGGAAATACTTACGCTACTATTGCTGCATCACCCTTTCCTCTTGAAGGAAAACCAACGCAAGCTCAAGAAGTAGCAAGAAGGATTTATGGCGCCGTTGCCGGGGAGGTCTTCGCTCAAGTCAAGACATATCAAGTACCCATCACAAACCCATCTCCCTCGCATTTACATTATTTTCCATTTGCCTCTCGTTTTCCTCTCGCCCACTTCACCCTTGCCGTTTTATTCACCCTCTCTTTCCCAATCTCCTACTCTCTCTTCGCTTGCCTTTTTCCGTTTGCTCGTGTGTTAGATCTATTACCTTGTCATAATGGCTAGCTCAGTCTTTATCCCTTCGTCTCCCGACTTTGAAGTTCTCCACTTCAAGCAAAGACAAGGAGAAAATTTAAAAGATTCTTGGTTTAGGATGTTAGAATCTTATCATAGTTGCGCTTTAGAATGAGATTTCAAGATTTTAATTCACAATTTTTATGTTGGGTTAACCATACCCCACAAACAACTCCTTGATTTCGCCGCAAAAGGGGAATTTATTGAAATTGATCCTAGTTCCGCTTATGAAAATATAGAGGGGATAATAGGAGTACTTCCCCGACAAAAAGGATCACCCTTCTCTCTTGAAGGAACCCAAATTTTAGAGAAATTACTTGAATTGCAGAAACTTGTTGAACCATTTAAGAATATTGTTGGGAGTATTAACCGCATGAATAATTTGATCACACTTTACAATAAGCGGTTGGATGCCTTGGATCAAAGGATCTCTGAGCATGAAGGGAAACGCAAAGAGCCTCCCAGACTTGAGCATAACTCCATTAAAAAGATTAGTGCCAAAGATGGCACTACTTAGATCTATCTTCGCTTTTATGCCTAGCTAGGGGCGTTAAATGATAGCGCTAGTTGGGAGGCAATCCAATTTTATTTGTGTTTTTTGTTTTTGTTCCTGTTTAGTAATAAATTTCGCATCTACCTTATGTTTAGATGTGTTTTTATCTTTTAATTAGTGTTTTTGCCAAGTAGAACCTATAGGATAACCCATGATGATAGTTGATTTGATTCTGTTGAAAAACAGAAACTTTGCACGCACGAATTTAGTTTTGTTAAATCACAGAAACGTGCTTTTGCGTTGATTATTTTCGCTGATGATCAATAGACAAATTTTCCAGGACTTAATATTTTGGTAGGATTTTTAGAGTTACATAAGTTTGCGTTAGTTAGAGATTGCTACAGACTATTTTGTTTTTGACATATTCTGTTTTTCGTGTGTTGTTTGCTTATTTTGATGCATCTATGGCTAGTAAAATAGTTTATAAACCATAGAGAAGTTGGAATAAAGTACCTTTAACACAAAAGTAAATAAAGAATGAGTTCATTACAGTACCTTATGTGGTGGTTTTGTTTTCTTTCACTAACGGAGCTTATAAGATTTCCTGTTGAGTTTTGTGCTGTGAAGTTTTCATGTTTTGGGTAAAGCTTTGATGGACTATGGAATAAGGAGTGCCAAGAGCCTAAGCTTGGGGTTTCCCAAGGCACCCCAAGATATTCAAGAATAGCCAAAAGCCTAAGCTCGGGGATGCCCTGGGAAGGCATCCCCTCTTTCGTCTTCGTTCATTGGTAACTTTACTTGGCGCTATATTTTTATTCGCCACATGATATGTGTTTTTCTTGGAGCGTCGTGTATTATATTAGTCTTTGATTTTTAGTTTACCACAATCATCCTTTCTGTACACACCTTTTGGTAGAATCCCACTTGATTAGAATTTGCTAGAATACTCTATGTGCTTCACTTATATCTTTTGAGCTTTATAGTTTTTGCTCTAGTGCTTCACTTATATCTTTTAGAGCACGTCGGTGGCTTAATTTTGAAGAAATTGCTAGTTTATCATGCTTCACTTATATTATTTTGAGAGTCTTTTAGAACAGCATGTTATTTTCTATGGTTATAAAATTGGTCCTAGAATGATGATCATCCAAGTTGGGTATAATAAAAACTATCATAGGAAGTGAATTGGATGCTATGATCAATTTGATGCTTGATAATTGTTTTGAGATATAGAGGTAGTAATGTTAGAGTCATGCTAGTGGGTAATTATGAAATTGAGAAATACTTGTGTTGAAGTTGGCAAGTCCCGTAGCATGCACGTATGGTAAAAGTTGTGTGACAAATTTGTTGCATGAGGTGCTCTTTTGATTGTCTTCCTTATGAGTGGAGGTTGGGATCGCGCGATGGTTAACTCCTACCAACCATTCCCCTAGGAGCATGCGTAGTAGTACTTTGCTTCGAGGGCAAGTAGACTTTTGCAATAAGTATATGAGTTCTTTATGACTAATGTGAGTCCATGGATATACGCACACTCATCCTTCCACTTTGCTAGCCTCTATTATACCGCGGAACTTTTGCCGGTATCACGCACCCATTATTTACCTTCCTCAAAACAGCCACCATACCTACCTATTATGGCATTTCCATAGCCATTCCGAGATATATTGCCATGCAACTTTCCACCATTCCATTTATTATGACACGTTCCATCATTGTCATATTGCTCTTTGCATGATCATGTAGTTGACATCGTATTTGTGGCAAGGCCACCTTCATAATTTTCATACATGTCGCTCTTGATTCATTGCATATCCCGGTACACCGCCAGAGGCATTCATATAGAGTCATATCTTGTTCTAGCTTTGAGTTGTAATTGTTGAGTTGTAAATCCATAAAAGTGTGATGATCTTCATTATTAGAGCATCTCAGTGAGGAAAGGATGATGAAGACTATGATTCCCCCACAAGTCGGGATGAGACTTCGGACTTAACAAAAAAAAGAGAAAAAAGAGAAAGGCCAAAAAGAAAAAAAGAAGGCCAAAGAAAAAAAGAAAAAAAAAGAAAAGAAAAAAAAATAAAATAAGAGAAAAAGAGAGAAGGGACAATGCTACTATCTCTTTTTCCACACTTGTGCTTCAAAGTAGCATCATGATCTTCATGATAGAGAGTCTCCTATGTTGTCACTTTCATATACTAAGTGGGAATTTTTTATTATAGAACTTGGCTTGTATATTCCAATGATGGGCTTCCTCAAAGTGCCCTAGGTCTTCGTGAGCAAGCAAGTTGGATGCACACCCACTTAGTTTCTTTCGTTGAGCTTTCATATATTTATAGCTCTAGTGCATCTGTTGCATGGCAATCCCTACTCACTCACATTGATATATATTGATGGGCATCTCCATAGCCCGTTGATACGCCTAGTTGATGTGAGACTATCTTCTCCCTCTTTTTGTCCTCACAACCACCACCTTATACCACCATAGTGCTATGTCCATGGCTTGCGCTCATGTATTGCATAAGAGTTGAAAAAGTTGAAGCACGTTAAAAAGTATGAACCAATTGCTTGGCTTAAACCGGGGTTGTGCATGATGGGAGTATTTTGTGTAATGAAAATGAAGCATGGCCTAACTATTTGATTTTGTAGGGATAAGCCTTCTTTGGCTATGCTATTTTGATAAGACATGATTATTTGATAAGCCTTCGAAGCATTATTATTTTTATATTTTATAAGCTTTTATCTTGAATCATTTGGATCTGAACATTCATGCCACAATAAAGAAAATTACATTGAGAATTATGCTAGGTTGCAATCCACATCAAAAAATTCTGTTTTTATCATTTAGCTACTCGAGGATGAGCAGGAATTAAGCTTGGGGATGCTTGATACGTCTCCAACGTATAAATAATTTTTGATTGTTCCATGCTATTATATTACCCGTTTTGGATGTTTATGGGCTTTATTTTACATATTTATATCATTTTTGGGACTAACCTACTAACCGGAGGCCCAACCCGTATTGCTATTTTTTTTTCTTATTTCAGTATTTCAAAGAAAAGGAATATCATACGGAGTCCAAACGGAATGAAACCTTCGGGAGCGTGATTTTTGGAACGAACGTGATCCAGAGGACTTGGAGTGCAAGCCAAGAAGCAGCCAAGGCAGCCACGTGATAGGAGGGCGCGCCCACCCCCTCTGGGCGCGCCCTCCTGTCTTGTGGGCCCCTCGGGCAGCCACCGATGTACTTCTTCCTCCTATATATACCTACGTACCTCGAAAACATCCAGGCAGCCAACAAAACACAATTTCCACTGCCATAACCTTCTGTATCGGCGAGATCCCATCTTGGAGCCTTCGCCGGTGCTCCATCGGAGGGGGAATCGACCATGGAGGGCTTCTACATCAACACCATAGCCCCTCTGATGAGTTGTGAGTAGTTTACCGCAGACCTTCAGGTCCATAGTTATTAGCTAGATGGCTTCTTCTCTCTCTTTTTGGATCTCAATACAATGTTCTCCCCCTCTTTTGTGGAGATCTATTCGATGTAAACTCTTTTTGTGGTGTGTTTGTCAAGATCCGATGAATTGTGGGTTTATGATCAAGTTTATCTATGAGAAATATTTGAATCTCCTCTGAATTCTTTTATGTATGATTGAGTTATCTTTGCAAGTCTCTTCGAATTATCAGTTTGGTTTGGCCTACTAGATTGATCTTTCTTGCCATGGGAGAAGTGCTTAGCTTTGGGCTCAATCTTGCGGTGTCCTTTCCCAGTGACAGCAGGGGCAGCAAGGCACGTATTGTATTGTTGCCATCGAGGATAAAAAGATGGGGTTTATATCATATTGCATGAGTATATCCCTCTACATCATGTCATCTTTCTTAAAGCGTTACTCTGTTCTTTATGAACATAATACTCTATATGCAGGCAGGAGTCAGTCGATGTGTGGAGTAATAGTCGTAGATGTAGGCAGGAGTCGGTCTACATGTCGCGGATGTGATTCCTATATACATGATCATGCCTGGATAATCTCATAATTATACGCTTTTCTATCAATTGCTCGACAGTAATTTGTTCACCCACCGTAATACTTATGCTATCTTGAGAGAAGCCACTAGTGAAACCTATGGCCCCCGGGTCTATCTTTTATCATATAAGCTTTCAATCTACTTTTATTTGCATCTTTACTTTTTGCATCTATATTATAAAATACCAAAAATATATTTATCTTATCATACTATCTCTATCAGATCTCACTTTCGCAAGTGGCCGTGAAGGGATTGACAACCCCTTTATTGTGTTGGTTGCGAGTTCTTTGCTTGTTTGTGTAGGTGCGTGGGACTTTTGAGGAGCCTCCTACTGGATTGATACCTTGGTTCTCAAAAACTGAGGGAAATACTTACGCTACTATTGCTGCATCACCCTTTCCTCTTCAAGGAAAACCAACGCAAGCTCAAGACGTAGCAGGCGCCAACTAGCAAGGAGAAGGGGAAGAAACCTCTGTCCTCAGCCAGTTTGCCCCCGATAATCGAGCCCGCTGTCGGCTGGTCGCTGGTGCTCAAACTGGAGGCCCTAGGCAAGGTCTGCCCTGCACTCGCTTCCAGCTTCAACGAGTGCGGAAAGATAGCGGCTTGACCTGCATCCCATGCCTCCATTGACAGGACAGTCACTGAGGTTCGGTTCTTTGCCGACGCCCTGTGGGCTGGCCTGGTTCCCCCTTTCTCCACCTTCTTCAATGCAGTACTTTCCCATTACCAGATCCATATGATGCATCTTGATCGCCAATCCGTTACTCTTCTCGCTGTCTTCGCCTTTGTTTGTGAAGCCATGGTGGGCATTGCTCCGTCCGTCGCCCTCTTGTGCCACTTCTTCTCACTGCGCCTGACCGACCCCTCGCAGTGTTCGGGGTGCGTGAGCTTCCAGGCCGTGGCAGAGACGGCCACCTCGGGGATTGATTTTGACCTTCGACCGTCCAGGAGCGGGTTTCGAACGCGGTGGCTGTATATGGATGTCAGAGTGCTCAGCCCCCTGCTCTTGCCTCCGTCGTTGCCCGATGTCCCCAATCCCGGCTAGGCCACGAGAGACTCGTGAGCCCCCGGCTCTCCTTCGTTTGGTTCCGACTGAAGAGGTTGAGAGATCTCGGTGTGATTGTGCCCCGGGTGGTGAAGGAGTTCCTCCAGCATCGCATTGCTCCTCTCCAGCACCATTCCCGGCCAATGTGGGCTCTGACCGGTGACCAGGATCGCATGAGGCTTTAGGAGACGGAACTTGCGCCCGAAGCACTGAGGACGGTGCTTGAGGTCTTGACTGGCAACCCCTCACCAGGCGATATGCCGCAGGAGGGGAGCCTCTTGTATCTTTGCTCAAACATGGTCGAGTTCGCGGGACACATGCCTTCCTCCGACGAATGGGGGTTGCGTCCGGTTGGCCTTGCGGGGCCTCGTGAGAATCCTATCGCCATGGCTCCTTTCCACGCCGCCAGCACCGATCTTGCCCCAAGAGTGGGCGCGGGGAGGCAAGCATCGCTTGAGGCTGGAGCCTCGGGTGGTGAGGCACCAAAGCCGCACGGGGTTTCCGAAGCGTCATCCTCCGGAGCTCGTGAGGCTCGCTCTGGGATGGCCGTTGAGGGGGAGATGCAGCCCGCGGCGCCCGAGGCCGGAGCTCCTGAGGCCTCTGCAAGCCATCGGGAGGCGGTTCCTGATTGCTCTTCCCAGCTTGGCGCTCCTGAGGCTGACCGCCTGGGTGCCTCTCCATCCACACCACGCGCTAGTCCTCACGTCTAGCGCCTAGGTCGGTTCCGCGTGGACTTCGCCGCACTCCGCAAGAGGAAGGAGTCTTTGAGCTGCAGTGGTCGCACCTTCCGGCCGTTGAAGCACAGAAAGTACGTCGCCATAGACGAGTAAATACCTTTACCCTTGTAATTCCTAAATTGCTACTTCCCTTCCTGACCGCGGCTCTTCAGGATCCCTCCTGCCAAGCCCGCGGAGTCTCCCAAGAAGCAACCACCTTCTTCCTTGCCTTCATCTAGCCTTGAGCGTCCCGAGCCTACATGCCACTCCTGACGCGGGGTCAGCTGGAGGAGCAAGCCTGCCTGCAAGGTGTCTTGAGCCCTTGACTTTGTCGCCTTTCCTTCGCCACCCTTCCTAGAGATCAGCCAGCCTGCCCAGGGCTCCTCCTCTGGCCGTGGACGGCGAGTGGTGGGTGTCCATCCTTGGCTCCTCTTCAGGGGGAGAGCCTGCGCCCGTCCGAGTCCCTTGCAAGGCCCGGCTAGTGATCGTGGGGGCGCCAGCCCCCAGCCCCCTGTCGAGAGGGGGCGAACCGCTTCGGGTCCTACCGACGGCGCCAGCGACGCAGGACGACATCAGCAGCATGCTCAAGCTCGCGCGCGAACGAAGCATCATCCGCCATGAGTTCCTCCGAAAGGCGATGGACGCGATGAGCCAGCTTGGTGGAGAGCTTGCGGATGTGGACGCACGCCTTCAAGCTGGGGGCCTACGACTGATTGAGGAGCGATGCAAGCTGAAGGTGGCCATCAACCTCACGCGCCACCAGTGCAAGCTTGACAATGCGAAGGCCGAGGCGTCCCTTGCAGCCTCGCGAGAGGCCTGCTCCCGAGCTCTGGAGGAGGCTCGGGAAGCAGATTATCGTCGCGAGATTGCAGAGAAGCGCGTGTGGGAGCTCCAAGCCTGGAGCGCCTCCCTAGAGCAGCAAGTGGAGCTGCGTGAGGCCGCCCTTGCGTCGCTGAACGGGATGCCTGTCGAGGAGGAGGAGCTCTGGAAGCGTGACGAAGCGCTGACGCTGGAGGCCGCTGAGCGAAATCTTGATCTTGAGAGATTGGAGATGAGGGAGCGCCAGGTTACCCTGGCGGAGGACGATGTTGTCGCGCGCGAGGCTCGTATCTAGGAGGAGGTCGACCGCCGCGTGGCAGAGGCCCGCACAGATCTTGTGAGTAGCTATGACCTGAAGCTAAAGTTGGTTGAAGCCGAGGCTGCGGGCAGGAGTGCTGCCCTTAGGTCCAAGCTGACTGAAGCGGAGCGGCGCGTTGAGGCCGCCGCAGCCGCCCTGGTCTTGGCGCAGACTGAGTTGGCCTCTGCCCATATCGAGCTGCTTCCTCTTGAGCAGCGAGTTGATGATGCCGAGTCCATTACGCAGCAGAACAGAGAGGAAGTGCTTGAACGGTAGATGCTGGAGCACATGCACGGCCCCATGCTCCAGGAACTCAGGAACAAGGCCAACAGGGCCCTGGGCAATATCTGTGATGAGGACGCCCCGCATCCTCACGTGACCAACTATGCCAGTCATCTCCGCTTCTTCACTGATGTGGTGACGCGCCTGGAGAACCGCTCCGAGAGAGCTCGCCAACTCGTCGAGGAGAGGAGCTGCAGCCTTCTTGGGCGTGCATTTTCCCGCGTCTTCAGCCATCTTCAGAACACCGATCCCCACTTTGACTTCGACACTATCATCGCCCCGGTGCCCGAGGCCATCCGGGGCGACCTGGCGTGGTGGGTGGAGGATAACGTGGATGCGCTTGTTAGGGCCTTTGCTTCCGACAACGATGGGGTGGTAGTCGCGGTGGATGGTGGTGACGTGGTCGATGGTGGTGATGGTGGCGCCGGTGATGGTGATGCCAGCGACAGCGCCAGCGATGCGTCTGGAGGCGACCAGGAGGATGCGGTGAGCGACATGCCCAACTGACCCCGTGTTTCTCTACTATTTATCCTGCACACAAAAGCTCGGGCACGACCCCAAAGGTTGTAAGAGCATTTTGAGAGGGGAAGTCCCTCATGTAAAAAGATTGTCGTCTGTATGCTTTTAGGAACGATGCTGAACAGGTGCCTCCATGATCCTACGGGCCCTGCGGCGAGCTTGTTGTTATCTTTTACCTTTAGGCAGGACAAGTCTTGAATAGGCTCGTGGGGTCATGAGCCCCCGAGCATCCCCTGAGGGACCTGCCGACCCGGTCGAGTGGGCCTTGCGAGAGCGAGTGCCGGCCGTGGTACGGCATGCACACATCGTATGTGCGCTTCACCTAGCCCCACCGGCAAAGGGCTCGCGAGGGGGAGGCAGCTGGTGCGAACTCCAAATTGGGGCAGAAACCAGAACACAAGAAATCACATGAGCGAGAAAAGACACCCCCCCTCCGCACACACAAATGGAAATTCAACTTCGACTTAAATCCGAAGCAAGGAAGCTCGACCACAGAAAAGGAGGCAAAAAGCAAAGGGCCGCGTCCGGCGTCTAGTCTAGTCTTCGACGTCTTCTCACCTGCGCGGAGCTAAGTGCTGCCACTAGGCATGGGAGGTTACCCCCAGGGCCCAAGGGTGGCTCTCCTGAAACTCTGGGGCGTGTACAACCCAACTCATTATTACGTGAGCGTGTCACGGGCGGCGAGCTTCACAGGCACTGGGCCTTCTTCACAGGCACTAGGCCTTGCTTCATATCGCCAAACAAGGGACCCGCCTTGCGCCACCCTCAACCACCATTGACGGCGGCTGGAGACCAAGGACGACACCAATGGGGCAAAGGGGACGCCAGTGGCGCCCTCAGCGACCACAGGTCCTCTGCCGGGGGTAGGCTTTGCAGCACCTCCCCGACAGAGGGCCTACCTCTGGGGGATGCCTTGTTCCATGCGCCGTGGGGAGGGGCTTGGCTCCCGACCCCTCTCATGGGGCCCCCGGTGCACTTCTCCTCGCAGAAGGGAGGCTGCCGAGCTGGGGCAGCCTTTTGCTGCTGTGACTTAAACCTCCTGCGACCCATTGTTAGCATAAGCTTGCTCCTAAGGAATTAGCGGTACCTTGTAGCTACTGTTGCAAGCGCGGTTGGTGAGGTTCCCTTGAGAATCCTGAAAAGGAAAGGCTTCCGGCGTCTCTTCCTCCCAGCCTGACCCGAGGAACGAGCCAGGGTCGTCTTCAAGCGCGTACTCCCGATCTACCATGCGAGGCACGTAAGCCTCTGAGGCCGCCACCTCGAAGACTTCACCGTAGTGCCCTACGCTCCATGTTTCCTGTCCTAACGCGCCGTCTTGAGGATGGTAGGGCAGCGACCCACCCGGGCCATAGGCAGTGATGCGCATGCCCTCGTTCATTGGAGGTGGTGCTGGTGCAGCCCTGCGTCCGGCGCCGTTGGTTGAGCTGGTGTCGATGAAGCCTTGGGGTGAGCCTGGGGGCACGCGGGCGCGGAGTGGCCTGTCGCGTGATCCGATCGGGGCCCGGGATGGAAGCTGGAAGCAGAAGGGCAGTGCCCCCGAGGCCACGGCATCCAGGAGCTCAGCAACCTGCATCGCAGCAGCTCCTGAGCCACAGTGAGTGCAGCCCTCATGTTTGCTTGCTCACGTCGAGTGTGCGGCACCGTGGCCGCGGTGTGGCTTGAGGCCCTTGCTGCTGCCCGCACCTGCCGCGGAGTAAGCGCGGGTGGCGCGAGACTGCGACGGCCTCGCCCCATAGTGTTCTATTGTGCGCGAGCTGCCTGAGGTGCAGGGTTGAGGTCACCTTGGGAAGGCATACCGCCCAACGGTCGGCGTTGGTCATCGGGTCGCCGGACATGGATGCGACGAAGCAGTGGAACGCAGATCGGCGGAAGGAAGACTCCTGCGCACCCTTACCTGGCGCGCCAAATGTTGCATATCGGGTTCCGGCAAAACCCTTAAGGTTCGAACACTAGGGTGCGCACAAAGATCTCCTCCTACCAAATCTCGCTCTCAGCTTCGCCGTGATCCCTAAACTAGATCGATGAACTCACAACACAAGAGACACAAGATTTATACAGGTTTGGGCCACCGTTGTGGTGTAATACCCTACTCATGTGTGTGGTGGTGGATTGCCTCTTGGGCTGATGATGAACATTACAAGGGAAGAACAGCCTCGCGAGGAGAGGTGTTCTTGGGCTGGTGTGGTGTGTAGATGAGCTTAGCTTCCGTCTCTAGATGAGATGCCTTCCTACTGTAGTGGCTAGCTCTATTTATAGAGGCCCTGGTCCTCTTCCCAAATATTGAGCGGGAAGGGATCCAATAACAAACATTTTGAAAGGGGATAGCTAGTACATGCTATCCTGACTAAGGGTGGTCTTCGCCTGCCAAAGGCGCTGGTGATGATGCTGTCTTGGGCTCCACGGCGACCTCCATCCTGCCGTTCTGCTGGTCTTGGTCTCCTTGCACCGATGTGGAAACCTTTGCTTGATGCCTCGGTACTCCGCACCTGCGCTTTCCCCCTTTGCACCAAAGAGGAAATGAGGACACTGCACGGGCTGGCACCCGCCTGGACTTGATCATCATGGCTTGCATCACGGGAACCTCGCGAGGTACCCATTGCCTTGATCTCTCAGCCTCCTCGCGAGCCTGCCTGGTGAGGCCACTCCTGAGGAGGCCTTGCATCGTCCGCCCCGCGAGGCTTGGCCCCTCGCGAGGGTCTTGAGTGTTGGTTGATGAAGACGGGCCGTACTGGGCCACTGGTTGAGCCACGCTGCAGGCCGTAGGCAGGCAAGTCTGGGGACCCCCATTCCCAGAACATCGATAGTGTTCATTGATTACATATTGGTCTACTCGAAGAATGAATAGGAGCACAAGGAGCATTTGCGTTTGGTACTTGGGAAGCTCAGAGAACATCAGTTGTATGCCAAGTTCAGCAAGTGTGAGTTTTTGTTGAAGGAAGTTGGATTCCTCAGACATGTTATATCCGGAGAAGGAATAGCAGTAGACCCCACCAAAGTTGTCACTGTGAATAATTGGGAAGCACCCACGTCAGTTGGAGAGATTTGGAGTTTTCTTAGACTCGCAGGATACTAAAGAAGGTTCATTGAGAAAATCTCTAAGATTGCAAACCCATGACGGAGTTGTTGAAGGACACCAAGTTCAAATGGACTGAGGAATGTGAGGCCAGTTTTCAAGAGTTGAAGAAATGTTTGGTTACCGCCCCTGTGTTGATTCTTCCAGATTAACGCAAGGATTATCAAGTGTATTGCGACGCTTCTCATCAAGGACTTGGAGCAGTGCTTATGCAGGAGGGAAGAGTTGTTTCATATGCCTCACGACAGCTTAAACCCCATGAGTTGAATTATGCTACACACGATTTGGAGTTAGTAGCCCTAGTGCATGCGTTGAAAACATGAAGACATTTTCTCATCGGAAACCATTGTGAGGTGTACACGGATCACAAGAGTTTGAAGTATATCTTCACGCAAAAGGAGTTGAATCTCAGGCATAGGAGATGGTTGGATCTCATTAAGGATTATGAATGAGGTTGCATTATCATCCCGGAAAGGGTATTGTAGTAGCTGATGCGTTGAGTCGGAAGAGTCATGTCAATACTCTCATGACCGGAGGACTACCCAAGGAGTTAGTAGAGTATCTTCGCGAGCTATGTTTGGAAATAGTGCCGAGAGGCTATGTAGAACCATTGGAAATTCAGTCTACTTTGATGGACAAGATCAGAGAAGCTCAGAAGACTGACAAGGAGATTGCCGAGATAAAGGAAAGGATGAGCAAAGGAAAGGCTAAAGGATTTCGTGAGGATGAGCACGATACCTTATGGTTTGAGGATCACGTATATGTGCCTAATGACCCCGAGATCAAGAAGTTGATTCTGCAGGAGGCCCATGATTCGCCGTATTTGATTCACCCAGAAAATACCAAGATGTATCTGGATTTGAAGGACAGTTTCTGGTGGACCAGAATGAAGAAGGATATTGCTGAGTATGTAGCAGTTTGTGATGTATGTCAGAGAGTGAAGGCAGAGCATCAGAAGCCAGCAGGATTGCTACACCCATTTTTGATACCCGAATGGAAGTGGGATAAGCTAGGCATGGATTTTATCACAGGATTGCCCCGAACTCGTTCAGGCTATGACTTGATATGGGTAGTAGTCGATCATTTGACGAAGGAAGCTCATTTCATCCTAGCAAAGACCACTTACACTAGTGCTAAGTTGGCCAAGATATACATGACCAGGATCGTATGTTTGCATGGAGTTCCGAGGACCATTGTATCAGACAGAGGAACCCAGTTTACCTCAAAGTTCTGGATTCAGTTGCATGAGACTTTGGGTACCAGGCTAGAGTTTAGTACAACCTTTCATCCACAGACAAATGGACAGACTGAGAGGGTCAATCAGATTCTGGAGGACATGTTGAGAGCTTGTGCGCTAGATTATGGATCTAGTTGGGATGACAATTTGCCATATGCCGAGTTCTCTTACAATAATAGTTATCAAGCCAGTTTGAAGATGGCCCCTTTCGAAGCTTTGTACGGAAGGAGGTGTAGGACACCGTTGCTCTGGGATGAAGTTGGAGCCCGTTAGTTGTTTGGACCAGATTTGATTAAGGAGTCTGAAGAGAAGGTTAAGTTGATTCGCGATAGACTCAAAGTAGCCCAGTCTAGGCAGAAGAGCTATGCGGATTCTAAATGCAAGGAGACAGTTTACGAAATCGGAGAAAGAGTGTATCTTTGTGTGTCCCCAATTCGAGGAGTTAAGCGCTTTGGAGTTAAGGGAAATTTAGCACCATGTTTTGTGGGACCATACAAAGTTTTGGAGTTTATTGGAGAAGTTGCTTACAAATTGGAATTGCTAGAAGGATTGGCAGTATTTCACGATGTGTTTCATGTTTCCCAGTTGAAGAAGTGCCACACAGAGATGGTCGATGTCGGTGTCAAAACCGGCGGATCTCGGGTAGGGGATCCCGAACTATGTGTCTACGCGGATGGTAACAGGAGACAAGGGACACGATGTTTTACCCAGGTTCGGGCCCTCTTGATGGAGGTAAAACCCTACGTCCTGCTTGATTGATATTGATATTGTGGATGTTTACAAGAGTGGATCTACCACGAGATCAAGGAGGCTAAACCCTAGAAGCTAGGCTATGGTATGATTGTAATGGTTGTTGTTGTGTCCTACAGACTAGAGCCATCCGGTTTATATAGACACCGGAGAGGGCTAGGGTTACATAGAGTCGGTTACAATGGTAGGAGATCTATGTATCCGTATCGCCAAGCTTGCCTTCCACGCCAAGGAAAGTCCCATCCGGACACGGGACGAAGTCTTCAAATCTTCATAGTCTTGGAGTCCGGTCGATGATGATAGTCCGGCTGATGATAGTTCGGCCCATGATGGTAGTCCGGCTATCCGGACAGCCCCTAATCCGGGACTCCCTCAGTAGCCCCCGAACCAGGCTTCAATGACGATAAGTCCAGCATGTGTGTAGTCTTCGGCGTTGCAAGGCGGGTTCTCCTTCAAGTTCTACGTACCTGCCGAACAGTGTCCGGCTTCCTCATCAATGTTGTGCGTCTTGGCTTCCACGCCCAATAATGGCCTTCTTCCACGCGTCGCGCGAATGTGAAAAGCCAGGGTGTCTTTTATGTTTTACCCCCTAGTTGTGCGAATAATCTGCCTATAAGGGAGGTAAGAATCCAGATCCAAATCACCATCTTCCTCCCGCGAATACTCATCGGAGCGCTTTCGACCAAGAATCCATTCCATCATGGACCGTCAACGCGGCTCCTCTTCTCACGCTCCCAGCCCTTTGCCAGGAGATTGGAGGAGATGCTCTATTCCGCACAACGAGCTGGTGAAGCTCCAAGCGGGGGGGTTTCTCCCTCCGGCCTTTATGGTTCCGGTTCGAGCCGGGCTGGCCACCTACAAAGGTGGGAAGCAAGCGAAGGTTACCCCGAGTCCCAACAAAGGGGAGCGGGTATGCTTCGTCCCCTATCTGATAAGGGGGCTCGGATTTCCTGTACATCCATTCCTCCGCGGGCTCCTGGAGTTCTACGGACTCCAACTTCATCACCTCACGCCCGCCTCAATCCTGCATATTGCGGGTTACGTAGCTCTTTGCGAGCTATTCCTGGTTGTCGAGCCCCATTTTGCGCTGTGGAAGAGGTTGTTCTGCCTTGTACCCCGCTCTCATGAGGGGTCCATATATCAAGTGGGCGGCGCGGAAATATGGCGCATTGCCGGGACCGGGTTTCCATTCGGAACCCCTAAGAAGGCGTCCGAAGACTGGCCTTCGGAATGGTTTTATATAGAAGACGCTCCGCTGCCGGACCCTGTTCGGATCGGCCTCCCGGCGTTCAGCAATGCTCCTCTGAAGAAACGCCTTAGCTGGCATCCGCGGAGCCCCCAACTGGAGGAAGACAAGAGCGTCCATTATTTGATGGGCCGAATAAGGTTACTGGCCCATGTCGGGTTGACCATGATTGGAGTCATGGCAACATGCATTATGTGGGGTGTGCAGCCACTACAATACAGGGGCCACCCCATGTGGGATTTCAACGGGGAGGACGATGCCACCCGTCATGGCCGCAAAGGGCCGGATTCGGTCGAAGACCTGGTGACGATCCTGTCCGGCCTGTATAAGGGGGAGAAGGAGGATTTCCTTCGGATGAACCCATTAAATGGGTTCTCCATGAATAATCCCCGGCCTTGGGTAAGCGAACACTCTGCGTGCCCGACCCATGCTTTTTGAAACTTAAGTTTCTTATATTGTGTTCTTCTTTCGACGCAGGAGCTGCGCCGGATCGTGGAGGACATGCTAAGTCCAGCTCCGCAACCCGAGGATCCAAAGAGATCCCGGGATCCGGCCTCCGAAGAGGATCCAGACATAAAGGTGGAGCTAATCGACGGGGTGTTCCACCAGCTCAGCATGGACAATGCTTTAATCGCCATCATGGCCGACTATCCCGGACTATATCCGGCTTCCCAGGTGATTGCGACCGAAGTCCTGACACCGTCATTCCTTCCTTGCTTATTTCTGACCATCGTATATGATGGCGCTGTGCAGGAGGCGCCCCTAGGGAGAGAAGCCGAGCCCATGGTGGCTGACCAACAAAGGCCAGTCCGGACCAGTAGGCGGAAGAGGAGCGCGGCGCGGACTGAAACGTCGCCGCAAAGGTGTAGCTCACAATTCATTATTTAGAGCGACGTTCCTAGGAAGCGTTTGAGTGCTCATGACTTTTGTAGGGGAAAAAGAGCCCACCGGACTGCGGGCGTGGAGGTTGCCAATCCAACCTCTACCAGCCAGGCTCCAGCACCTAGTCTAGAGGGGGAGGCGAGCACAAGGCGCGAGCCGGACGTTCCTCCGACAGAGGACGCCGACAAACTGTCCGCCACCAAGTCTGAGGTGGAGAGTGCCATGAATCACAGGCGCCGCCGGACAGTATTTCGTGACGCGTGCTTCTCCCCCGAGGCGTTGAATGCCTTTAATGCGGGGGATGCGCACCTTCGTGCTGCTCAAGATGGTTTTACCAGAGCCACAGTGCAGTATGTAAAAGACATATGGGTAAGAGAATTTAATAGTTATATATGCCAGTAGCCCCCGAGACTTAAAGTAGTTATATTAACTGATTTAAGGATCATATGAAACGTAGGATCTTACCAAGAAGAATACCCAACTGTCTCAGGAGCTGCAAGAGTGCAAGGCCCAACTTGAGGCCGCACTCTCTGGCGTAGGAGGAAACACAGGGACCTCTCCTGGTAATGCATTATTTTAGAAAGATAAGTAGCGTTTGGCCTTTGCGCAAGTCTAAAAAAATGACGTTGCAGGTGCTGCCGGACAAGATCCGAACAGGCAAGAACTTCTGCGCCAACTAAAGGCCGCCAGAGGGTGCTGCATAAGGTGCATCATGAAAGGAACAAGCTCTAGGATGCCCATGCCCAGCTTGGAGAAGAGCTGAAAGGCATTCGGGCTGAGCTGTCGGGCTCCGTTAAAGAGAATCAGCGGCTTCGTCGCGGCATCTATAGTAAGTGCTTGAGCGAACTCCTTTGAAAAGAAGAGTTCAGCGAGGAAGTCAATTTGACAGAATATGTCTGCAGTTATGCTCACAGGTCGCTCTGCGGAGGAGATGCCCGTATCAACGGGTGATCAACTTCCCGAATTGTTGCGACTGATCGAATGAGTTCGGCAGGCAATGAGCGGCGTCATCCAGGCTTTATGGCCAGCCTCCTCCTTACCCGAGGGTCTTGGGGAGCTTGCGGAGAAGCTTCAGGGAGTGCGGCAGCGCTTCCATTTATGGAAGATTTCGGCCTGCCGCCAAGGTGCCAGGGAGGCCTGGGCCATGGTAAAGACGTGGTACAAGAAGGCAGATCCCAACCACATGGCCGAAGTCGGACCTGTGGGGCCCGATGGGAAGGAGATCCCTATGAGTTTAGTATACGGCCAAGTAGAGCTGGCCGCTAAATTTTCACAACAGGACTGTAAATTAGACAACCTGTTAGACGGGATTGAGGAAGAATGCAATCAGTCGATTTGACAATGTATTATAAAATGACATGTAAAATGCCTTCTAGCCGGATTGTAGATCGTTTGTCTTTGCCGACCTTTTCGCTTCGACCTCGGGACCCTAGAGTCCGGAGTGTGTCTGAATACCTTCTCGGTTATGAAACAACCGGGGTATGCATGGAGACCAGGCATAGGGGTCATTAGTGCTTTATCAGACAAGTGCCCAACTAGTTATGTTATATTACATGGGTAGTAAGAAACATCTTCCAGCGAGAATAGTTCCGTTAAGGGTTCCTTTCCTCTAGGGGTGGCATGCCCTAAAGTGCATGTCCGGACTGCGAAAAGAGCAGAAAAACATCTGGGGGCAGATAAATAAGTGGATAAAAAATCATCTTTTAAGTCACCGACCGAATATTCCCTTAAGAACGCTAGCTTTCGGCTTCACCCAGTCTGAGGTACACATCCGGCTGACCCGGCAGTAACAATCACAGAGGTGCTCCCTTTACCTCCTAGCCGAACAATCGGGAACGTAGGGGTAAGCACATGAGCCAGGCAACCCAGCTTGGCCAAAACTTAAGTCATATCGATGCATATAATGGTGAATAAAAGGTACATGTGGAGGCTTGACACATGTGCTGGGCATGAAGCCCTTATAATTAAGCTTCTGGTAAACAAGCCCCCAGGTATAATGAGTGCGGATAGCACATCAATTGTGCGCGATCGATGCGCAAGTAGGCCTTTTAAGGCTTTGATGAATAGGGTTGAGAAGAAAAAGATAAACAAAAGGCAGCTGAAGTAAAAAAAGAATTTGGACGGGGGGAAAGGGACAAACTCTTAGTCCGGCGCTAGGCATAGAATCTTCAGAGGTGGGCTGCGTTCCATGGGTTCGGCTTGAGTCGGTTATCCGACGCATTTCGTAGACGGTACGCTCCGCCGGTCAAGACTTTATCGATGATGAAGGGGCCTTCCCATTTGGGCTTGAGCTTGTCCTTTTTCTTGTCCGGCAGGCGTAGAACTAGCTCGCCAACGTTGTAGGTCTTGGCCCGTACTTCTCTGCTTTGGTATCTTCGAGCCTGCTGCTGATAGAATGCGGAACGAGCCTTGGCGACGTCGCGTTCTTCCTCCAATGCGTCCAACCTGTCCTGCCGATCCAATTCGGTTTTTCTTTCTTCGTACATGCGCACTCGAGGTGAGTCATGAATGATGTCGCAGGGCAAATCTGCTTCTGCGCCGTATACCATAAAAAATGGTGTGAATCCGGTAGTACGGTTAGGCGTTGTCAGATTTCGTAAGGGACCGCACTAGTCTGGGTTTGATGCCACTCATTATTAGACCATTTGCTCGTTCCACTTGACCGTTGGTTTGAGGATGATAGACTGAAGCGTAATCGAGCTTGATGCCCATATTGTTGCACCATGATTTAACCTCATCGGCCGTGAAGTTCGTGCCATTATCGATGATGATGCTGTGGGGGACACCATAACGGTGTACTACCCTGGATATAAAGTCTATCACTGGTCCGGACTCTGCCGTTTTAACTGGCTTGGCCTCTATCCATTTGGTGAATTTATCCACCATGACCAATAGGTACCTTTGCTTGTGGGTTCCCCTTTAGGTGGTCCAACCATGTCAAGCCCCCAGACCGCGAACGGCCAGGTAATGGGTATAGTTTTGAGGGCGGTGGGTGGCATGTGGCTCTGATTAGCAAAGAGCTGACAACCGACGCATCTTTGGACTAAGTCCTGAGCATCTGCCCGGGCCTTCGACCAATAAAATCCTATACGGAATGCCTTTCCTACAAGGGCCCGGGCTGCGACGTGGTGTCCGCCTAGTCCGGCGTGAATTTCAGCCAAAAGGTCTCGCCCTTCCTCTTTGGAGATACACCTTTGAAGGACTCCGGTTGTGCTTTTCTTATAGAGTTCTCCCTCATGGACCTTTTAGGCTTTAGATCGCCGGACTATGCAGCGGGCCTCATTATGGTCTTCGGGGAGTTCCTGCCTAAGCAAGTAGGCTAGGAACGACTCTGTCCATGGGGCGATTACTGCCATTATGTCGTGAGCTGAGGGTGTTGTTTCGTCGGCTGGATCGCCAGTTATGTCAGATTGCTCTGTGGCTGCCTCCGGTTTGTTATTTCCGGACTCCTCTTCCCATAGTACGGATGGCTTGAACATCCGTTCCAGGAAGATATTTGGAGGGACAGCGTCACGTTTTGCGCCGATGCGTGCCAATACGTCGGCCGCTTGGTTATTATCTCTGGCTACGTGGTGGAATTCAAGTCCTTCGAACCGAGCTGACATTTTAAGGACAGCGTTGCGATAGGCTGCCATTTTTGGATCCTTGGTGTCAAAGTCTCCATTTACTTGGGATATTGCGAGGTTTGAGTCCCCGCGCACCTCTAGGCGTTGGCTGCCCATGGAGATTGCCATCCGGAGGCCATGTAAGAGGGCCTCGTATTCGGCTGCGTTGTTGGGGTCCATGTACATTATCTGAAGTATGTATTGGCCTCTGTCCCTGGTTGGGGACGTTAGTACGATGCCAGCCCCCAATCTGGCCAGCATTTTGGAGCCGTCGAAATGCATAATCCAATTGGAGTATGCGCCATACTCTTTAGGGAGTTCGGCTTCAGTCCACTCAGCGACAAAGTCAGCCAAAACTTGCGACTTTATAGCTCGCCGGGGTTTGTAAGTTATGTCGAATGGTAAGAGCTCGATGGCCCATTTTGCAATCCTGCCCGTTGCGTCGCGGTTATTTATAATGTCATTTAGGGGTACTTCGGAGGCCACTATTATCGAACACTCTTGAAAGTAGTGTCGGAGCTTCCGGGATGCCATGAACACCGCATACGCTATCTTTTGATAGTGTGGGTAACGGGACTTGCAGGGGGTTAAAACAGTGGATACGTAGTACACTGGTTTTTGAAGAGGGAATTTATGCCCTTCTGTCTCTCGTTCTACGACGAGCACCACACTTACTACTTGATGTGTTGCCGCGATGTATAACAACATAGGTTCGCCCAGGTTGGGCGCAGCCAGGACCGGATTCGTTGCCAATATGGCCTTTATTTCTTCGAGTCCGGCAGTGGCAGCATCCGTCCACTCGAAGTGTTCGGTGTGCCTGAGGAGGCGATAGAGGGGCAATGCCTTTTCTCCTAGGCGGGAGATAAAGCGGCTGAGAGCCGCCACGCATCCAGTCAATTTCTGGATCTGTTTGAGGTTTTTTGGAATATCCAGCTGTGATAGGGCTCGGATTTTGGCCGGATTTGCTTCAATTCCTCTACCGGATACAATGAAGCCCAGGAGCTTTCCGGCTGGTACGCCGAAAACGCATTTTTCCGGGTTCAGCTTGATGTCATATGCTCGGAGGTTGTCGAACGTGACCCTCAAGTCGTCTACTAGAGTTTCGACGTGTTTGGTTTTGACGACTATGTCGTCTACATATGCCTCTACTGTTTTGCCGATCTGGGTAGCCAGACAGGTCTGAATCATGTGCTAATATGTTGCGCCGGCGTTTTTAAGTCCGAAGGGCATCGTGTTGAAGCAGAATGGTCCATATGGAGTAATGAACGCCGTTGTGGCTTGATCCACTTCTGCCATCTTGATTTGATGATAGCCAGAGTATGCGTTCAGGAAGCACAATGAATCGTGCCCTGCAGTGGCATCGATGATTTGGTCGATGCGGGGGAGCGGGAAGGGATCCTTTGGGCAGGCTTTATTTAGGTCTTTGAAATCGACGCATAGGCGCCAGGATCTGTCCTTCTTTGGTACCATTACCAGGTTTGCTAGCCAATCCGGATGTTTGATGTCTCTGATGAATCCGGCTTCCAATAGTTTGGCTAGTTCTTCTCCCATTGCCTGTCTTTTGGGTTCGGAAAATCGTCGAAGAGCCTGTTTGACTGGCTTGAACCCTTTTAGGATGTTTAGGCTATGCTCTGCCAGCCTGCGAGGGGTTCCTGGCATATCTAAAGGATGCCAGGCGAAAATGTCCCAATTTTCCCGAAGGAATTCTCGCAGCGCGGCATCTACATCAGGGTTCAACTGTGCCCCGATGGAGGCCGTCTTTGTCGGGTCCGTTGGGTGGACCTGGAATTTTATAATTTCGTCCGCCGGTTTAAAGGAGGTGGACTTGGATCTCTTATCGAGTATCACGTCGTCTCTGTGCACCGTAGCGCGCAGCGAGGTGAGTTCCTCTGCCGCTAGGGCTTCGGATAGTGCCTCCAGGGCTAATGCGGCTGTTTTGTTTTCAGCGCGGAGTGCTATGTCCGGATCACTAACGAGAGTGATTATCCCGCCGGGCCCAGGCATTTTGACCTTCATGTACCCGTAATGGGGTACGGCTTGGAAAATTGTGAACGCCTCTCGTCCTAATATAGCATGGTATCCGCTGCTGAGCGGGGCCACTTGGAACGTGATTTCTTCGGACCTGTAATTGTCCGGTGAGCCGAACACCACATCGAGTGTGATTTTTCCGGTGCAGCGTGCTTCCTAGCTAGGGATTATTCCTCTGAAGGTTGTGCTGCTTCGCTCAATGCAGCTCCAGTCTATTTCCATTTTTTGAAGAGTTTCCTCGTAAATGAGGTTCAATCCGCTGCCGCCATCCGTGAGTACCTTGGTAAGTCGAAAGCCGTCCACTATTGGACTGAGGACCAATGCGGCTGGTGCTCGGGCTGTTCGGAATTTAGGTTCGTCGCTGGCGTTGAAGGTGATGGCCGCATCGCTCCAAGGATTTGTTGTTGCTACTTGGTAGACTTCGGCAAGGCTGTGGATTGTTCGTTTCCGCATATTGTTTGATGCGAAAGTCTCGAAGACTGTTAATACCGTACCGGTACTGTTGGTGTGGTTTCGCGGGGCTAGAAGCTCCTCGCCACTTTTGGCCACCTGCCGTAATATCCAACATGCACGAAGGCTATGTGTTGGGGTGGCGCCCTTGGTACTGTGAATTGAACAGGGTTTGCTGAGCCATCCCTCCAGTACGGTTCCGTTCCCTTTAAGGGGCTTCTGTTTTTTGGTTCTTGTACCTGGTGCCTGAGTGTAATGCACCCTTTTGTTGCGGACTGGGGCTATGTTCGGGGCCGGATTATCCCAAAACCTATCTTCGGTTTTCCGGAAACTTTCTATGGCACAGTACTTTCGCACTATGGATGCCAAGTCGGCGAAACGTCTGATTTCACGATGGCTGACGGCGTTCAAGATTCCCCTGTCCGTGCAATTGTTGCAAAAGATCGATATTGTGTTTTCCTCTCGGCAGTCCTTTATCCGGTCCATGACCAGGAGGAATCTGGCCCAGTAATGATGTACTGTTTCGGCTGGCTCTTGCTGGATTAGAGATAGATCGCATATATCTGGACGAGCGGGCCTAATTGAGTCCAGGACCCTGCCCGACTCGAGGCTCAAGGGCCAGTAAGTTTTCGAATTTGGAAGCTTGGAATGTGGAACGTTGTCCAACATGTCCGGTCCGATGCCTGACTTTATGTTCAGTGCTTGATCGGAATCCGCTCCTCCGCGGGAATCCGGCATGGAGGGTTCGGTAGCCCGGACACGACTAGTTTTCAATATGGGAGAAGGATCGTCGCGATGTTCCTCTACCACCGTGACGTGGTGGGTAACCTGGGGAGAGTTAATCTCTCTCAGATTGGTTTTAAGCCCGATCCGATTGTAGTCTGTAGCGACTCCCAGGGCGGCGATCCGATCCAAGAGTTCGTTTACAGACGAGAGCTCCGCCGGATCTAACTGCTCGGCGAATCCCGAGTTGACGTGAAGATTGGTCTCGATGACACGAGAGGTCATCGTTGAAGCGGTGGCCGGACAGGCGGTCATAAGAAAACCTCCTAGCCGGATAGTTTGGCCGGCGGCCAAGGCTCCATTGGCGAAGATGCCGTCCTTGAAGACGGGAAGAGGCATTCTTCCTATCGGTGACGGCACAGAGGAACTCTCAATGAAAGCACCAATGTCGGTGTCAAAACCGGCGGATCTCGGGTAGGGGGTCCCGAACTGTGCGTCTAGGCGGATGGTAACAGGAGACAAGGGACACGATGTTTTACCCAGGTTCGGGCCCTCTTAATGGAGGTAAAACCCTACGTCCTGCTTGATTGATATTGATATTGTGGATGTTTACAAGAGTGGATCTACCACGAGATCAAGGAGGCTAAACCCTAGAAGCTAGCCTATGGTATGATTGTAATGGTTGTTGTTGTGTCCTACAGACTAGAGCCATCCGGTTTATATAGACACCGGAGAGGGCTAGGGTTACATAGAGTCGGTTACAATGGTAGGAGATCTATGTATCCGTATCGCCAAGCTTGCCTTCCACGCCAAGGAAAGTCCCATCCGGACACGGGACGAAGTCTTCAATCTTGTATCTTCATAGTCTTGGAGTCCGGTCGATGATGATAGTCCGGCCGATGATAGTTTGGCCGATGATGGTAGTCCGGCTATCCGGACACCCCCTAATCCGGGACTCCCTCAGTCGATATTCCTCTGAGAGATACAATGCCGCTGGAAGCGATTCACACTACTAGGAAAAGGGCTATAGATGAAATGGCTACTAATGGTGCACCAGACATGTGGTGCGCCACTACTATATAGAAGTGGCGCACCATGTGCTGGTGCGCCATTAGGGTGAAAGACACTAATGGCGCACCGGACACATGGTGCGCCACTAGTAACAATTTTTTTTCCAAACATACTAATGGCGCACCAGGGCACAGTGCGCCATTACTAGTTCTACCTAGTAATGGCGCACCAGCCACACAGTGCGCCACTACTATATTTTTTTATTTTTTTTGTAAAACTACTAATGGCGCATCGTGTAATAGTGCGCCATTACTAGTTTAAACTAGTAATGGCGCACTGTGCCACGGTGCG
>NC_041383.1:487269045-487273429 GCF_002162155.2 Triticum dicoccoides | reverse complement strand
TATTACTTTTTTTTGCAAAACTACTAATGGCGCACCACCAGAAGGTGCGCCATTAGTAACCAGGGTTACTAATGGCGCATTTGTAGGTGGTGCGCCATTAGTAACCTAGGACCAACTAGATATTTTGGATAGCCACACCCACCCACTCACTTTCCCCACTTCATTCTCTCCACCTCCTCCTCCAAGCTTGTCTCGGCTGCCTCCTCCTCCTCACCTCATTTGCACCATAGATTCATCCAAATTAAGTGGTTAAATATCCTTTTTTTGATAGGTAACTAAGGGGGAAGCTATCTTTATGTTGTTCTCCCTCCAACAACCTGCACATGCACTTTTTATGGCCTAGCTAGATCTATGTATGTTCATGGTGTTGCATACGTTTGTGGTGTTGCATATATGTTTGTGTTTGCAGGTACCGGTATTTGAAATGCGATAGTTGCCAATATTTTTCCAGAATGTTGATCCATTTCCGTTTCGGCGAGAATTTTGGCACTATGCATTCTTTTTGGTCCTATTTTTAGGGGAAGTCATGCAAAAAAATTTCTTGGTTCTAAAATATCGTTTTGCTCTACCCCGCAGGCGACCATGGTCCGCACGATGATCGAAGGCATCATGAATAGGTTTTTGAGCTCCGCACAGGACGAGATGCTTCAAACGAATGAGACGGAGATAAGATGTCCGTGTCGAAGAAGCAAGCTGAAGAGCCTTATTGCGGACCCGGATTCCGGGCAGGTGCGGGACCACCTGCTCTTGCGTGGTTTCATGGATGGCTATCGGTGACAAGGTGATGAAGATGACTATGAAGTCGTCCATGGGGGCCGGGCAAGAAATGAGGAAGGGAAGCAAGACAACCACCGCGGCTCGGGCGGGCAAGAAGATGAAGAATCTCCAGGACATGATCACGACGGTGATGTTGTACACAGTCATCATGTAGAAGATGCCGGACATGATGATGAGGAAGATGCCAGAGCAGACGAAGGGCATGATCATGAAGATGAAGATGCCGGCGGAGCAGACGACGATGGACCATGGATGGGTTGGGTGCAGGACCCTCATATTCAAGAGCTTCTTCTCAAGGAGACGGATAACGCAAGAGCTGCCGCCCGAGAGAAAGCCAAGCTAGATCAACTGGAGATAGACGCAGTTACTCCATTGTATGAAGGATGCAGGCCCAAGGACACCCGCCTGAAAGTAACGCTCATGGCTCTGGAGATGAAGGTAAAACACAAAATGACAGACGCATGCTTCGACGAGAACATGTCATTCTAGCACGAACGTCTTCCCAAGGGGAACAAGGGCCCGACCAGTTTCGAGGAGGCGAAGAAAATCATGTGTCCTCTAGATTTACCACACGTGAAATACCATGTGTGCATGAACAATTGCATCCTTTATCGGGACGAGGATGCGGAGTCTACCATATGTCCGGTGTGCGGCATCACTCGATACAAGAAGAGGAAGAAATCTCCTCGAAAAGTGGTGTGGTACTTTCCGATCACTCCTCGTCTGCAGCGGTATTTCGCGGACCCTAAGGTAGCAAAGCTCCTGCGTTGGCACGCGGATAGGGAGGAGAAGAAGCGAGAAGATGACGCAAATGATCCAGTGATAAATAAAAAAGACAAGATGTTGAGTCACCCTAAGGATGGGAGCCAGTGGAAAGCGTTAAACTTCGAACACCCATAATTTGGGAAGGATCCAAGGAACATCATGCTGGGCGCGAGCACCGATGGAGTCAATCCGTTTGGCAGCCAGAGAAGCACACATA
This sequence comes from Triticum dicoccoides, assembly GCF_002162155.2. Taxonomy (NCBI): domain Eukaryota; kingdom Viridiplantae; phylum Streptophyta; class Magnoliopsida; order Poales; family Poaceae; genus Triticum; species Triticum dicoccoides. Next base: position 487,271,670 of record NC_041383.1, on the reverse strand, counting down.
GCACCTGGCCTGTGTTTGTGTGGATGTACAACCTTCCCCCCTGGTTGTGGATGAAGAGGAAGTACATTCACATAGTATGCTAATTGAAGGGCCAAAATAACCAGGGAACGACATCAATCTGTATCTGGGGCTGCTGAAAGAGGAGCTAGACACGCTGTGGAAAACGCAAGCCAATACGTGGGACGCCGCAGAGAAAGAATATTTCCCTATGAGAGCCGCACTGCTCACGACGGTGCAAGACTATCTCGGTTACGGATATCTCGCGGCGCAGGTGGTCCACGGATTTTCTGGATGCGTCAGGTGCATGGATGACACAACGTATTGCCAGCTAGATAGAGATCCCGGGTCTTCGAAAACCATGTTCATGGGACATCAAAGGTGGATTCGCGATGATGACCCGTGGAGGAAACGCAAGGATCTGTTCGATGGTGAAACCGAACCCTGAAGACGCCCGCGTACGAGGAGCGGCGAGGAAATAGACGAGCTGTTGAAAAATTGGAAAGATTGCCCACTGCCGGGAAATAAGCAAAAGGCGCCAGAGCCGGGAAAGAAGCGAAAGGCGCCAGATCCGTTGCTGAAGGTATGGAAAACGAGGTCTGTTTTATGGGACTTACCGTACTGGAAGATCCACCGTGTGCCTCATAGCCTTGATGTCATGCATATCACGAAGAACGTGTGCGAGAGTCTTCTTGGTACCCTGCTCAACATGCCAGAGATGACCAAAGATGGGCCAAAAGCAAGGGCAGACTTGTAATCAATGGGCATCAGGGAGGAGCTTCACGCTAATGATGATGATGATGATGAGGCGAAGCAGGACACGGAAAGTCATCGTAAAGGCAAAAAGGCCAAGAAGATCGGAAATGACTACCCTCCCGCGTGCTTCACTCTAAGTTAGGAGGAGATCGATCAGTTTTTCACCTGCCTCGTAGGAGTAAAACTTCCTTACGGTTACGCGGGGAAGATAAGCAGATACCTAGGCCCAGTGAAGCAGAAGTTCAACGGGATGAAGTCTCACGACTGTCACGTGTTAATGACGCAGATACTTCCAGTTGCAATCCATGGGATCATGGACGCGCACGTCCGTGAAACGCTATTTGGCCTATGCAACTTTTTCGACGTCATCTCTCGGAAGTCAGTTGGTGTGAGTCAACTCAGAAGGCTATAGGAAGAGATCGTGGTGATACTATGCGAGCTTGAGATGTACTTCCCGCCCGCATTCTTCGATGTTATGGTGCATCTGCTGGTCCATATCATGGAGGATATCATTCAACTCGGGCCGACGTTCCTGCACAGCGTGATGCCATTCGAAAGGATGAATGGTGTCATCAAAGGATACGTTCGCAACATGTCATGTCCAGAGGGAAGCATAGCCAGGGGCTTTCTGACCGAAGAGTGCATCTCCTACTGCATGAATTATCTAGGCATCGAGAACCCCATTGGTCTGCCCGTCAACAGGCACCTCGACAGGCTCGCTGGATGGGGTCACTGTGAGGGTCGCCACGAAATGCATGTCGACTTCGAGGGTCGACTCACCGACTTTGAAAGAGCAAACCTAGTCGCGCTACAACACATAGACGTGGTCGATCCTTGGGTTGTAGAGCACAAAACCTTTATTGAGAAGACGTACAATGACCGAGGCCAACAGAGGACAGACGGAGATATAATCAAAGAGCACAACTCATTTTTTACGTGTTGGTTCAAGCCAAAGCTTCTGTCATACCCTTTACATGAGGATTCTTCCGTGGAAGAACAATTCATATTCGCCTTGTCACAGGGCGCCGAGCACAACCTGATGACGTATGAGGCGTACGATATCAACGGCTACACATTCTACACCGAGGGAAAGGACATGAAGAGTGATGGTTATCAGAACTCCGGGGTAATGATCGAATCCTACACTGGTAACGACAAGGACAGATACTACGGAAGGATCGAGGAGATCTGGGAGCTGAGCTACGCTGGAGAGAAGGTCCCGATGTTCCGTGTTAGATGGGCCAAGAGCGTCATAAAATAAGACCGGTATTTCACCACCATGGTTATACTTGATGCCAAATCCAAGACCGTGGGCGCAAACGTCACCGCGAAAAATGAGCCATGGGTACTGGCTTCCCAAGTGGACCAATGCTTCTTCATTACCGACCTGCCAAAGGCCAGCCGTGTTGTCGCGAGGAGAGGCAAAAGGAAGATCATCGGAATGGATGGAGTCGCCAATGAGCAAGACTTTGACAAGTACGGTGACCCGAAGATGGAACATGACGACGACGATGAAGTATCAGCATACACCACAAGAAGAAGCAAGACCACCCTACCTAAAGGATGTCCGTTCAAGAGAAGAAATCCATTTACGAAAAATAAGGGCAAGAAGATTGTGAACAGATAGCTAGCTAAGATCGATTGTATTTAAATTGTATCTTTCATTTCTCGATTGTATTTCATGGGCACTTTCATTTTGAGCTCATGAATATTTTTTAAATTTCATGGACACTCGATCTCGATCCCCCTCCATCTCGATCGCTATCCCACCTCGCCAGATCCGGTCCCCCTCGCCGCCGAGCACCCCCCGCACCCTCTCCCCCGCTCCACCGGCCGCCGCCGCCGACCCCCCGGCCCCGCACCCTCCCCCAC
>NC_041383.1:487236627-487268646 GCF_002162155.2 Triticum dicoccoides | reverse complement strand
CGACCCACCGCACCCTCCCCCGCACCCTCCTCGGCCCGCTCCACCATCACAAATGAATGCAACTAAAATTGCAAAAAAAACAAATTTGATTATATTTTCAAATAAAAAATTTGATGATATTTTCAAATAATAAATTTGAAGATATTTTTCATATTCATAAATATTTTCAAATAACAAATTTGATCATATTTTTTAAAAAATTATTACTGTTTTTATAAAAAAATATTACTGTTTCATATTCATATTCATTTTCTTAAAAATTATTAGATGCAACAAAAAATAATAAAAAAAATTACTTATGGCGCACCTCTGGCTGGTGCGCCATTGCTATATAAAAAAAGATTACTAATGGCGCACCTCCGGCTGGTGTGCCATTGCTATATAAAAAAAGATTACTAATGGCGCACCGACGGGGGTGCACCATTGCTATCTAAAAAAAAAAACTAATGGCGCACCGCTACGGGGTGCGCCATTAGTAAGCTTCCCCCCACACTAAATCCCCAGTCTCTCACATTTCTCTCTAATGTCTCCCCTGCCTCATCTCACCCGCGCCCGACCACCACCGACCACCACCGCCCCCATGCTTGCCATCCCAGGCCGTGCTCGCTGGCCCCCCATGCTCGCCATCCCCGAGCCGAGCGCCACCTCCCTCGCTGTCCCCGCTTCGCCCGTGCCCGCGCCCTCGACGTCCTCCCGCCCAAGCCTCGAGGGCACCCGCGTGGAACGGATTGGACGAGACGCAGAGACAGGCGAGTGGAGGAGCCCGCCACGTGTCACCGGAGCTTCAAGGCCCAGTCGCTGCCGGAGCTTCAATGTTGGCGTCTTCCTCCATACCTCCATCCCCTCCCTAGGTGATTCTTCCCTTCTCCTCCACCCCTCCCCTGCAAACCCTAGGGCCATGGCGGCAGGCTTCTTGTTGACCTTCTTTGATGAGAATGTACCCTTGTCTTGAATGTGTTATGCACAATGTGCATATGTTAGTGTGGAGCAATACATCCAAGAAAATAGTTCATCAATAGTACTTCAATGCACCAGTAGTTTCCTCAAATCTTAATCAAGCTAAATAGCTATTTAATGTGGGCATGTGCTGCCACACTTCTTTTTTTATATATCAAGAAGTCTGGACTGCTTGGTTTATTTTCCTTTGGTTCCTTTTCAGGTATCTGGTCTCAAATCAATTACTTCTAAGCATTTAGCTTTAGCCAGTCAAATTATTAGTTTCATACATTCTTTGATTCCAGGTAAGCATTTGTTCCCTACCTTCTGTCTTTTTGCTGCACTGTTATTTATTGTATCCATACTTTCTGTTAATTTTGCCAAAACAGAGTTCTGAAGGCTGACTATCCTGTCACTTCAAGTGATTGTGGGTTGCATTATCTTATCTTATTATATGTTTTAGTTGATTATTTTTGTGTCTTGATTTGTTGGTGGGATGAAGGTTTGGAAAACTAGAAACCAGGGTCCTTAAAAAGATATCTCAGAAATATAAGCTGAAGCGCTTTTGTCTCTCCCTAGAACTGTTGGTATTTGAGTAGCTAGATGTAGAAGGGTACATTACCAAGTGTGTTGTTCCCCTTTGTTTATCTGGAGCCTGGTTCATGTACTCTAGTAACTTTCATGTGATTGTGATAGCCTGATAGGCAATAGATTTATTTTGGTACAAGTAAAATGCCTTCCAGCCAACCAGAACTAACATTGCATTTAATTAATAAATTCACCAAATATGCAACATATATCCCAAGAGCCATCCTGTTCTTGAAACACCCAATATTTACTTAGGGAAAAGAAAATGCAAATGGCCATGTTGAAATAGTTTTTCTAGGTAATTGTCATGAAACATCCCCCTCTTTAGTTACAAGCATTTCTGCTCTAATCGGTTGGGTGCGCATTAAAAATTCAGTCTAAAAGTCAGTTAAAGTTTCAGTTTTAGAGTAATTTTCAGTTTGTAAAACTGAGAAGTGTATTTTTCTACAGCAGGTCAATGTGCTCTGTACTTTGTATACCAGCAGGTCAATGGCCAGCAGTATCTCTGTAGATTGCATATACAGATTTCTTGAACAATGCTATTAATTACAAATAGAGCAATGTTGAAAATGAAACAAAAGGAATTGGAAAACCAGAAAGATAGGCATTCTGTTATAAGTAAGCTAAGATAAAATAAGTGTTTACTTTAAGTAATTATTTACAACAAGCATTGTGTAGGAAAATGTCATGCAGGCTGTAACTTGAACTTGAAGAACTCCTTAGATAGTTTTTTAGTCTCCTTATACAAAACAAGCTGAAGTTTGAAACCTATTTCTCCTAAGCAGACACTAAAAAATTGCAGATAACTAGACACTGAAAATTGCATCCATGTCAAAGTGTCATTTCATTTGGGAGCAGTAATATAAGAAAATGAAGTGAGTTGAATTGCAAAAAAATGGAAGGTGAAATGAAAAGAACATTGCTCTATGTGAAAACTGAAGGAAATATGCCCTAGAGGCAATAATAAAGTTATTATTTATTTCCTTATATCATGATAAATGTTTATTATTCATGATAGAATTGTATTAACCGGAAACATAATACATGTGTGAATACATAGACAAACATAGTGTCACTAGTATGCCTCTACTTGACTAGCTCGTTAATCAAAGATGGTTATGTTTCCTAGACATAGACATGTGTTGTCATTATTAACAGGATCACATCATTAGAAGAATGATGTGATTGACTTGACCCATTCTGTTAGCTTAGCACTTGATCGTTTAGTATGTTGTTATTGCTTTCATCATGACTTATACATGTTCCTATGACTATGAGATTATGCAACTCCCGTTTACCGGAGGAACACTTTGTGTGCTACCAAACGTCACAACGTAACTGGGTGATTATAAAGGTGCTCTACAGGTGTCTCTGAAGGTACATATTGGGTTGGCGTATTTCGAGATTAGGATTTGTCACTCCGATTGTCGGAGAGGTATCTCTGGGCCCTCTCGGTAATGCACATCACTATAAGCCTTGCAAGCAATGTAGCTAATGAGTTAGTTGCGGGATGATGTATTATGGAACGAGTAAAGAGACTTGCCGGTAACGAGATTGAACTAGGTATTGAGATACGACGATCGAATCTCGGGCAAGTAACATACGGATGACAAAGGGAACAACGTATGTTCTTATGCGGTTTGACTGATAAAGATCTTCGTACAATATGTGGGAGCCAATATGGGCATCCAGGTCCCGCTATTGGTTATTGACTGGAAACGTGTCTCGGTCATGTCTACATAGTTCTCGAACCCGTAGGGTCCGCACGCTTAACATTTCGTTGATGATATAGTATTATATGAGTTAGGTATGTCGATGACCGAATGTTGTTTAGAGTCCCAGATGAGATCATGGACATGACGAGGAACTCCGGAATGGTCCGGAGATAAAGTTTCATATATGGGATAATAGTGTTTGATCTCCTGAAGGGTTCTGGAATTCACCGGAAGGGGCTCCGGATGTTTCCCGAAATGTTTGGGTATGAGAACACGTTATTTGGGCCAAAGGGGAAAGCCCACGAGGCTTTTGGAAAGTGCAAAAGGAAATTTTGCGGAGACCAGAGGCTAGCCGCCAGGAACCCTGGCGTCTTGGGGGTAGACGTCGGGAACCCTGGCGTCTAGTCCTATAGTCCGTGTAGGACTCTTGCCTTTCGGGCAAACCCGACTTTGAGGAGGCTTTTACTCCAAGTTTTGACACCAGGGCTCAACATATAAATAGAGGGGCAGGGCTAGCACCAAAGACACATTAAGAAACACCAAGCCGTGTGCCGGCAACCCCGTCCCCTCTAGATTATCCTCCGTCATAGTTTCCGTAGTGCTTAGGTGAAGCCCTGCGGAGATTGTTCTTCACCAACACCGTCACCACGCCGTCGTGCTGCCGGAACTCATCTACTACTTCGCCCGTCTTGCTGGATCGAGAAGGCGAGGACGTCATCAAGCTGAACGTGTGCAGAACTCGGAGGTGCCGTGCATTCGGTACTTGGATCGGTCGGATCGTGAAGACGTACGACTCCATCAACCGCGTTGATAAACGCTTCCACTTAGCGATCTTCAAGGGTATGAAGATACACTCCCCCTCTCGTTTCTATGCATCACCATGATCTTGCGTGTGCGTAGGTATTTTTTTGAAATTACTACGTTCCCCAACAGTGGCATCCGAGCCTGGTTTTATGCGTAGATGTCATATGCACGAGTAGAACACAAGTGAGTTGTGGGCGATATAAGTCATAGTGCTTACCAGCATGTCATACTTTGGTTCAGCGGCATTGTGAGATGAAGCGGCCCGGACCGACATTATGCGTATGCTCACGCGATACTGGTTTCACCGCTACGAGCACTCGTTGCTTAAAGGTGATCGGCGGGTGTCTGTCTCTCTCACTTTAGTTGAACCGAGTGTGGCTACGCCCAGTCCTTGTGAATGTTAAAACAACACCAACTTGACAAACTATCGTTGTGGTTTTGATGCGTAGGTAAGAACGGTTCTTGCTCAGCCCGTAGCAGCCACATAAAATTTGCAACAACAAAGTAGAGGACATCTAACTTGTTTTTGCAGGGCATGTTGTGATGTGATATGGTCAAGACGTGATGCTATATTTTATTGTATGAGATGATCATGTTTTGTAACCAAGTTATCGGCAACTGGCAGGAGCCATATGGTTGTCGCGTTATTGTATGCAATGCAATCGCCCTGTAATGCTTTACTTTATCACTAAGCGGTAGCGATAGTCGTAGAAGCATAAGATTGGCGAGACGACAACAATGCTACGATGGAGATCAAGGTGTCGCACCGGTGACGATGGTGATCATGACGGTGCTTCAGAGATGGAGATCACAAGCACAAGATGATGATGGCCATATCATATCACTTATATTGATTGCATGTGATGTTTATCCTTCATGCATCTTATCTTGCTTTGATTGACGGTAGCATTATAAGATGATCTCTCACTAAAATTTCAAGATAAAAGTGTTCTCCCTGAGTATGCACCGTTGCCAAAGTTCGTTGTGCCCAGACACCACGTGATGATTGGGTGTGATAGGCTCTACGTCCATCTACAATGGGTGCGAGCCAGTTTTGCACACGCAGAATACTCAGGTTAAACTTGACGAGCCTAGCATATGCAGATATGGCCTCAGAACACTGAGACCGAAAGGTCGAGCATGAATCATATAGTAGATATGATCAACATAATGATGTTCACTATTGAAAGCTACTCCATTTCACGTGATGATCGGTATGGTTTAGTTGATTTGGATCACGTGATCACTTAGAGGATTAGAGGGATGTCTATCTAAGTGGGAGTTCTTAAGTAATACGATTAATTGAACTTAAATTTATCATGAACTTAGTCCTGGTAGTATTTTGCAAATTATGTTGTAGATCAATAGCTCGCGTTGTTTCTTTCATATGTTTATTTTGATATGTTCCTAGAGAAAAATTGTGTTGAAAGATGTTAGTAGCAATGATGCAGATTGGATCCTTGATCTGAGGTTTATCCTCATTGCTGCACAGAAGAATTATGTCCTTAATGCACCGCTAGGTGACAGACCTATTGCAGGAGCAGATGCAGACGTTATGAACGTTTGGCTAGCTCAATATCATGACTACTTGATAGTTTAGTGCACCATGCTTAACGGCTTAGAATCGAGACTTCAAAGACGTTTTGAACGTCATGGACCATATGAGATGTTCCAGGAGTTGAAGTTAATATTTCCAGCAAATACCCAAGTTGAGAGATATGAAGTCTCCAACAAGTTCTATAGCTAAAAGACGGAGGAGAATCGCTCAACTTGTGAGCATGTGCTCAGATTGTCTGGGTACTTCAATCACTTGAATCAAGTGGGAGTTAATCTTCCAGATAAGATAGTGATTGACAGAATTCTCTAGTCATCATCACTAAGTTACTAGAACTTCGTGAGGAACTATAGTATGCAAGGGATGATGAAAACAATTCCCGAGCTCTTCGTGATGTTGAAATCGACGAAGGTAGAAATCAAGAAAGAGCATCAAGTGTTGATGATTGACAAGACCACTAGTTTCAAGAAAAGCGCTAAGGGAAAGAAAGGGAACTTCAAGTAGAATGACAAGCAAGTTGTCACTCCCGCGAAAAATCCCAAAAGCTAGACCAAAGCCTGAAACTGAGTGCTTACACTTTAAAGGAAATGGTCACTGGAAGCGGAAATACCCTGAATATTTGGTGGATAAGAAGGATGGCAAAGTGAACAAGGGTATATTTGATATACAGGTTATTGATGTGTGCCTTACTAGTGTTTATAGTAGCCCCTGAGTATTTGATACTTGTTCAGTTGCCAAGATTAGTAACTCGAAATAGGAGTTACAGAATAAACAGAAACTAGTTGAAGGGGAAGTGACGATGAGTGTTGGAAGTAGTTCCAAGATTGATATGATCATCATCACACACTCCCTATATTTTCAAGATTAGTGTTAAACCTAAATAAATGTTATTTGGTGTTTGCGTTGAGCATAAATATGATAAGATCATGTTTATTGTGATACGATTATTCATCTAAGATAGAGAATAAATTGTTATTCTGTTTACATGAATAAAACCTTCTATGGTCATACACCCAATCGTGATGGTTTATTGAATCTTCATCATAGTGATACACATATTCATAATGTTGATGTCAAAAGATGCAAAGTTAATAATGATAGTGCAACTTATTTATGGCACTGCCATTTGGGTCATATCGGTGTAAAGCGCATGAAGAAACTCCATAAAGATGGATTTTTGGAATCACTTGGTTATGAATCATTTGATGCTTGCGAACCATGCCTTTTGGGCAAGATGACTAAAACTCCGTTCTCCGGAACAATGGAACGAGCTACTAACTTGTTGGAAATAATACATACCGATGTATGCGGTCCAATGAGTGTTGATGCTCGTGGCGGGTATCGTTATTTTCTGACCTTCATAAATGATTTGAGCAGATATGCGTATATCTACTTAATGAAGCACAAGTCTGAAACATTTGAAAAGTTTGAAGAATTTCAGAGTGAAGTGGAGAATCATCGTAACAAGAAAATAAAGTTTCTACAATCTGATCGTAGAAAAGAATAATTGAGTTACGAGTTTGGCCTTCATTTTTAAACAATGTGGAATAGTTTCACAGCTCACGCCACATGGAACACCACAGCATAATGGTGTGTCCGAACGTCGTAACCGCACTTTATTGGATATGGTGCGATCTATGATGTATCTTACCGATTTACCACTATCGTTTTGGGGTTATGCATTAAAGACAGCTGCATTCACGTTAAATAGGGCACCATCGAAATCCGTTGAGACGACGCCTTATGAACTATGGTTTAGCAGTGAACCTAAGCTGTCGTTTCTTAAAGTTTGAGGTTACGATGCTTATGTGAAAAAGGTTTCAACCTGATAAGCTCGAACCCAAATCGGCGAAGTGCGTCTTCATAGAATAACCAAAGGAAACTATTGGGTACACCTTCTATCACATCTCTGAGGGCAAGATTTTTGTTTTTAAATTCGGATCCTTTCTAGAGAAGGAGTTTCTCTCGAAAGAAGTGAGTGGGAGAAAGTAGAGCTTGATAAGGTAACTTGTACCTTCTCCTGAATTGGAAAATAGTTCATCACAGAAATCAGTTCCAGTGATTCCTACACCAATTAGTGAGAAAGCTATTGATGATGATCATGAAACTTCAGATTAAGTTACTACAAAAACCTCGTAGGTCTTCCAAAGTACAATCGCTACAGAGTGGTACGGTAATCCTGTTCTGGAAATCATGTTACTAGACCATGATGAACCTACGAACTATGAGGAAGCGATGATGAGCCCAGATTCCGCGAAATGGCTTGAGGCCATGAAATCTGAGATGGGATCCATATATGAGAACAAAGTGTGGACTTTGGTGGAGTTTCCCGATGATCGGCAAGCCATAGAAAATAAATGGATCTTCAGGAGGAAGACAGACGTTGATAGTAGTGTTACTTTCTACAAAGCTCGACTTGTCGCAAAAAAAAAGTTTTCGACAAGTTCAAGGTGTTGAATATGATGAGATTTCCTCACTCATAACGATGCTTAAGTCTGTCCGAATCATGTTAGCGATTGCCACATTTTACGAAATCTGGCAAATGGATATCAAAACTGTGTTCCTGAATGGATTTCTGGAAGAAGAGTTGCATATGATGCAACTAGAAGGTTTTGTCGATCCGAAAGGTGCAAACAAAATGTGCAAGCTCCAGCGATCCATCAATGGACTGGTGCAAGCATCTCGGAGTTGGAATATACGCTTTGATGAGTTGATCAAAGCATATGGTTTTATACAGACTTTTGGAAAGGCCTGTATTTACAAGGAAGTGAGTGGGAGCACTACAGCCTTTCTAATAAGTATATGTGAATGACATATTGTTGATCGGAAATGATGTAGAATTTTCTGGAAAGCATAAAGGAGTGTTTTAAAGGAGTTTTTCAAAGAAATACCTCAGTAAAGCTGCTTACATATTGAGCATCAAGATATTGAGATAGATCAAAATGCTTGATAAGATTTTCAATGAGTACATACCTTGACAAGATTTTGAAGTAGTTCAAAATGGAATAGTCAAAGAAAGAGTTCTTGCCTGTGTTGCAAGGTGTGAAATTGAGTAACACTCAAATCCCGACCATGGCAGAAAATAGAAAGAGAATGAAAGTCATTCCCTATGCATCAATCATAGGTTCTATAAAAGTATGCCATGGACCAGACCTATTGTATACTCTGCCCTGGTTTGGCAAGGGAGTACAATAGTGATCTAGGAGTAGATCACTGGACATTGGTCAAAATTATCCTTAGTGGAATAAGGATATGTTTCTCGATTATGGAGGTGACAAAAGGTTCGTCGTAAAGGGTTACGTCGATACAAGTTTTGGCACTGATCCAGATGACTCTAAGTCTTAATCTGGATACATACTGAAAGTGGGAGCAATTAGCTAGAGTAGCTCCGTGCAGAGCATTGTAGACATAGAATATTTGCAAAATACATACGGCTCTGAATGTGACAGACCCGTTGACTAAACTTCTCTCACGAGCAAAACATGATCACACCTTAGTACTCTTTGGGTGTTAATCACATATTGATGTGAACTAGATTATTGACTCTAGTAAACCCATTGGGCGCTGGTCATATGACGATGTGAACTATGGGTGTTAATCACATGCATATGTGAATATTACTGTTAGATCACATGGTGATGTGAACTAGATTATTGACTCTAGTGCAAGTTGGAGACTGAAGGAAATATGCCCTAGAGGCAATAATAAAGTTATTATTTATTTCCTTATATCATGATAAATGTTTATTATTCATGCTAGAATTGTATTAACCGGAAACATAACACATGTGTGAATACATAGACAAACATAGTGTCACTAGTATGCCTCTACTTGACTAGCTCGTTAATCAAAGATGGTTATGTTTCCTAGCCATAGACATGTGTTGTCATTTGATTAATGGGATCACATCATTAGAAGAATGATGTGATTGACTTGACCCATTCCGTTAGCTTATCACTTAATCATTTAGTATGTTGCTATTGCTTTCTTCATGACTTATACATGTTCCTATGACTATGAGATTATGCAACTCCCATTTACCGGAGGAACACTTTGTGTGCTACCAAACGTCACAACATAACTGGGTGATTATAAATGTGCTCTACAGGTGTCTCTGAAGGTACATGCTGGGTTGGCGTATTTCGAGATTAGGATTTGTCACTCTGATTGTTGGAGAGGTATCTCTGGGCCCTCTCGGTAATGCACATCACTATAAGCCTTGCAAGCAATGTAGCTAATGAGTTAGTTGCGGGATGATGTATTATGGGACGAGTAAAGAGACTTGCCGGTAATGAGATTGACCTAGGTATTGGGATACCGACGATCGAATCTCGGGCAAGTAACATACCGATGACAAAGGGAACAACGTATGTTGTTATGCGGTTTGACCGATAAAGATCTTTGTAGAATATGTGGGAGCCAATATGGGCATCCAGGTCCCGCTATTGGTTATTGACCGGAAACGTGTCTCGGTCATGTCTACATAGTTCTCGAACCCGTAGGGTCCGCACGCTTAACGTTTCGTTGATGATATAGTATTATATGAGTTATGTATGTCAGTGATCGAATGTTGTTCGGAGTCCCAGATGAGATCATGGACATGACGAGGAACTCCGGAATGGTCCGGAGATAAAGTTTGATATATGGGATAGTAGTGTTTGATCTCCGGAAGGGTTCCGGAATTCACCGGAAGGGGTTCCGGATGTTTCCCGAAATGTTTGGGTACGAGAACACATTATTTGGGCCAAAGGGGAAAGCCCACGAGGCTTTTGGAAAGTGCAAAAGGAAGTTTTGCGGAGACCAGAGGCCCTGGCGTCTAGGGGGTAGACGCCGGGAACCCTGGCGTCTAGCCCTGGAGTCCGTGTAGGACTCTTGCCTTTCTGGAAAAACCGACTTTGAGGAGGCTTTTACTCCATGTTTCGACCCCAGGGCTCAACATATAAATAGAGGGGCAGGGCTATCACCAAAGACACATCAAGAAACACCAAGCCGTGTGCCGGCAACCCCGTCCCCTCTAGTTTATCCTCCGTCATAGTTTCCGTAGTGCTTAGGCGAAGCCTAGCGGAGATTGTTATTCACCAACACCGTCACCACGCCGTCGTGCTGCCGGAACTCATCTACTACTTCACCCGTCTTGCTGGATCGAGAAGGTGAGGACGTCATCGAGCTAAACGTGTGCAAAACTTGGAGGTGCCGTGCGTTCGGTACTGGAATCGGTCGGATCGTGAAGACGTACGACTACATCAACCGCGTTGATAAACGCTTCCGCTTAGCGATCTTCAAGGGTATGAAGATACACTCCCCCTCTCGTTGCTATGCATCACCATGATCTTGCGTGTGCGTAGAATTTTTTTGAAATTACTACGTTCCCCAACAAAAATTGTATGTGCAATCTACAAATGTGAAAAACTGTATGTGCTGTCATAGGTGCTATGCTGTCAAAAACTATATGTGCAATCTCCAGAACAATTATGCTTATGTGCAAATTGTATGTGCAATCTCCAAATGTATCATCATAATGTAGGTGCTGTGTTGTGTGATTCTTCATGCTGAGAACTTCAGCTTTTTCAACTTGCTGGACTATATGTTCATTGGTACTACTTGTGATGCTGCTGCTGTACTACTTGGGAATTTTGTCAACTTGTGATGCTGCTGCTGTACCCCGAGAGGCCCTTGAGTTTGCCAGAATGTCGATTAACTTCCGTTTCGGCAAATTCAGGTACTCCATATGTCCTAGTTTCAGCAAAGGTCATGCTGAAATTTTCCGTGAATTTTAGCATGACTTCGCTAAAAATAGGACATATGGGGTACTTTGCAAAGGCATGGGCCGGGGTATCTTAGTACTTAATTAGGTAGGATGAACTGCCCCGCCGTTCTTGCTGCATTAAACCATAGGTGGAAATAGAGCCAAGTGATTAGGCTCAACCTAAATGATGAAACCTTGGCTTTTAGGGTGCCTCAATGTCGATGAGAACCTAAATGATGTATGCTTAGCCTTTTAGGGTGCCTCGGCATCGACAAACCCTAAATGATAAAAGCTTAGCTTTTAGGATGCCTCGGTGTCGACAAACCCTAAATGATGAGACCATGATCTTGTTCCTTGACAATAACCAACTTTTTGACCAAACTTTTTTCCTATTTAGAGCGAAACATGGCCCACAACGATGAGGTCGGCGGTTCGGGTGGCAAGCAATTCTGGGAGCTGTCCCAGGAGTTGGAGGAAGAACCTCACCACTATGAGGACGCTGTGGAAGACACCGATCCTGACTACACAACCCATAGTGGCGTCGGGGATGACACCACTGATGGTGCGGCCGAGGATGCCATCACTAATGATGGCGGCGCACGCACAGATGGCAGCCAACCGAAGAGGCAGCGGAAGGACCGGCGCTTGATCGTGCTCGGCACCGTCAAGGAGGAATTTACTGAAGTGAACTCCGATGGGAACGGCGCCCAAAGAAGTAGTCAAGGGGTACTCGGTTCAGCTCGGGTGCATTCTCCGGAGCATCGTCTCGATCAACACCGAGAACCTAAGGCATAAGGACCAAGGGAATTTGCGTAGCCTCCTCTTCACGAAGTTGCACGAACGATACAAGTTCCCCGCTGACTTTGCAAACACACGCCTCTCAGGGAACAAAGTGAACAGTGCCACCCTCACGAGGATGAGCACGGCCCTGTCTACTTGGAGAAGCACGGTGAAGGCAATGATTGAAAAAGGTGATAGTTATGAGAAGATCAAGGCGAAATATCCTTTGATCAGCGAAGATGACTACAAGGAGTTCAAGATCAAGTGCGAGAGCAGCGCAACCTCCTAATAAAGTCATTTGAACTTAGGGGTCCACCAAGTCGGTCCCGGCGGTTACAGAGTGGCGGAGCCTATATGGGGCAAGGAGGACGCGGAGCGTGCCGAGCAAGGCCTACCGCCCCGCTTAGAGAAATACCGTTACAAGCAGACCAGGAACTTTGTCAGGGCCTGGTATAAGGAGGACCCGGTAACAAAGGAGCTTACCACGGATCCGAATACCAGGGCACTTGAGCTTGTTCTGGTAAGGAATACACCCCCGCGTAATTAGCTCCATATGGTTGCATTCTAATTAATTCCCAATATTTCTAAATGGTTCATGTTCCTTCCACAGGACACTGAAAAGCAGTAGCGCGGGGTCGTCTTAGAGCTCCCCTTTCGACACCCCTTTAAATAGGGCATTGAACGTAATGAAAAACAAGGCTAAGCTCAGTAAGCCGTCGTTAGCTAGTCGTGTGGCCGACAAAGGCTTGTCCAGAAAATGGTCATCATACTATACCGCTGGTTGGCGAAAGGAGAAAAAGACCAGGTCGAAAAGCCAGTCGCACGAGGTTGAAGCACTCAAGGCACAAGTGGCGCGGATTCCGGAGATTGTCCAAGAGCAAGTGCAACAACAACTGGGAACGATGCTCACCGCCATGGTGCCTACGTTGATTCATGGGATGACGACGTGGATTGCGGGCGGCCAACAGGGGCCTCCCCTGGTTCCCAGCTTCACAGCCAGCAACTCGCACAACGCGCAGGCGGCACCATTGGTGTCTCCGGCGGAGGCGGTATTTGTGACGTCGGAGCCGGCACGGGCACTGGAGCTTAATGCACCCGGGTGTACGCCGGCCGGCACCTCGCCAGCAAGCGGCCCCTCTGTCAGTAGCACGCCCTCCGTTGGCGGTGCCTCAACATTAGCCGATCTCGACAGCATCACGGTAACTAAGCCTCTCAGTCGATGACTTCATCTCCTTGCCTTTTACTGGGCATCCCTGACGCCCTACATGTTTTCGCAGGGCGCCGCCAACGTTCCTTGCACTCTCCTGCACTTCGTGGGCGGCGAGTTGGTCGATGTCACCAAGGGCAGAATCGTTCAACCGGGCAACCGCGTGCTCCACGGTAATCCGATGCCACCCACCTTGAATAGGGTTCAACTGGTTCGGGTGCTGCTAGGCTGCGACGAGTTGTTCCCTCCGATTCGACCCACTGGGGCCGACGAAGATGATGTGATGACCGTCAGCGCCTGCGTAAGCTGGCCCCTGCTTTGGCCAAAGAGCCAGATTCGTTTGGGGGCGGGGGACACCACCCCACAGACAAGACCGCCAGTCGTGCCGGTGCCAAGCCATGGAAAGCATGCCACAACTCTACCGGACATGCCGGACATCCCTATGGCACAGGATCCGGACATGCATATGGCACAGGATCCGGTCAACGACGACAATGATGACGGTACATTTACCAACGTCGGTAAGTACTTTGCCGAAGATGGGTACGGTGACGAGTTCTGCGAGCCTCCTTCTCAAGAACCCAACCAAGACGACCGCAATCTAGCTGGTACGGCGGAGAAACCCAATTGCAACAGGCGTCGTCTGACGTTCAGTTCTCAGGAGACGCCTCCAGCTGCCGCCTTCACCGAGCCTCAGATAGCTGAGGTGTGAAATATTATCAGCCCCAACACGCTCAAGAAGGCGGTCTGTGAGCAGAACTCGGTCCCATTACAGCAGATCAAGAAGAAGGGACGGAAACGAAAGACTAACAAGGGCGCCGGTGCGAGCCAGCCGGCACCGAGTATGATCCGTGCTCAGGACGGGTCACCTTCACCTAAGGATATCTCGAGGAGGGTGCATGTGGCGGGTAAGGCGATGCTACCGACAAATATGCTCAATGTTGCAACCGGTGCTATGCGGAGTCTGCATGAGAGTATTCTTTCTTTAGAGAAGTGGCGTCTCTCCTAGAATGATCTGGCATACCCGGTTTTCGTGGCCAAGGTGCCAAAGGGCAAGGGCTTTGTGGATAGCGCCATCGGGGGTACGATCGTCCTGCGGTTTGATGACATCTTTGCTATGTTTAACCTTCATTTGTTGCACTACACCTTTGTTCGGCTATTTTCGCTGAGTATGGAGATGCGGATCATTAGAGACAAGACCCCGGACATCGGGATATTCGACCCCTTCTACATGCGTGACAAGATCTTGGGCGGCGCTGGGGACCGGCAAGTCGCGAGTTCACACCTCGAAGGCGTCATTCTGGCAAACCCAGATAAGGATAACTCCTCGTGCCTTACTTTCCCGAGTAAGTCATCCCCTAACCACCCCGTAACATATTATTTCTTAGATTTTGATCATTCTTTTTTTCTAACATTCTGTGTTCTGTGCAGTGACACACATTGCACACTCATCCTCTTAAGCCCGAAATATTCCATGGCCACGTATTTCGACCCAGACCGTGACTCCAAGATAGACTACACAAATATCAAGAAAGTTCTTGATGATGCTCTCCCCGGCTATGCCAAATCTGGAGGCACCTTTAAGAGGCCAGTTCATAGGTACGGCATGCACGTGTTCAACCACAATACGACATTCCCCTGCGTCAAGCAGCCGCCTGGCGGTCAGAAGGATGCCTACTACGCCCTCCATCACATGCGGGCGATTGTACGGGACCATAATCACCTTCTGCTACCAAATAATCTCAAAGATTGGGCCGCAAGCTTGGCGGCAATCCAGGACGCGGACCTCCAACAAGAATTATTTTGTACCTTGGGGCAGTTCTACCTCAGATATCAACCGTCCAACAGTGAGATAGACACAACGCTACAAATGCAGGCTGACAACGACCGCGACTTCATGACCATCATGAAAGACGGCGGCTTCATCCACG
Source organism: Triticum dicoccoides (assembly GCF_002162155.2). Taxonomy (NCBI): domain Eukaryota; kingdom Viridiplantae; phylum Streptophyta; class Magnoliopsida; order Poales; family Poaceae; genus Triticum; species Triticum dicoccoides. Next base: position 487,253,384 of record NC_041383.1, on the reverse strand, counting down.
CTCCGGTCCCATGAGTCGAGTCAAAAGTAGTGATGCTATTTGTAGTTCTGAAACATCGATTAGCTCATGTTGTATTTAAACTTTAATGAACTTGTATGTCTCTTTGGTTTGGACAATCGTTCAACTTAGATGTAATCGATGCTATTTATTAGTAGGACCATGAATCTTGCTACTAATGTCTTTCTTTTCTCTTCTAATCCTTTTGTTGCATACTTATATATTGCTTATGTATTGTCTGTTGTTTGGCTTGTGCATAGAGATGCCGTCGTATGTCATGTACAAGGGTAAGGTTCCCGGACTCTACGACGACTGGGAGGAGTGTCGGAGACAGGGTCACCGTTTCAGCGGTAACAGTTACAAAGGGTACAACACTAGGGCGGAGGCGGAATCTAGATACGCGCGCTATCTAGCGGGAGAGAGGAGGGAGCGTTGGAGGAACCGGATGAAGACCAGTTTCATCGCAATGATGCTCATCGTGATGACCGCAGCTCTCTTCTATGTGATGGTAGTTTAGATGATCGATGTCGACTTGTAATGTGAAGACAAACTCGCTACTCGCGGTATCGAGACTTGTAATGTTCTATCTTTGTTCGGTCTTTTGAATTCGGAGACTAATATGATGAATTGTATTCAGAGACTAATCTTCTATTGTATTCGATGAATCTGCTGTTGCTGTGTGGTGCTTTCTACATTATGTCTAATAATATATTTTGTAACCTGTGCAAAAATCAGAGAAGTAAAAAAAACTAATATTCATACTAATGGTGCATCACCCCAAAGTGCGCCATTAGTATGCCAAAGGATACTAATGGCGCATCACCCCACAGTGCGCCATTAGTATGCCAAAGCACATGGGTAAATATGGCCCCCTGGGAGGCATACTAATGGCGCATGTTGGTCTATACTAATGGCGCACGGCGTGGTGCGCCATTAGTATGCCAGATACTAATGGCGCACGCGTGGTGCGCCATTAGTATTTAATACTAGTGGCGTGGTACTAGTGGCGCACCAGTAGTGCGCCATTAGTAGGCAAAACTGGTGTGCCACTAGTAGGCCTTTTCCTAGTAGTGTCAGTTGGATAGCGATTTGACTTACGAGGAGAAACCAGTGAAGATTCTCGAGTTTGCCAGCCGAGTCACACGCAACAAGGTTATCAAGTTCTGCAATGTTTAGTGGAGCCACCATAGTAAGGATGAAGCCACCTGGGAACGAGAGGAAGACCTACAGAAGGATCACCCGCACCTATTTTATAGCCAACTCGAATCTCGAGGGCGAGATTCATCTTAAGGGGGGTAGGTTTGTAACATCCCAAATTTTCAATTTGGATTGTTATGCACTAGATCATCATTGCATATCATATTTTATTGCATTTTTTGAGGATCCTAGAAATTCTACGCAACTCAAGGACCTGCCGAGAGAGTTGGCGATTTCGTTATTTTCATATTTGAGTTTTCTCTAATTTTGAAACGAGGATCATTTGATTTTAATTATTTTTCTCTCCGAATATTTCCAATATGAAAATAAAAGAGAGGAGATAAAATGACTTCTCCAAAATAAAGAAATATTGGAGGAAAATATTAAAATTAAATAAGTATTTTAATCGGAGTTTTATTGCTATTTTATTTGAATTAGGAAAAAATGCATTTTTCAAAATTGCATTAGAGGCCCAAATAAATGTTCACTTTGTCCGCTATATTTTTAGAGGACGGGGAAGTTTTATTTCAGGATTTTTGGAGTCCATTAGTATTTCTTTCATTTGTTTTTCTACGCATCGGAATTATTTTAAAAAAGTAACCGACCTACCGGGTCGTGTCCGCCTGGGACACTGACCCGGCCGGCCCTTTAAAGGCCGAAGGTCCGAGCCGCCCTGCCGAAGCTTAGCCCCGCCTCGACCCCGCCGCCCATCGCCAGCCGCTGCCGCCACCGCGCCTCGCCGCCGCCGCAACCGCCGCCGTCGCCCATCCCAAGTGCCGCCGCTGCCACCTTCCGCTGCTAGAGTTCCTTCCGCCGCCGCCGACACGTTCACCGACGTAGCCGCCGATTTTTTTTAAAACCGATCGGTTTTATTTCGTAAACCCTAGATTCGTTTTTTTATTTTGATCGGTTCAGTTTTCCCGGTTTAGATAAATAGCGGACGCTCGTCTGTATGTTCGTTTTAACGAACGGTGTTCACCCGTTAGCCGCAGACAGTGAATGTTCGTTTGTTAGCCTGTTCATCAGTTTTTTTTCCAGGGTTTTTCCGCGATTATTTTCGATCGCAATTTCTGCCCTGATCTTCGTTTTAGTTTATCTTTTCGCTCGTTTATCAGAATCAGACGATTCAAGCGCCTAGTTCTTCGTCTCGAAGCCCTCTTTCTGTTTAAACAACTTGAACAAGATTTTGGTACTGTAAAATTTGACTCTAGTCCAGATTAGTAAACAGATCTTGTTTCTTTCGTAGTTTGAGTTTCGTGGCTTCGTTTGATTTGATTCTTTTTGCAAACCGGAGTTCTTAAGTTGAACTTTCTGGTTAGATATTTTATTTGAGTTTTACCCGTGATTCTAGTTGAGTGCTTATTGTATGCTTTGTTTGTTTGCGATAGAGTACCCGGAGTGCGAAGCGTGCTACTACGAGTCTCTAGGTTTTACGGATCATTAGCAAGGCAAGTAGCACTTTGATCATACCTCTTTAGTACCCAGTTTTATTACATTAGATCAACCCTCAAACATTTGCATGGTCAGGATCTGATTGACATGTGGGTTTTGGGAAGTAGATTGAGGTAGTACCTATTGCCTGTTTATTATCAAACCTTTGGGCGTTACTTCTACGTTATGCTTATATTGCTACGCTATGCTCGTAGACGTGGTTTGGGTGAGTGTATCCATGACATATGTGAGTATTGTTACTTAATGGTTAACTTAAGGTGGCTACTTAAATACAAATCTGAGTGGATTGCTTGAGGCACCCTGGAGTACCCAGTGGTTGTCAGGGCACCTGGAGAATCTAGTGTTATCCTAGGATATCCCGGAGTACCCATGTGATCATCCTACGGTCCGCCACCCAGGCTCAAAGGGATCATAAGATTATTCATGCTAGAAACTTCCATGTGCAGCCACAAGCCAATATGGGCTCTGGCATAGTTGAGTAAGTCGCGTGAAGCTCTTGAAGAGGTAGACTAGCAGATGTAGTGGGTTGTAGGTGGTATTGTCTATCCATAGTAGAGAGTTAATGCTTCAGAAAGACTATGTCTCGAATCTCCGACCATGGATGTATTCGATTCTTGTGGGGAAAAGTGCACAAACCTCTGCAGAGTGTATAAACTAATCATGGTTAGACGTGTCCCTGGTTATGGACATCTTGAGTATCTGGTTCTTGGATTATCATGTTGATCTCATCACTCTAAATTTAATTTGTTGGGTTTAATGATGATGCTTAATTGGGAGGAACCTTCTCAATGTTGGAGGAACCTTCTCAATGTTTAACAACCACCATGATAGTTAAATAAAATTTATTCCTTTGTTGTAGGGAAAAACTGGCTTTATGCAAAACTGTAACCATAGAGCTTTCCACGAGCCATATATGCATGTAGCGATGGCATTCATTCTGTTCATTACTCTATGTGTTACATTGCCAGCATATTGCATGTGCTGACCCGTTTCGGGCTTCAACGTATCATGTTGCAGACTTTTCAGATGACGACTAAGGTGCCATAGGTCGTTGTCTTTCACTCAGCTATGCCGTTGGAGTTGATGGACTCACTTTATCTTCCAAGCCTTCCGTTGTTATCGTTTTTAGATGGCCTGAAGCCATATTTATTGTAATAAGTTCTCTTTTGAGATATTCGATGTAATAAGTGCGTGATTGCTACTCTGTTATAAATCCTCAAGTACTATGCATGTTAGCAGTACCGATCCACGGATGACACTGATGCACAGAGATCAGACTGTTTGAGGTCTGGTCGCTACAACATCCTACCTCCATGATGGTTATAATACAACAAATTTTCCCATTTTTCTCTATATAGAAGGACTGATTTAGAAACTCAGGATGAGGTAACCCATGCTAATACCTCTGTTATCTTCAAGAATGCTTGGTGGAAGTACCAAAATTACCTGAAGAAAACGTACTTCACCGGCAAAGAAAGTCATCAAATTCCCTTACGTTCTCTTGAGACACATTTACTGGACGATGAGCTCATTTTCTATTTTTAAGTACTATATTCTTGCGTCTTACTGTACTCTGTTCATGTAGAACAAATGCCTCATCCTGAAGAACAACTGTTCTAATTTAAGATTCCATTGCTATCATAGTTCAAAAAAGCGCTAGGCGTTAATTGTGTGTTTTGCCACCGCCTTGTGCTTTACTGAACAAAGCGCATGCTTATGTGTAGTTATGCACAGATTAAGCATAGTTATGTGCAATGCGTTTTTCCAACGCCTAGAGCCTAGGCGCACTTAAGCGCTCGCTTAGGTGTGCCTTTTTTAACTATGATTGCTATCGTGCATACTGCTTTGCTCTTGTATCACTATATTTACTCATACAAACTTATTTTTAAATAGAAGGATCCAATCGAAACTCCAATGGCACAGCAGGTATGTTCACGCATGTTTCTTTAACAGGTTTGCTCTTATCAATAGCTCTGTTGATTTCAATTTCAATTGTGTATACAGTTGACTTCTCATATCATCCACATTACTAGCATCACAACAGAGCCAATAGTGTTGTTGTACATGTAGACCCGTGGTACCCATCTGAAATCTTGTTGTGTCGTGTAGTTTCCCACGCTTTGTATTCTTTCACTGCTGCTTTGTCTTGAACTAATATGATTTGAACTGTGTCTCTATTTTGATTTGGCAAGACAATGCAGTGACCATAGGACATAGATATATGTTTGTTTGAAGCTTTTATTATGTACTAGTACTTGGCAATAGAAGACTTTGCAGTTTAATCCTGTCCACCTTACTATTGAATTGGTTCACCGAAATGAGTTTCATATACTAGTACATGCTAAACCTGTTATGTGTCTTCTTGTTTTTTCTTTTAGAATGTTGACAGAATATTGGGGAAGAGTGCCTTATTAAGCAATTGTAAAGGAAGTAATGCAGATAAGGTTCAGGACAGTGACACATCCTTGTTGGTCTCCAACAAAGCTGATAAAACAGCTAAGGAAGACATCGATCAGTTGTGCTGCGACAAGAAGCGGAAGGACTGCGGAAGTCCCTAGAGCATTCAGATGCATACTTTTTGGTGGAACAGCAAGCGTTGGAGGATTTTAATGCCTAACAGGACCAAGCTAATAAGCTTGCTAAGCTTATTGCCAGCACGTTGGATACCCAGGATAACGTTTCTTGAGCTCTTCTAAAGTTGTTTCAGTTATGCTCTTATTTTGCTGCCGCGTTTATTTGCACTGGTGGCCAATTTTGACGGCCAGTGTATGTAATATGCTGCTTTGTTCCCTATATTTGCACTGGTGGCGAACTTTGATGCCCAGTGGATGTAATATGTGTAATAGCGGTAATAGGCTATCGTTAATTGCTTGCTTATTTATTTCCTTATTGTCTTGTTTAGTTGTTTGCTTGTAGTCACTGCATTTCTTTTTATGTGTTTTTCTAGTGGCCACAATAGCCTATTTTTGGTAACTAGGCCAATACAATCATGGCAACACACGGACTGTTGTAACCATGGGCCTCCTACGGGCCATATAATCCATGGGCCTTCTACGGGCCGTAGGATCCATTGGCCTTCTATACGGGCCGTAGGATCCATGGGCCTTCTACGAGCCGTAGGATCCATGGGTCTTCTACGGGCCGAACGATCCATGGGCCTTCTACCGGCCGTACGATCCATGGGCCTTATACGGGCCGTAGGATCCATGGGGCTTCTACGGGGCGTATCATCATTTTGACAATCATAGGCCATACTATTCATGGATCATAACAGGCCGTTAATAGGCCGTATTTAATAACTCTATGAAAACAACTCAATGGGTTTTTTTGACATGAAAACGGCCTAACGTATTAATGGGCCACAAACAGGCCGACTGTAATGACGGGCTAAATTTGACCCACAAGCAGAAAATGACAGTAACGGGCCGTAAGTAACCGAATGCTAGAAATGATCCCAAGAATAAATGGGCCCTGAGAAGGCCAAAAGATAACTTGGGCTAGAAACGGCCCAATGGAATAATGGGCTGTTAATGGGTATAAAGTGACACACTGTTCATTACGGGCCAGTTTCACCACGGGCCGTTAATGGGCCAAGAGTTACAAAGGGCCTCATATGGGCCGAAAGAAGTCATGGGCCATACATGGGCCGGAAGTTAAAACGGGCTGGAATCGTATTGGACAGCACAGATGACGCTACTGGGCCTAATTCGGCGAGGTCGTAACGGGCCCTGGGTTAGCGGGCTGTAAATAGGCTATATGCGAACAGGCCATTAATAGGCTTTCTGTGGGCCGGCCCGCCACCTTTTGACCAAGTCAAATGGGCTGACATTTTCACAGGAATGGGCCTCTGTTGGGCCGTGCCACGTGTCGACGTATCATAGGCGCCTTGGGTCCAATGAGTGGATGACATCTGTCCCAACGGTGAGCCGACACGTGTTTCCTCCAGCCAATGATGATTTTACACGTGGAAATCCCCATTGGTCGGGGCTATTAACGGGTTATCGGATCCAAAACCAGACCCGATAGCTTAACGGCGTTCCGTTATGGTGGATGCCACGTGTCAGTCAGCCTTGACGAAATGTGACGCGCGATTTATCGTCATGGAAGTGGACACTTCCGTGATGACAATTTTGGTAATGTCATGGAACACTTCTACGACAGCACAGGTATGACTATCTTGATTCTGTCATAAAATCGTCATGGATGTACATGCATGACAAAAAACACGACCTACTGTGACAAACACGTATCATCACGGAAGTGTTTTTTTTGTAGTGCAACATGCTTGCTAACAATAATATGCTACTCTATACTCTTCTAAATGTTGCAAGATGCTTGAAGATGCTAGTCTCCGGTAGGCTAGGCTTTCCCCTCAATTCTGGCATTCTGTAGTTCAGTCCAAAGATATAGCCCCATTCCTTTGAAACTGATGCATACTTAGTATAGTTCTGATGAAAGTCTTGCGAGTACTTTGGATGAGTACTCATGGTTGCTTTGCTACCTCTTTTCGCCTATATCCGAATGTTGCGATCAAAAGACGGATCCCAGGAGCGAGATGCCACCCCCGACGACCACTACTACCCCAAGGGTGCCTACTACTACGTGGAGACCACCATCGACGAGGAGTAGTTAGGAGGCTCCCAGGCAGGAGGCCTTGCCTTTTCGATCGTTGCTGCTTTTGTGTTAGCCTTCTTAAGGCAAACTTGTTTAACTTATGTCTGTACTCAGATATTGTTGCTTCCGCTGACTCGTTTGTATTCGAGCTTATGTATTCGAGCCCCCGGGGCCCCTGGCTTGTAATATAAAGCTTGTATGACTTTAATTTGTGTCTAGAGTTGTGTTATGATATCTTCCCGTGAGTCCCTGATCTTGATCGTGCACATTTGCGTGTGTGATTAGTGTATGATTGAATCAGGGGCGTCACAAGCTACCCCTAGCTCTCGCCTTATAAAGGGGACAAGAGCTAGGGTTTAAAGAGTCCCTAACCAACCTCATCATAGAGGGCTTCTGGGCCTGCACACCAAGATGATGCTTCTCCTCTAAGTTGGGCCCCTAGACTGCTCACTAGACCCGAGCTGCCGCTAGCCCCCCTCGGCCCGGAGGCCGGATCATATCCGACTACCCAGCCGATGGGCAACCATCGGTGTATTGTATCATCACACACCTAGCCTATCTAGGACGTGCACACGCTCCAAAAGTAACAAGATAGGTTGCTTGACAATGAATCATTTGATGTTGTGCTTGCAAATATAATATTCTCAACACTTGAACTCTCTCAAGATTTGACCATGGATTTGGCGAAGGTTGGAGTGCAAAGCAAGAGGGCATTAGATCTCAAAGGGAGTGATTGGATGGTTGGAGTGGATTGCCCTTTGAAATCAACACAAAGAGGTTGTGTTCCGTTTCAGAACAAATGATGGGAGTGAAGTTTGCTTCGGGTTGATTGGTGGGATCGATGGGTGTATATATAGACAGGACCAAAAATATGTCTGTTGCACACCATTTCGCATAGCTCGCCGAGAGCCCACAAGTATAGGGGATCGTTTGTAGCCTTTTTCGATAAGTAAGAGTGTCGAATCGAACGAGGGGCTAAAGGTGAGATTTATATTCTCTTCAAGTTCTATCAGCCACCGATACAACTGTACGCACACCAACATTTGCTTTTATGGAGAGTGCCGAACAGGCCAAACATATAGGACCGGTTTGAGGGGTTTGGTTACATGACATTTTCGTGACCGCACAGTGACCAGCCCGTCCACCTTGACGTATAGGGAGGGTTTGAGGGGTCCGGATGTAGATGCTGCTAGCGGCTACATATGTGTTATACTATGTTTAGTAACACTTTATTTTAGGTAAAAGGCATACACCTGACCTTATAAATAAAGCCACTGGGTAGAGTTCACACGTACGACAACAACATAATAGAGTACCGCTCACCTGTGCCCACAAGCATATAAGCAAATGGGAAGGCGCACCGGCCTGAGAAGTTCATGGCACGTAGGCCAACAACAAAAGAACAAGATAAAAAGGCGCGTAGGCCAACAACCTACAACAACCGTAGTGGAGATGCAACTATGATTAAGCTCGGGCAACAGGAAATTGCTGAGTCAACGCAAAAGCAGAAGCCCGGACCTTGGAATAAGCAACTCCATTGCATCCCGATCACCCTCCTTAGTCAATAATTTCCATTGCTACAAGAAGACACACATTTTAAACAAACAATCAGCTGCTCTGTTAGAGAAGATCTGCTCGATAGTAAATTTGTTCCTAGTGGTCCAGAAAGACTAGCATAACCCAGAGAACCCAAACCAAAATAGCCTCTTGGTATGGCCCCGCAAACCAGACGACACAAAATGGAGCTCAACAAATGAGTTAGGGGCCAGGAGACACCCAATCATGATCGAATACAACACCAGGCCATCTTGGCAAGAACGCACCCAAAGAATATATGATCAGAATTCTCAAGAGACGCGCAAAGGGCGCACTGATCAGAACCAGGCCCATTCTGCTTACGGGTTTGATCGTCCGCAGGCAGCCGGGCCCTAATAGCTTGCCACATAAAGATCTTTATCTTCGAGGGGATCTTAGCCTGCTAGATCGACTTGAATTTGGAAGTAGGAGAGACCGAAATCAACCTAGAATACAACGATTTCACTAAGAAACGGCCAGAAGATAGAGTCTGCCTCCTCTGAGAGTACTTGAAACAAGGCAGCAAGGCAATGCCAGTTAGCCAACTCTTCAAGAGAAAGAGAACGCCGGAAACCTAGATTCCACTTATTAAGGAGAGATTTGAGAAAGAGATCTCCGAGGAAGAACGATAGGGAAATAAAATCGGAAAAGAAGTCAAAGGGGACTCCCCATACCACCAATCAAACCAAAACCTCGTGGAAATACCGTTACCAACCACAAATTTCACATGAGCCCTGAAATCGTTATGAATCTTAACCAGTTCACGCCAGAACTGCGAACCGCCTGAGGAAGAGGCAAACATAGGGCTGGAATTAGAAAAATATTTCGCCTTGAGCAAGTCATATCCGTGCCCTGCAGTAAGAAAGGTGCCACCAGTTAAACCGGATCTACTACAACGTTCATTACAAAACCTGGACGCATGATTTCTCTGATTTCTCGACTGGTAAAAAAGACAGCCAGTATAACTCCACTAGTGGAGGAGTGCCGGCCGGCCGGCCGGGGCCTGGATGCGTGACGGAACATCGCCTGCGGCTGTAGACAGGAGTCATATGAACAGTGTCGACCGATCGGGGGCCGATAACCGGAGACGACCCAATCAACTTTCGCCAGCGCGTACGTTCAAAACCTGGATTCTACACTTTAGTGGGTCGATCCGACATCGTCTTGTGACATTGCCGTTCTGATCTGATCAGGTCTCGCCGCTAGCTGCTGCATGCCATGCCATGCCCTGGCCGGCTGGGAGCATCTCTTGTAGATTGTAGTGGCACAGAGGACGTACTGTGAACGGTGACAGGACTAAACCAGCGGCACGCACGTACGTACGACGTTACTCCGGCAGCGCTAGCTGTAGCTGCGGCCATGTGAGACCCCCCAGGGGGTCGATACAAGGATACACGCCGGAAACGCATACAGAAACGCAGCGAAATCAAACAGGACGTACGTGTAGCTGCTACATTAATTCATGCATGGGTCATCACTGGCCTCATGGGTGGGGATATCCAACTATTTCCTTTCCTTTCCTTGTTGTATGTATGTGACCACGTGGTTTGCTAGAGGTCGATCATGTGGCCGTCCACTAAGCTCTCCTGTGTGGGATGATCATCTCTTGGTAGCCTTACATGTGCAGTTTTTCGAAAAAAGGTAAACAGGCTGAGAGTGACGTTTGTATCTCTTGTTCTCTCTCGGTTTCAAAATACTCGTCGTGGTTTTAGCTTATTTTAGCTTGTCGTGTCGTGTTTTAGTTTGAACTGAAACACGACAAGTATTTTGAAACAGAGAGTAGCTTTTTAGAAAAGGGGAACGAAAACTTACTACATACGGTATGAGACACGTTTCGTGCACACCTATGTTGTGCCCATGTGAGATGTGACAGTACTATTGTATAGCGGCCTGTACGTGCAAACAGATTTGTATACTTTTGAGAATACGGAATTTTGTGATCTGACGGAGGCAAGCATGCATGCATTCGGATACAGTAGACGTAGTACTACGTATAGCCCCTAGAAAAAAGGCTCCCTCCGTCTAGCTGCCTATGCATGCTGCATTCGTCTGACTCCACGAGATCGACCAGCCCATGTTCGTCTCCATAATTAGCCCGTCCATGGATTCCCAGCGGGTGATGCGTCCCTATTCACCGCAACAGTCGCCGGGCTGATCTCGTCCGTCCGTCCGTCCGGGCAACTGGCTGGGCCTAGCCTCCTGTGCAACCTTAACTTCCTCATCGTACACACCCTCCACTGTTCCACAACGTTGTACCGCGCCAGGCTCTGGACTTGTCCTTTCCGATTTCCGCCTTCCCATTGCTCTGTCTCCGCGCGCATGCGCGCAGTCGCTCTGTGTCGCCGTTAGCTAGCTACGGGCATTCCAGTACATATCCGCCAACGCATAGGATTCGTGCGGTTATAATATGGAGGAGTATTTGTGAACTTTGACCACACGGCTAGTGCTCCACAGAGAGGGCTAGGATAAGGAGTTTCAAGCACATATGCATGTCGGAGAGGATATGTTTAGTCCATGGCTTATCCATCTATTGGGTTGCACCGACGTCTAGAGCACCAATTTTAGATTGGTAGTGGTCTATTTAGCTGTATTTGTATTTTGTTGTTCTTAAAATTGTTTGTTCCGTTGTTTCTTAGGCGACTGGGAAATAACTATTTCCAAGTCACAACAATTGAAAAAAAAGGTCACCACAAGAGCTGACGTGGACTGGTCAAGCTACGTTGGTGCAAGGAGTACATCTTTCTCCCGTGAGACTCATGACCAAAGTTGGAGCTGTCTTGTCCTCGACGCGTTTGGCTAGTTGTTTGGCTTTGGCCGGATCCGTTCTCGTGTGCCATTCGTTCAAACGGGTTTTAATGGTCTGTTCATACTGAAGCCGGAGTCGTTCGCTTGTGGAGAGGTGACGGTTTTTCTTCAGTTCTGCGAATTAACCGAAAAATTCTATTCCACCTTTTTCATGATTCAGGCTCTAAGGGACCGTGTTTTCAAGAAAAAGGTTGATCTAGATACAATTATTGTGGATGAATGGTAGAATAGAAGGAATGCCACTTTAATGGGAACTAGGAAAAGAATGGTTGCAAGTATAGGGTTCAAAGAAGAGAGACACGAAAGGAAATAGTGAAAGAAGAAAGAAAATATCATGAATCAAAGTCAAAATTAATTAGTTGTGCAGTCAAAATATCGAACAAGAATGGAGATCAAGAGCGAGGACTTTTCGATTATACTTCATGATTCTTACGAGTAGTTATCTAGGGATATTCATAAACATCAGTCTGCACTGCAATTCTCTCGAGAAGATTTTCTCTTTCACCACCCATCTAAACCCTGGTGCATGTGCTCCACCTATCATTGCCCGGCTTTGCATCATGATAAGTATGTCGGAAATGCGCAGGAGCACGCATGTGCGGAAGCACGCATCTGCCTAGATGTTGGGAAACGTAGTAGAAAACAAAAAAAATCGCCCTACGAACACCCAAGAATATATGAAGATTCATATAGGGTTTGGATCAACGACCGTTACTGACTCCGGAGTTGCAGTAGAAGTAGATGAGTCGGTGTAGATCATACTTGTAGTCCCTCGAACCGTTGATGACGATCCCGCGAACTGCCCTCTACTTAGTTGCAACCGTACGTTCTTCACGTCCCGGCAGCGCTTCGACGTCCAGAGTTAATCATCACCGAAGAATTAGAGGTAGGAGATTAGAACCACACTTGGCTTCTAATTATAAGGATTAGAGGAAGTAGGTCTAGCTCTAACTAAACAACTAGAACCCACTAGAACTACAACTAGATGAACTAGAGGAGGCTCCAAAACTTGTGTATCCAGTAGGGCCAATACCCCAAGTATATATAGGTTAGAGGAGGAGGGAGGGGCATCCACCAAGGATGGAAAGACCCTCCTTGGGGCGCCGGCCATGGGAGGAGTAGTTGGACTCCTCCCCTACTCCAATCCCCCCCCCCGGGGGGGGGGGCAACTCCACTTGGGCCCTTGTGGCCCAAGTTACCTTCCACCTCTTGGCATTTTATGTCCCATTGATATTTAAAATCCTTCTAATAGTTACTAGACCCTTTTATATATAATTTAAAATTATCAGAAACATTTTCTACCTATATATTAATAATCGGGAATACTCAATATTGCCAGATAAACCCCGAAACCCTTCTGGTGACCCCGAAACGCTTCTGGTTCCTCTCGGAACTATTTTGAATATTAAAGAAACTATTTCACAAAAAAATCCTCGATACTCTCGTCCTACTAACACTTAACAGATCGTGATTACATTAAGCTTGTGACCCCATAGGTTCGATAAATCATAGACATGAACGAAACTCCATCGTTGAATGACCGATAGTGGAATAATGGTCGTCCATATCAATCCCTACGACTACATGAATGAAATTCGAGTGAATCTTTGGTTATTATGTGATATTCCCTTTGCTTCACGATACTTTATAAAACCCGGGATGCGTCGGTGTCTTCCCGAGTCATGCACATGCTCATTATACCGTTGATCACGTTGCCTGTTTTGTTCTTCTTACTCATTGAAATGTTCTTGCATCTCCGTGATGTAGTCACCTATGTCTGGCCATACGAAGATGGATGCCGTCACACCGAGAGGGCCCTAAGAATAACTTTCCATCGACGGAGGAGAAAATACCATTCTCGGGCTATCTTGTCCCTTGTCAAAATTTCTGATGAACCCTTAAGTTGTCGTTATGATCACCTAGTTACAGATGTCATTTGAGCAAGCCCAAAGTCCACCGTATGGTAGGAAGTGAGTACAATACTCTCATGGTCTGAGGAACTAAATCACATGCTAACACTCGATGATATAACAATTGATTTTAGATGATATTATCTCAAAGTATAACAAACAAGATTGGGTCGATTCAGTATGATCGTTCTTCTAAAGCCATACTCTCAATGTTGTTTCAAGACTATTGATACACTTAGCGATATCCTAAGATTCAAAAACATGCTCAGCAACAACACTTGGGCCAGTCTTAGAGGCAAGACCGGGAACCTGTATTATACTGTTTATCATTTCACATGTGCGTATGAGTTTTCCGCTGAATCACATATTCCAGAATCGTAGCAGTTATAACATGAAATATAAACTCATATTTACAAATATGGAAACATATTAATACAATATTATTGCCTCTAGGGCATATTTCCAATAGTCTCCCTCTTGCACTAGACTCAGTAATCTAGTTGCATAGTCTATTTTAACATCTATGGTTTATCAGATGTTTGCTCATGCTTTGCTTGTGGTAGAGCCTTCATCATTAGTTTTCACACATTCAAAACCTTGCAATATCTTTGTTAGTCACGTCTGATCTTGATTCCTTTTTCTGTTGAACAATGGCACTATTATTCATAATACAGTGTCATTGGTTTCATTGCACTTGGTATCATACCAACTATGTCAAGACAATTCTTATTAACATAGTGTCATTGGTTTAATTTAAGCTTGATATTACACCAACTCATATCCAAGACATTTTTTGATTATATGTATTCCTAATATAGTGATATTGTTTTTATCATGCTTGAGATCATGTCAATCATATCAAAACACTTCCCGATTCAAACAACTTTGAAAACATCTAATGTTTTTCAGCATATTCTTCTACCGTTTATAGAATCCACAATATCATTCATGCTCAAGAACTTATTCCAAACAATTTATAGCCCAACAATTTTATGTAAGTTATGAATTGTTGGGCTATAAACAATTTCATCTCCTCTATAGACAGCACTTTTGTCTTTTTGAGTTACTTATATTAACAATTACTAAGTGAGTCATTCATGCTCACTTGTAAATCACTACTAACATTTGGTACATAAAACCTTGCCCTTCTACATATCATAACATTCATGATAGATACATCAGTCTTATCATCTGTTCATGCTTATCAACTCTCCTATGACATTGATCTTTTCCAAGCATCATGTTATGTGACATTGAAGAAAACACATTCTCCATTTTAAACCTTTAAAAACCTTTCAATGCATTCAATTCAGCTTAGCATAATCAGCATGTCTTGATCTACTTTTATAGATCTTTTTATCCAATAATTTTCTTTGCTTTAGACTTTCATTGGAAACATATTCTTTAAATTTTGTTGTGCTTTTAGAAACATTATATTATTTCCAATATTCGTTTACATACAAGATTAGAAATGCTATAGAGCTCCCACTAAACTTCACACGTTTCTACATCATTTCAATAATGTCAAACCTATAAACTATTTCATTGTAATGTTGATTCCAGCTCCTTTAATACTTGCTTCAAAACATAAGTTTTTGAAGCTTGCACACTCATCTGGTATTCCGAGGATCTACAAAACCTTCCGGTTGTATCATTCATACACCCCTTTTCCATTTAGGAAATAAGTTTTGACATCCATCCCATTTACTTTATTTAAGTTCTATACTTAATTACTGTATATGATCTTTATACCTTCTAGAGAATCAACTAAGTTCCAAAGATTAATTATTCATGAACTCCATTTTGTTCTGCATGGCTATAAACCATTTGTTCGAGCTGGTCACTACCATCGTTTACTTGTAGTGCATAAATTCATCTTATTCTAAGATGAGTATCTCACTGTGAGATCGCTAGGGTTCATTAACTTTTCCTGGTTTATGTTGCTCAGTTGCAAGCTTTAACTAGAGTTTCTACAGCTAGTGTAGTGTCTTATGGCGTAGTTATGCAAACAACTTTTGGTCTATTAGTCCTGCTTACTTTCACCAGAGATTCAGTAATATTATTAAGCCAAATCGTCCTTCCACTTACTTCCTTGGCGAGAAAAAGCCTTCTCAATAAAGTGTTCATTCTTTATGACAAACGCTTTGTCTTTGAACTTTTGGTAGAAGGACTTCCAGAAGGAAATATGCCTTAGAGGAAATAATAAAGTTGTTATTTTACATTTCCTTATATCATGATAAATTTTTATTATTCGTGCTAGAATTGTATTAACCGAAAACTTGATACATGTGTGGATACATAGACAAAATATTGTGTCCCTAGTAAGTCTCTACTAGACTAGCTCGTTAATCAAAGATGGTTAAGTTTCCTGACCATAGACATGTGTTGTCATTTGATAAATGGGATCACATCATTACGAGAATGATGTGATGGACAAGACCCATTTGTTAGCTTAGCATAATGGTCCTTCAGTTTTTTGTTATTGCTTTCTTAATGTCAAATACATATTACTCCAACTATGAGATTATGCAACTCCCAGATACCGGAGGAATGCCTTGTGTGCTATCAAACGTCACAACATAATTGAGTGATTATAAAGATGCTCTACAGGTATCTCTGAAGGTGTTTTTTGGGTTGGCATAGATAGATATTAGGATTTGTCACTCCGAGTATCGGAGAGGTATCTCTGGGCCCTCTCGGTAATGCACATTATAAGAAGCCTTGCAAGAAAAGTGAATAATGAGTTAGTTGCAGGACGATGCATTGCAGAACGAGTAAAGAGACTTGCCGGTAACGATATTGAACTAGGTATGAAGACACCGACGATCGAAACTCGAGCAAATAACATACCAATGACAAAGGGAACAACGTATGTTGTCATAACGATTCGACTGATAAAGATCTTCGTAGAATATGTGGGAGCCAATATGAGCATGCACGTTCTGCTATTGGTTATTAACCAGAGAGGTATCTCAGTCATGTCTACATAGTTCTCGAACCCGTAGGGTCCAAATGCTTAACGTTTGATGAGGATTTTGTATTATATGAGTTATGTGATTTGGTGACCAAATGTTGTTCGGGGTCCCGGATAAGATCATGGACGTGAGGAGTCTCGGAATGATCGGGAGGTAAAGATTGATATATAGGATGATAGTATTCGGACACCGGAAGTGTCCTGGAGGGTACCGGGTACATATCGGGTCACCG
>NC_041383.1:487124427-487236149 GCF_002162155.2 Triticum dicoccoides | reverse complement strand
AATGGGCCAATAGGACAAACGCAGCAGCCAGCAGGGGCTGCTACGCCACCCATATGGGCTGAACCAGAGGAGGAAGGAAAGAGGGAAAGAGAGAAGAAGGGAAGGGATTCGGCCTCCCCCTTCCTTCCCTCCTCTCTCCTCATTCCTTCCCCGTCCAGAAAGAGGGGGGCGAATTGGATTCGGCCCCCAAGTAGAATTCCTCCTACTTGCGGCGCCCCAAGGTTGTTCCTATATATACGTGGGGATGGGGCGCCTAGAACACACACCAACAATTGTTAGCCGTGTGCGGCGCCCCCTCCACAGTTTATGCCTCCGGTCATATTTTCGTAGTGCTTAGGCGAAGCCCTATGCGGATCACTTCACCATCACCATCACCACGCCATCGTGCTGACGGAACTCATGTACTTCCTTGACACTCTGCGGGATCAAGAGTTTGAGGGATGACATCGAGTTGAACGTGTGTAGAAATCGGAGGTGTTGTACGTTCGGTACTTGATCAGTCGGAACGAGAAGAAATTCGAATACATCAACCGCGTTTTCAAATGCTTCCTCTTTCAATCTACGAGAGTGCGTAGACACACTCTCCCCCTCTCGTTGCTATGCATCTCCTAGATAGATCTTGCGTGAGCACAGGATTTTTTTAAAATTGCATGCTACGTTACCCAACAGTGGCATCATGAGCCAGGTCTATTCGTAGATGATATGCACGAGTAGAACAAAAATATTTGTGGGGAATGATCATCATATTGCTTACCACCAATATCTTATTTTGATTCAGCGGTATTGTTGGATGAAGCGGCCCGGACCAACCTTACATGACCACGTTCATGAGACCAGTTCCACCGACAGACATGCAACTAGTTTTGCATAAAGGTGGCTGGCGGGTGTCTGTTTCTTCTAATTTAGTGGAATCGAATTTGACTGTGGCCGGTCCTTGTTGAAGGTTAAAAGAACAAACTTGATAAATCACCATTGTGGTTTTGTGCCGTAGGTAAGAACGGTTCTTGCTAGAAGCCCGTAGCAGCCACATAAAACTTGCAACAACAAAGTAGAGGACGTCTAACTTGTTTTTGCAGGGGATGTTGTGATGTGATATGGTCAAGACACGATGTGATATACGTTATTGTATGAGATGATCATGTTTTGTAAAAATTATCGGCTACCGGCAGGAGCCTTATGGTTATCTTTTTACTGTATGAAATTCAAACGCCATGTAATTTATTTATTTATCACTATGCGTTAGCGATAGTTGTAGAAGCAATAGTTGGCGAGACGACCAGGACGCAACGATGGAGATAAATGTGTCGAGCTTCTGACGATGGAGATCATGACGATGCTTTGGAGATGGAGATCAAAAGCACAAGATGATGATGGCCATATCATGTCACATATTATTGCATGTGATGTTTATCTTTTATGGATATTATTTTGCTTAGTATGATGGTAGCATTATAAGATGATCTCTTAACTAAAATTTCAAGGTATAAGTGTTCTCCTAGTGTATGCACCATTGTGACAGTTCTTCGTGCTGAGACACCACGTGATGATCGGGTGTGATAGTCTCTACGTTCACATACAACGGGTGCAAGACAATTTTGCACATGTGGAATACTCGGGTTAAACTTGACGAGCCTAGCATGACAGACATGGCCTCGGAACACTGGAGATCGAAAGGTCAAACGTCAATCATATAGTAGATATGATCAACATAGAGATGTTCACCATTGATGACTACTCCATCTCACGTGATGATCAGACATGGTTTAGTTGATTTGGATCATGTATCATTTAGATGACTTGAGGGATGTCCTGGAAGGCATCCCCTCTTTCTTCAACAAGTAAATTTGTATTCGTTTCGTTCATGCAATATGTGCAAGTCTTGGAGCGTCTTTTGCATTTAGTTTTCACTTTTATTTTATGCACCATGCTGGTATGAGATAGTCCTTGGTTGATTTATAGAATTCTCATGGCACTTCACTTTCTTTTGAGTATGGCTTTATAGAATGTTTCACGTGCTTCACTTAGATCATTTGAAGTTTGGATTGCCTGTTTCTCTTCACATAGAAAACTGCCATTTGTAGAATGCTCTTTTACGTCACTTATATTTGTTAGAGCATGGGAATATATTTTGTAGAAAGAATTAAACTCTCTTGATTCACTTATATCTATTTAGAGAGATTACAGGAATTGGTCATTCGCATGGTTAGTCATAAAATCCTACATAAACTTGTGGATCACTGAATATGATATGTTTGATTCCTTGCAATAGTTTGGCGATATAGAGGTGATAATATGTGGGAGGTACTAGTAGATGGTTGTGTTTAGTAAGGATGTTGGTGTTAAGGTTTGTGATTCCCGAAGCATGCACATATGGTCTATTAACTATGTAACCAAATTGGCGCGCATTGTATTTTGATTGTTTATCTTTGTGTGAAGGTCGGGGGCGCATGATGGTTAACTGCTACCAACCTCCCCCCTAGGAGTATGCATGTAGTACTTTGTTTCAAGGGCTAATAAATTTTTGCAATAAGTATGTGCGTTCTTTATGACTAATGTTCAGTCCATGGATTATATGCACTCTCACCCTTCCATCATTGCTAGCCTCTTCGGTACCGTGCATTGCCCTTTCTCACATCGAGAGTTGGTGAAAACTTCGCCGGTGCATCCAAACCCCGTGATATGATATGCTCTATCACACATAAACCTCCTTATATCTTCCTCAAAACAGCCACCATACCTACCTATCATGGCATTTCCATAGCCATTCCGAGATATATTGCCATGCAACTTCCATCATCATCATATTCATGACTTGAGCATTCATTGTCATATTGCTTTGCATGATCGTAAGATAGCTAGCATGATGTTTTCATGGCTTGTCCATTTTTTGATGTCACTGCTACGCTAGATCATTGCACATCCCGGTACACCGCCGTAAGCATGCATATAGAGTCATATCTTTGTTCCAGTATCGAGTTGTAATATTGAGTTTTAAGTAAATAAAAGTGTGATGATCATCATTATAGAGCATTGCCCCATGAAAAAAAAGAAAAAAATGAAAAAATGAAAAAAAAGGAAAGGCCAAAGAAGCCTAAATAAAAAAGGGGGCCAAAGAAGCCCACCCAAAAAAGGAAAAAGAAAAAAAAGAAAAAAAAGAAAAAGAAAAGCGGCAATGTTACTATCCTTTTACCACACTTGTGCTTCAAAGTAGCACCATGTTTTTCATATAGAGAGTCTCCTATATTGTCACTTTCATATACTAGTGGGAATTTTCATTATAGAACTTGGCTTGTATATTCCAACGATGGGCTTCATCAAATGCCCTAGGTCTTCATGAGCAAGCAAGTTGGATGCACACCCACTTAGTTTTCAGTCTGAGCTTTCATACACTTATAGCTCTAGTGCATCCGTTGCATGGCAATCCCTACTCCTCGCATTGACATCAGTTGATGGGCATCTCCATAGCCCGTTTGGTAGCCTCGTCGATGTGAGACTTTCTCCCTTTTTGTCTTCTCCACATAACCTCCACCATCATATTCTATTCCACCCATAGTGCTATATCCATGGCTCACGCTCATGTATTGCGTGAAGGTTGAAAAAGTTTGAGAATATTAAAGTATGAAACAATTGCTTGGCTAACACCGGGATAGGCATGAGGGGTACCTTGTGTTAAGAAAAGGGAGCATACAAGACTATATGATTTTGTAAGGATAACGTTCTGGAAGCATTGATATTTTGAAAGACATGATTGTTTGTTGGGATGCCCTAAGTATTATTGTTTTTATGTCAAATGATAGACTATTGCTTTGAATCACTCGTGTCTTAATATTCATGCCATGATTAGATTACATGATCAAGATTATGCTAGGTAGCATTCCACATCAAAAATTATCTTTTTTATCATTTAACTACTCGAGGACGAGCAGGAATTAAGCTTGGGGATGCTGATACGTCTTCGGCGTATCTATAATTTTTGATTTTTTCATGCCAATATTCTTCAACTTTCACATACTTTTGGCAACTTTGTATACTATTTTTTGGGACTAACATATTAATCCAGTGCCTAGTGCCAGTTCCTGTCTGTTGCATGTTTTATGTTCCGCAGAAACCCCATATCAAACGGAGTCCAAACGGGATAAAAACGGACGAGAATTATTTTGGAATATTTGTGATTTTTGGGAAGTAAAGTCAACGTGAGACGGTGCCCGAGGTGGCCACAAGACAGGGGCCCACGCTCACTCCACGTGGGGGCGCCCCCCACCCTTTTGGGCCCCTCGTAAGGCGGTTGATGCCCTTCTTTGGCAGCAAGAAAGCTAATATTTGGAAAAAGATCTGGGCGAAGGTTTCAATCCAATCGTAGTTACGGATCTCCGGATATAAAAGAAACAGTGCGAGGGCAGAATTCGAGAACGCAGAAACAGAGAGGGACAGAGAGATAGATCCAATCTCGGAGGGGCTCTCGCCCTCTCATGCCATGGGAGCCAAGGACTAGAGGGGAAACCCTTCTCCCATCTAGGGATGAGGTTAAGGAAGAAGAAGAAGAAGGGGGGCCCTATCCCCCTTGCTTCCGGTGGTGCCGGAGCGCTGTCGGGGGCCATCATCATCACCGCGATCTTCACCAAAACCTCCGCCATCTTCACCAACATCTCCATCACCTTCCCCCATCTATATTCAGCGGTCCACTCTCCCGCAACCCGTTGTACCCTCTACTTAAACATGGTGCTTTATGCTTCATATTATTATCCAATGATGTGTTGCCATCCTATGATGTCTGAGTAGATTTCTGTTGTCCTATCGGTGATTGATGAATTGCTATGATTGGTTTGAGTTGCATGTTTTATTATTGGTGCTGTCCTATGGTGCTCTTCGTGTCGCGCAATCATGAGGGATCACCGCTGCAGGGTTTGCAATATGTTCATGATTTGCTTATGGTGGGTGGCAAGAGTGACAGAAGCACAGACCCGAGTAAGTAGGTTGTTTGCGTATGGGATAAAGGGGACTTGATGCTTTAATGCTATGGTTGGGTTTTACCTTAATGATCTTTAGTAGTTGCGGATGCTTGCTAGAGTTCCAATCATATGCGCATATGATCCAAGAAGAGAAAGTATGTTAGCTTATGCCTCTCCCTCAAATAGAATTGCAATAGTGATTACCGATCTAGTAAAGTAGTCAATTGCTTGGGGACAATTTCACAACTCCTACCAGCACTTTTCCACACTCGCTATATTTACTTTATTTTTTCTTTATCTAAACATACACTAGTTTATATTTACGTGCTCTTTATTATCTTGCAAAGCTATCCAACAACACCTACAAAGAACTTCTAGTTTCATACTTGTTCTAGGTAAAGCGAACACTAAGCGTGCGTAGAGTCGTATCAGTGGCAGATAGGACTTGAGAGAATATTTGTTCTACCTTTAGCTCCTCATTGGGTTGACACTCTTACTTATCGAGAGAGTCTACAATTGATCTCTTATACTTGCGGGTTATCAAGTAGCTCCATGCAGAGCATTATAGACATAGAAATTTGCAAAATACATACGAATGTGAATGTGGCAGACCCGTTGACTAAACTTCTCTCACAAGCAAAACATGATCACACCTTAGTACTCTTTGGGTGTTAATCACATAGCCATGTGAACTAGATTATTGATTCTAGTAAACCCTTTGGGCGTTGGTCACATGGCGATGTGAATTATGGGTGTTAATCACAAAGATGTGAACTATTGGTGTTAAATCACATGGCGATGTGAACTAGATTATTGACTCTAGTGCAAGTGGGAGACTAAAGGAAATATGCCCTAGAGGCAATAATAGAGTTGTCATTTTATATTTCCTTATTTCATGATAAATGTTTATTATTCGTGCTAGAATTGTAGTAACCAGAAACTTGATACATGTGTGGATACATAGACAAAATATTGTGTCCTTAGTAAGCCTCTACTAGACTAGCTCCTTAATCAAAGATGGTTAAGTTTCCTAAGCATAGACATGTGTTGTCATTCGATAAACGGGATCACATCATGAGATGATGTGATGGACAAGACCCATTCATTAGCTTAGCATAATGATCGTTCAGTTTTATTGCTATTGCTTTCTTCATGTCAAATACATATTCCTCCGACTATGAGATTATGCAACTCCAGGATAATGGAGGAATGCCTTGTGTTCTATCAAATGTCAAAATGTAACTGGGTGATTATAAATATGCTCTACAGGTATCTCCGAAGGGGTTTGTTGGGTTGGCATAGATCAAGATTAGGATTTTTCACTCCAAGTATCGGAGAGGTATCTTCGGGCCCTCTCAGTAATGCACATCATAAGAAACCTTGCAAGCAAAGTGACTAATGAGTTAGTTGCAGGATGATGCATTACAGAACGAGTAAAGAGACTTGCTGGTAACAAGATTGAACTAGGTATGAAGATACCAACGATCGAATCTCGGGTAAATAACATACCGATGACAAAGGGAATAACGTAAGTGATCATAACTATTCGACTGATAAAGATCTTCATATAATATGTGGGAGCCAATATGAGCATCCAGGTTCCGCTATTGGTTATTGACCGGAGAGGTGTCTTGGTCATGTCTATACAGTTCTCGAACCCATAGGGTCCGCACACTTAACGTTCGATCATGATTTTGTATTATATGAGTTATATGATATGGTGACCGGGTTTTGTTCGGAGTCCCGGATAAGATCACAGACGTGATGAGGAGTCTCAAAATGATTGAGAGGTAAAGACTGATATATAGGACGATAGTATTCGGACACTAAAAGTGTTCCGGAGGGTACCGGGTACATATCGGGTCACCAGATGGGGTTCCGGGCACCCCCCCGGTGAAGATATGGGCCTAATGGGCCAAGAGGGGAAACACAGCAGCCAGCAGGGGCTGTTGCGCCCCCATATGGGCCGAACCAGAGGAGGAAGGAAAGAGGGGAAGACAGAAGGAAGGGGAGGGATTCGGCCTCCCCCTTCCTTCCCCCTCTCTCCTCCTTCCTTCCCCCTCCGGAAAATATGGTAAGGGGGGGGGGGGGCGAATTGGATTACGCCCCCAAATAGGATTCCTCCTACTTGGGGTGCCCCAAGGTTGTTCTTCTCCCCATCGCACCAATATATACGCGGGGAGGGGGCGCCTAGAATACACACCAACAATTGTTAGCCGTGTGTGGCGCCCCCTCCACAGTTTACGCCTCCGGTCATATTCTCGTAGTGCTTAGGCGAAGCTCTGGGCGGATCACTTCACCATCACCGTCACCACGCCGTCGTGCTGACAAAACTCATCTACTTCCTTGACACTCTGCTGGATCAAGAGTTCAAGGGACATCATAGAGATGAACGTGTGCAGAACTCGGAGGTGTCATACGTTCGGTACATGATCGGTCGGAACGAGAAGAAGTTCGACTACATGAACCACGTTCTGAAATGCTTCCGCTTTCGGTCTATGAGGATACGTAGACACACGCTCCCGCTCTCGTTGCTATGCATCTCCTAGATAGATCTTGCGTGAGCATCAATTTTTTTTTGAAATTGCAGCTACGTTACCCAATGATTCCCAATTATGTTTTGGATTTACCTACAAATTATCATTTGTCTAGATTATGTACTCCATAACTCATATGGTGTTGTATTGTCAGACTATAGGATGGTGCTTTTTTGTGTGTATTTTGTTGCTGTTTCAAATGAATATCCCAGGTTTTAATGAAAATAGGTCAGTAAGAATAATTCTACAATTATCTGAGTGTTTTGCTGAACTCATGACTAAAATAATTTTCTTCATAAATGAAGATTCTTTTATCTTTGTCACAATGATTCTTATCTTCACTATAAATTTTATTTGAACCTTCCAAATAAATTATTCTGAATTTTTTTGAACATTTCAAATATTTCAAATTTATATCAGGTAAATCATATTTACTCAAGTTATTAATGAAGTCATGAAAATTCACCACGCCCTGGTTTGTTCATTGGATCCCTTACATCACTATGTATTTTTTCAATTGATTCAAAAATCAAAATACTTTAATGCTTCATCTTTATGAAGATTATTTTCCAACATAGCCATGTAGTGCCACATACCAGTGGTTTTATCAGTCCTCTCAAGACTTTACAATTAGTGTTATAAATTTCTCAATTCAAGATTTCACGAATAAACCATTAATAATAGAGGAAAATCCAAAACATATTCTTATAATAACTTGAACAACCATTGTTTATACTTTAAAGAACATCTGTCACATAACCAAAAATATATTGTTTTACACAACTCCAGAACCAAATAACTATTATTAAATTTAATATAAATCTTGAAGATAAACTAAAGGCATGACTTCAATGATCTTGAGTAGTGATCCCATCACCATTCTTGATTTTCATTATGTCTTCATTTCTTCTCAACTTGTGAGCCTTCTGTAGTCCCTACATCGGTTTGCAAATAGGTGCCACCGATTAGTAACAAATACTTATGACATAGAGTAAACTAGCAAGTAGAATAACATTAACTTTGTATAACTGTTATATCTTTATCGGAAGAACAATTCTTCTTATCCGCTAAGTACTTCTTGCAGTTGCGTCTCTAGTATCCCTTCTGTTTGTAGTAGAAAGATTCAGTCTCCTTATTGGCTCCGCCCTTGTTCTTCTTCTGAGGGACAGTCTTACCGGCACCAGAAGATTTCTTATTGGATTTTCCCTTATTCTTGAAATTGGTAGTCTTGTTGACCATCAAGACTTGTTTGTTCTTCTGCTTTGTTCTTCTGCATCCCAGCTTCCATAGTTTTGAGCATAGAGAACAACTCGTTTGCACTGTTCTCCATCCCGTCCATGTTGTAATTCATGATAAAAACCATAGTTAGATGGGGGAGTGAAGCAAGCACAATATCTGTACCGAGTGCCGGAGGAATTCCAAATTCCAGAGAAGCCAATTTGTCAACATAGCCAGCAAGCTTCACTATATGCTCACTCATTGAGGAACCTCAACCATCTTGCATTCACTCAAGGCCTTTGTTATATCAAAATGTTCGGTCCTTGCCTACTTCTTGTATAGAACTTCGAGAGACCCAATTATAAATTGAGTGGTAGAACATTCAAACTGTTTTTGTTGTTCGGGATCCATGCAAGCCAACATGAGGCACTGGACTAACTCATAGTCATCACTATTAGTAGTGAAAGCATCCACTACTTGTTTTGGTGCATCCTCCACGAGGATCACCTAGGGGTTGATCCAGCACATACTCCATTGCACTTCTAAGAACAACTCTCAGGCTCCGGATCCAATCCGCATAGTTTTCACCATTAGCAGCCAACTTTTGTTTCTCTAACATAGGGGCTAAGTTGAACATATTGAGAGCCATTGATATGCAACGATAAACACAAATATATTTAGACACAATTTCATAACTAATGTTGCACTATTATTAAACAAATTTTAGTTTAAAGTGCACTCCCACTCAAATCAATATCTCTTATAATTGATAATAAGTTATTGAAGATCCTAATCATATTCTCAGCCATTGATATGGACTTCACTAATCACGAGGACTCTGACTAGTAGGCAAACTTTTGCCCTCTTGTTAATCTTTCGATGCTTCATGCTCTGAGCTTAGAACGATTCTGCCAAAACCTCAAGAGAATCGAGTGCTATCTGCTCACATGGTCTGACCATCCACCCGTATTACACCTCACATCCCGTTTCTACTCGTGGGGACATGACACACTCTAAAACTCTACGTGTTATAGGTGGTAGCAATACTAGGAAGATCACCTTTTAACTTGACATTTACTATGAGAGATCACCCTAATAATTGAATACTTCGCAATAAAATGGGAAAACAATAAAGGGATAAACCTCCAAGGCAATTCATAAAATCATGATATGGTATAGCCTTGGGCGTCGGGAACGTCTTTATGGTCCTCCAAGGTCCCCGTGAAGTTTTCTCCAATAGCGTTGTCGTGGTGACAATTTTGAAAA
The DNA here is from genome assembly GCF_002162155.2 of Triticum dicoccoides. Lineage (NCBI taxonomy): Eukaryota > Viridiplantae > Streptophyta > Magnoliopsida > Poales > Poaceae > Triticum > Triticum dicoccoides. Next base: position 487,226,179 of record NC_041383.1, on the reverse strand, counting down.
CTACCATTGCGGCACCGATTTTGTTCTCATGCGCTTGGTGAAGCTCTGGGTCCTCCATGTAACCTGTAGGCTATCTCTATGTATATTACATTAAGGTGGCAATCCCATGGCTCCAACCATCATGCCATGACGCGCAGGCCACTTAACATTACAACATATAACCATCTCATGGATAAACTCATTTTCATGACGAAGGCTATACCATATCATATGCAAACCCTGCAAAACCAAGTTAGACGTCCTCTAATCGGTTCGGCAAATTTTTAATTACGTGGCTTCTAGGTTTCCGAATAAAACTAGCTACCTACGCATACCATCAAGGCGATAACTCTGGTTGCTAGATTAACTTTCAGGGTGTGTGAATGAAGAGACTTAATTAAAACTCTCGTCCCCCACACTAAACTTCGTGAAATACGTGTGACCCCCAAGAAGATCGTTCATCTTCATTGCCCTCTTGCATATACAATGGTTCACTATGCCTGACTACGATAAAGCCCAATGAACTGTTAGCATATCATCGACAGGCAGAGCCAATACATTGTTAGAACCTTGTACAAAGCTACATCGTGCCATCAATGAACTGAACCGAAGCAACACTCGAGGGAAGCATAGAAACAACATCAAGCCCTCACATCCACATGTGATCTAGACGAAACCTACATCTACTTATAGAACAGGTCATGATGGTACTGTTGAGAAACGTAGCAGAAAACAAAACAAAATCGCCCTACGAACAACCAATAATAAAATGAAGATGCACATAGGGTTTGGATCGATGATCGTTACCGACTTTGAAGTTGGAATGAAAGTATATGAGTCGATGTATATCGTACTTGGAGTCCCTCGAACCATTGATGACGATCCCGCGAACTGCCCCTCAAACGAAAGACCGACAACATGGCCTCTCTACTTGTTTGCGAGCGTACGGTCTTCACAATCCGATATCATTTCACCATCCAGAGCTAATCGTTGCCGGACAATTAGAGGGAGAAGATTAGAACTACACTAGGCTTCTAATTATGAGGAGTAGTGGAAATAGGTCTGGATCTAATTAGTCAATTAGGACCAACTACAACTATAACTAGATGAACTAGAGGAGGCTCCAAACATTGTGTATCAATATGGGCCAATACCTCAAGTATATATAGGTTAGAGCAGGAGGGAGGGGCAGCCATCAAGGAGGAAAAGACCCTCCTTGGGGTGCTGGCCACCGGAGGAGGAGTTGGACTCTTCCACTCCAATTTGCCCCCACGAGGAAAGGGAGGGGGGGCCAACTCCACTTGGGCGCATGTGGCCCAAGTTGCCTTCCACCTCTTGGCCTTTTAAGGCCCGTTGATATTTAATCAAATATAAAAGCCTTCTAATAATGACTAGACCCTTTGATATGTAATTTAACATTGCCAAAAATATTTTCCACCTATATATTAATTATCGGGAATACCCGGTATTGCCCTATAAACTCCGAAACCCTTTTGGTGACCCCGAAACTCTACCGGTTCCTCTCGGAACTATGTCAGATATTAATGAAACTATTTAACAAATAAATCCTCAATACTCTAATCATACTAACACTCAGCAGATCGTCATTACCTTAAGCTTGTGACCCCATTGGTTCAGTAAATCATAGACATGAACGGAACTGCTTTGTTCATTAACCAATAGCGGAAGTATGGACGTCCATATCGACCCTATGATTACACGAATGATATTTCAGTGAACCTTTGGTGATCATGTGATGTTCCCTTTGCTTTGTGATACTTTGCAAATCCCGGGATGCACCGGTATCCTCCTGAGTCATGCGGATGCTCATTATACCGTTGAGCATGTTGCCAGTTTTGTTCTTCTTTCTTGTTGAAATGTTCTGGCATCCCTGTGATGTAGTCACCTGTGAATGGCCAGAAGTTGATGGATGTCATCACACGGAGAGGGCCCTAAGAATATCTCTCCATCATCGAAGGTGTAAACCCCACTCTCGAGCTATATAGTCCCTTATCAAACTTCCCGATGAACCCTTAAGTTGTTGTTATGATCACCTAGTTACAGATGATGTTTGAGCAACCCCAAAATCCATAGTACGGTAGGAAGTGACTATGATACTCTCATGGTCAGAGGAACTGAATCACATGCTAACACTCCATGTTATAACAATTGATTTTAGACGATATTATCGTAAAGTATAACAAACAAGATTGGGTCGATTCAATATGATCATTCTTCAAATGTGATACTCTCAATATTGCTTTAGGACTATCATTACACTTAACGATATCCTATCCTAAGAAACCAAAAACATGATCACCAACAAATCTTGGGCCTGTCTTAGAGGCAAGACCAGGAGCCTATATTATACCGTTTATCATTACACAGGTGCAGATGAGTTTTCCACTGAATCGGATATTCCAGAATCATATCAGTTATAGCCTGAAATATAAACTCTTAATTGTGAAAATAGAAATACAATAATACAACATTATTGCTTCTAGGGAATATTTCCAACACTAGACATGTCGACCGACAGATTGCCTTGCGATCCACAAAGTTTTTAGATGTTTGAAGTTTCAGTTTTTGGAACTTACATTTTTGTCGGTCATAAGTTCTAAAACTTGCAATTTTGTTGGTTGCTCGTACTAAGTTTCATCAGTAGTTACAATATTTTTGTCGGTTCCAGGATCTGAAACTCATAATTTTGTTAGTCGCTTATACGAAGTGTCAAAAGTTAAAACTTAATGAAATTTTAAAAACTCATCAAAATGGATCTCATTTGGAAGCCCACATCGCCAGAAACACGAATATGCAAACGAGATTTAATTTTGACTTTTGGTTCAAAAGATATCAGATTGCAAATCGAAAAAAGGATGTGTGCTCACTATCTCCACTTTGTACCTTTTCTTCTCAAAAGATAGTATAGATGTAGGCGCTCATAAACACATGTGTACACTCATCCATGAACGTGCACTTAAATATTCTATTCGTGTGAGCACCTCCGAGAGGCTAAGCTAGTAGGTCTTTGAAATTTAGTAAGTCACCGCAGATGCCTTGCTGTTGACGGACATGTTGCTTACCACTGAAAGAATAAAGCAGGTAAATCCTCAAAGAAATCCAAGAAAGAGAGAGATCAACCATGCCAAGTCTAGAACTTGAACCCGGATGGGAAAGCTCCACTACAAAGAATCGGACCCATTGTAGCTCAGTTCTTCATTTTGTTGGGCAGAAACAAAATGTAACTTTTTATCCCCACTTCATAGAAAAATCACATTTTTTATACAAAATAATGTATAAACTTAGAACTTTGTAGGTCAATGAAACTCTAGATCTACATTGTGCAGTTTTTTTGGTACAACATGAACAATAAAATGAGATTTTTCCAGATACACTATATTATTTTAAGTATTTATGTTAAACAAAAAAGTTGATTTTTAAAATATTATAGTTCCAGTATACTGACTTGCAACGTTTGAATTTTATACTTAGTTTTGTTTGGGACAAACAAAAAAAATGAAGTTTTTTCGAAAAGGAGGTTATTCCCCGGCCTCTGCATCAGAACGATGCATGCGGCCATCTTATTAATAAGCAAAAGGTTCAACAAAGTCTCCAAGGTTTCAAAAAGGTACAAAGGCTCACAAAGAGCAAGAATAACATGAAACATGATAGCCACAACCGGCAGAATGAAAGTAGATATGAAACTAAACACCTATCCGATTACATGACCGCCATCCAAACCGGTTGAAGATAGCCCGTGCTACCGTCTCCCACTGGATAGACCTAGTAACCATACGCTCCCTGCATCTGTGGGAGTGAGTAGCAACCACGTACGGATCAGTGTAGTGGCCTGAAAAATAACCTGCAAGAAATGAATATGTGTTGTTCTGTTAAAAACCAAATCGTTCCTGCAGTTCCATATTGCCCATAATAAAGCACATACTCCTACACAGATATGTTTCGCCGTTTCTGACTCTACTCCATCCAGCCACGTCCCAAATAACGTGTGGATGGTAGTCGGAGGAGTAATGTTAAATGCTATGTGAACATCCCGCCATAAAATTTTAGCCATTGGGCAATCCAGAAAGAGGTGTTTGATAGATTCATCATGATCACAGAAGCTACATCTTGGAGACCCTGTCTAGTTGTGTTTTGCCAAATTGTCCTTAGTTAAAATGACATGTTTATGGACAAACCACATAAACACTTTAATTTTTAAGGGCACTTTGACTTTCCAAATATTCAGCGATCGAGGGATAGAGCCAGACTTGATAATATCCAAATACATGGATTTAACCGAAAACACTTCATTCTTCGTTAGTTTCCAGTGCAACTGGTCTGGTGTTGAGAAAGGTGAACATCCATCAATCTTCTCACAAGATGGATCCAAGCTTCCCAACGGTTTCCTGCTAAAGTCCTTCTGAATTGAATATTGAGAGGGTTGGACTGTAATACTGTTGCAACGTAAGCATCTCTACGCTGAACAATATTATAGAGAGAAGGATATTGGATAGCTAGAGGCGTATCCCTAACCATGTATCCTCCCATAATCTTGTGGTAGTACCATTTCCAACGATAAAGTTTGTCCTGTGGAAGAAGGCTGATTTCACTCTCATCAGTCCTTTCCAAAATGGTGAATCAGTCGGTCAGACTATTACCTAGGATAAGGTTTTAGAATGTAGGTACTTGTTATGTAGGATCTGGCCCCATGTGGCATCGGTCTCTACAGATAGCTTATACAACCACTAGTTGAGAAGACATATGTTCTTCACCTCTAGATTTTCAATACTAAGATCCTCTTGGTCTTTTGGCCTACAGATAATATCCCATTTAGCGAGTATGTACTTCTGTTTTAACTCGTTGCTCTGCCAGAATAAGCGCGATTGATAGAAGTCTAGTCTTTTCTGAACTCCAACTGGTACCTCAAGAAAGGACAAGAGAAACATTGGCATACTTGTGAGCACAGAATTAATGAGAATTAATCGGCCTCCATATGACATAACCTTTCCCTTCCATCAGCTTAATCTCTTTTCAAATCGATCCTCAATGCACTTCCATTCTTTGTTAGATAGCTTACGATGGTGAATTGGTATGCCCAAATATGTAAAGGGCAACGAACCTAATTCACACTCGAACAGTTGTTTGTAAGCTTCTTGTTCGTCTTTAGCTCTTCCAAAGCAGAGCAATTCACTTTTGTGGAAGTTAATCTTTAACCCCGACAACTGTTCAAATAAGCATAACACAAGCTTCATGTTTCTTGGTTTTGCCAGGTCATGCTCCATGAAGATGATAGTCAGCGTACTGTAGAATGGACACTCCTGCGTCCACTAAATGCTGGACGAGTCCGCCTACCTGGACATTGTCCTTAGCTCTTCCTATTAGGATCGTCAACACATCTACTACTATGTTGAACAAAATAGGTGACATCAGGTCTCCTTGCCTCAGACCCTTGTGTGTCTGGAAATAATGACCTATGTCATCATTCACTTTGATTCTGACACTCCCTTTCTGCATGAAAGAATCTACCAGGTTTCTCCAGGACTGATTGAATCCTTTCGTCCGCAAGGCCTGCTGTAGAAATGGCCATTTCACCTTATTATACGCTTTCTCAAAATCAACCTTAAAAACCACCCCATAAAGTTTCTTCGTGTGGATTTCATGGAGCGTTTCATGTAGGACCATAACCCCTTCTAGGATGTTTCTGTCTGGCATGAAAGCAGTTTGAGATGGCTGCACCACAGAGTGTGCAATCTGCGTAAGCCTGTTAGTTCCCACCTTGGTGAAGATTTTAAAGCTGACATTGAGAAGATAGATCGGTCTGAACTGCTCAATCCACATCGCCTCTGTTTTCTTCGGAAGTAATGTAATCATTCTGAAATTTAAGTGAAATAGCTACAAATGTCGAGAAAACAAATCGTGGAACATTGGAAGCAAATCACACTTAATGATGTGCCAACACTTTTTTATAAAACTCAGCCAGAAAACCATCCGGCCCAGGAGCTTTATTATTCTTCATTTGCAAAATTGCCTCAAACACCTTTTCTCCAAAAATGGGGCACTCAAAATATCATTCTCATCCGTTGCAAGTTGAGGGATATCCTGAACCCTCGACTCATATAAGGACACAAAATTATCCTCAGGTGGCCCAAAAAGCTGCTTGTAATAATTGGTGATGTATAACTTAAGGTTCTCTTGTCCTAAAATCGTCCCTCATCTTGCTCGAGCTGAAAGATTCTCCTCTTTCGAAGCTTGCCAGTCACAATCATATGAAAGAATTGGGTGTTATTGTCCACTTGGACGATTTTTCGTACTTTAGCTCTTAACGCCCACTTCAATTCCTCCTCTCCAAGCAATTCTTTCAGTCTCATTCCCGCTTCCACTTTAGTTTCTAGCTCCCTGGTATCTCGAATGAAGGACTCAGCTTATAATTCGAAGGAATTACTAAGGTTAAGGAGCCTTTCCTTTTCAACCTTATATATCCCGCTCAAATGTTTAGTCCAGCCACGTAAGAACTGTCTAAAGTGCCTAATCTTATTCTGCCATCTTTCTACACTAGATCTCACTCCTGAATCTTTGGCCCACTCCCGGGCTATCAGATCCAAAACCTTCTCTTTCAAACCATGCTAATTCAAAAGAGAAGATTTTTTATTTCCCACATGAATTGCTTCCCCAGAGTCAACAAGCAATGAGGTATGGTCAAAAATCGCGCGCGACGATGCTTGGACCATCACCAGAGGAAACTTCTGCTCCTATTCAACGCTGGCGAGGACACGATCCAACTTCTCATAAGTAGGATTTGGTAGCATGTTGGTCCAAGTAAATTTTCTACCAGAAAGCTTGATCTCTCTAACATCCATGCTTTCAATGATTGTATTAAACATAAACGACCATCTGCTGTCAAAGTTATCGTTTTTTTCTTCTCGTCTTCGAATAATGTTAAAATCGCCCCCAACCAGAATTGGGAGCTACTCACTTCCGCAAATACAAACTAAGTCCGCCAAAAAAAATCTGGTTTGAGCTCAGGCTTGTGCGGCTTCATACACTGCCACCAGTGCCCATTGGAAACCATCAGCCTTCGATCTGACACGAAACTTAACCGCAAAATCTCCCATGACAACATTCCGAACTTCCAGAGTGTCACATTTAACCCCTAGTAAAATCCCACCGGATCTTCCTCTTGGGGGTAGGCAATGCCAATCAAAATCAACTCCTCCCGATAAGGTGCTAAGAAACTGAGAAGTAAAATTGTCCCTTCCAGTTTCATAGAGGGCGATAAAATCTAACTTGTGGTCTATAGATACATCCGCCAGAAACCTTCATTTAGCCAAGACCGTTAGACCTCTGCTATTCCAAAAGATTCCCTTCATATTTCATCATGAAATTTTTTAGTGGTCCAGATACTAGCACTTCTGTGCACAACCGAAGCCGGATAAATCTTCCGGTTCCACTTACGCTTAGGATTGTTTTGGTCCTCTACCCGGTCCACACAACCAAGCTCAGTGGGCCTAACCGGCTAAGAATCTACATGATTCGAACCCCTTGGAGATACAGAACACTCATCCTCCTCTGTCTCGGGATGTGAGGGTGCAAGATCCGCACAAAACCTATCATGTACCCTAACACCCAAAGCATCAATATCCGAATCGTTCATAGGTTTAACAGCCGCTAAGTTTCTAATCATCTCTGAAGCTCGTTCGGCTTCAAGATCAAAGATATCATTGACATATTTGATAATTTCATTAGCATTACTTCCTAGAGAAACTCCTAACTGATTTGCATTATGTAAAATCTCATCATCGGAAAATGCAAAATAGAATTGGAAGTATTGACTGACATACTGGTAGTGACCTCAATGTCACGAAGCTTGGCCCCCCCGCATGGCGCGCCGTATCTGCATGTCATCAACATCCAGCTGGTCCTGGAGACGGCAGCCCAACCGTTGACCTTCGGACATGGGATCCGGGATCCCTCCGAAAGCGACAATCTGGTCCCACGTGGGCCCGTTCAGGGGTAAGACCTCCTGCCCGACCCCCAACGGGGCTCAACTAAGCATAACCCACCGAGCTATGGCCACATGCCATCGACCCTACTGGTGAAGCCACTCCCGCCTCCACAGGCACTGGTCCCGGATCACCCAGCGGCGTCGACCGAGGACTGCCGACGGGGGACGTAAGCGGGTGCAGAGCCTCCTGCTCTTCTTGCCCGCCCCCACCACATTTGCCGAGCTCCGCAGGGGCGCCTTGGTGGCCCTCATAGCACGCCCTGACTGCAAGTCGTCCGCATTCATGGCACCTCTGAACGGTGCGGCCGCCGCTACCTCCGTCGGTGTAGCGAAGTGTTCGGCAGGGGATGTCGGACGGGCCTCATGCTTGCAAACCCCCTCCGTGGTGCTGAAGCAAGAAGGGATAACAGGAGGCGAAGAGCTCACCGAACGAGGGTCGTTTGCCGGGACGGAGAGCAGCCCCAAGACCTATTGTCTCGGCGCGTCCTCCACCGTCGGGGTACTCGGCGAACCAATCACGACATCCAGCCCTGAAGATTACTGCTCCGTAGTCCCCTCTGCCGGAAGGAGACACTCGTGCATAGGTACAGGTGGTAATAAAGTTTCGGATGGATCCTCAGACTCTACCCTGTAGCACCATAGGTGACTAGGTGCAGAATATGCGCCAAAAGATCCAAACCACAATGAGTTCAGTGGCATCGGTGTTGAAGCTCCCTTAGCAGACTCAGGTGCCCTCTCAGACTGTCCCTCATTAATCTTAGGTGCATCCCAGGGACCATGGTCGGACGCCTTGTCCTCCCCCAACTGCACCATCACCCTCTGTCGTGTCCATGTCCTGTTGGCCATCATCCTTCTGGAACATAGGGGCGTCCTCAAACTCCACATCTAGATCATACATGACCCCCGCATAAGTCAAATTGACCACATCAGGCACATACTCAATGTTAGCCACACTGACAAGAAGCCTCGTAACACCATTTGCACGAGTGAAAGGCATATCAACATTCTCCATCTTGCCGACTAGAGATCCTATGCTCTAGGGCACTAGAAAATAATTGAGTGGCTTAGGTGGTGCTCCCAAAAAGCGAAGCCAAACCTGAGTCAAAGGGGTGCCCTGTGGCTCCTTTTGCTTCCTCTCATCAAAGACCAGGATTATGCTAGTCCCCGACACTCTGCACATACCAATTTGAGCATATGGACTTGATCCTCCCTCGAAGGAAAGTCCACCTTGTATGTATGATCCTCAATTCTAACCAAGTTCCAACTGGAACTACCAGGTGCAAGCTCTCACAACAGTTGCACAATCCGTGCCTCCGACAAAGTACAATTTGTGATGTTGACAGTGCCTGGAAAAGAAGTGTCTGCAAAATGAGATGTCTGCCCCACCTCAGGAGTCTCAAAAAACATCAACTCAGCACAACAAACTCCATAGATCGTAGCGACTGGTTTCGGTCCAAGGAGTAAAGGACACTCTCTAGTTAAGTGCTGAGGTTTACGGTAGTAATCACATAGCTCTGCAGTGCACTCTACAACAAAATGTCCTGGCTCACCACACTGGTAGCAATGCAACTTCTCTTTTTTACATGCCCATTTTGAAACTTTACCATCGTCTGACTTTTCTGACCCTTTGTCCGAAGCGGAGTGTCGATGCTTGGTACCAGCCTGCTTGGCAACCAAAATCTTTACCGTTGCGAGCGCACGAACCGTGTCCATAGCGGCCCCAGACAAGGCCGACGCTGAAGAAACAACTTGTGGCTCAATTGCCACCTCAGGCTCCTCCGAAGGTGGTGCGGCCGGTGTGAGAGTGGTCTCAGATGACGTCGCCAGTGGTGGTAGTGATCTAGGTGGAGGAGGCCGCCTGCCCCCTCCTTGGCTTCCACGGTAGTTGTGGAATCCACCGCGAGGCTGCTGGTTGGGACCGAAAGTGCCCTCGACGAAGTTGCCGGGTGGGCCTTGGAAGCCATGACCGTTCCCTCTGTCATCAACCCAAGCATACCCACGACCTCCCCCGGTAGATGACAAGCCCCAGTGATGACTGATAACCCACAAGTGTAGGGGATCGCAACAGCTTTCGAGGGTAAAGTATTCAACCCAAATTTATTGATTCGACACAAGGGGAGCCAAAGAATATTCTTGAGTATTAGCAGTTGAGTTGTCAATTCAACCACACCTCGATAACTTAGTATCTGCAGCAAAGTATTTAGTAGCAAAGTAGTATGATAATAAAGATAATGGTAGCAAAAGTAACGTTTTTGGGTTTTGTAGTGATTGTAACAATAGCAACGGAAAAGTAAATAAGCGAAGAACAATATGTGAAGAGCTCGTAGGCAATGGATCAGTGATGGATAATTATGCCGGATGTGATTCCTCATGTAATAGCTATAACATAGGGTGACACAGAACTAGCTCCAGTTCATCAATGTAATGTAGGCATGTATTCCATAAATAGTCATACGTGCTTATGGAAAAGAACTTGCATGACATCTTTTGTCCTACCCTCTCGTGGCAGCGGGGTCCTAGCGGAAACTAAGGGATATTAAGGCCTCCTTTTAATAGAGAACTGGAACAAAGCATTAGCGAATAGTGAATACATGAACTCCTCAAACTACGGTCATCACCGAGAAGTATCCCGATTATTGTCACTTTGGGGTTGTCGGATCATAACACATAATAGGTGAGTATTGACTTGCAAGATAGGATCAAGAACACACATATATTCATGAAAACATAATAGGTTCAGATATGAAATCATGGCACTCGGGCCCTAGTGACAAGCATTAAGCATAGCAAAGTCATAGCAACATCAATCTCAGAAGATAGTGGATACTGGGGATCAAACCCTAACAAAACTAACTTGATTACATGGTAAATCTCATCCAACCCATCACCGTACAACAAGCCTACGATGGAATTACTCACGCACGGCGGTGAGCATCATGAAATTGGTGATGGAGGATGGTTGATGATGACGACGGCGACGAATCCCCCTCTTTGGAGCCCCGAACGGACTCTAGATCAGCCCAGCCGAGAGAGATTAGGGCTTGGCGGCTGCTCCGTGTCGTAAAACGCGATGAAACTTTCTCCCTGTTTTTTTCTCCCCGAACGTGAATATATGGAGTTGGAGTTGAGGTCGGTGGAGGTCCAGGGGGCCCACGAGATAGGAGGCCGCTCCCTAGGGGGGTGTCTCGTGGATAGGGTGTGGGCCCCCTGGTCTTGATTCTTTCGCCAATTTTTTTTATATTTTCCAAAAAGTCCCTCCGTGAATTTCCAGGACATTCCAAGAACTTTTCTTTTCTACACATAAAACAACATCATGGCAGTTCTGCTGAAAACAGCGTCAGTCCAGGTTAGTTTCATTCAAATCATGCAAGTTAGAGTCCAAAACAAGGGCAAAAGTGTTTGGAAAAGTAGATATGTTGGAGACGTATCAACTCCCCCAAGCTTAAACCTTTGCTTGTCCTCAAGCAATTCAGTTGATAAACTGAATGTGATAAAGAAAAACTTTTACAAACTCTGTTTGCTCGTTGTTGTAAACATGAAAAACCAGCATTCAAGTTTCAGCGAATATTATAAACTAACCATACTCACAATAACACTTAGGTCTCATAATTACTCATATCAATAGCATAATCAGCTAGCGAGCCATAATAATAAAACTCGGATGACAACACTTTCTCAAAATAATCATAAGATGACATAACAAAATGGTATCTCGCTAGCCCTTTCTGAGACCGCAAAACATAAATGCAGAGCACCTTTAAAGATCAAAGACTGACTAAACATTGTAATTCATGGTAAAAGAGATCCAGTCAAGTCATACCCAATATAAACCAATAGTAATGAATGCAAATGATAGTGTGCTCTCCAGCGGGTGCTTTTTAATAAGAAGGGTGATGACTCAACATAAAAGTAAATAGATAGGCCCTTCGCAGAGGGAAGGATGGATTTGTAGAGGTGCCAGAGCTCGATTTTAAAATAGAGATTAAATAATATTTTGAGCGGCATACTTTTGTTGTCAACGCAACAACTATGAGATGGCTGTATCTTCCATACTACATGCATTATATGCAGTTCCCAAACAGAATGGTAAAGGTTTATACTCCCCCAACCACTAACAAGCATCAATCCATGTCTTGCTCGAAACAACGAGTGCCTCCAACTAACAACAGCCCTTGGGGAGTTTTGTTTAATTATTTTGATTTTCTTTCATCTTTTTGGATCATGGGACTAGGCATCCCGGTTACCGGCCCTTTCTCGTGAATGAGGAGCGGAGTCCACTCCTCTTGAGAATAACCCACCTAGCATGGAACATATAGGCAGCCCTAGTTGAAACATGAGCTGCTCGAGCATACAAAACATAATTTCATTTGAAGGTTTGGAGTTTGGCACATACAAATTTACTTGGAACGGCAGGTAAATACCGCATATAGGAAGGTATAGTGGACTCATATGGAACAACTTTGGGTTTTAAGGAGTTTGGATGCACAAGCAGTATTCCTGCTTAGTACAGGTGAAGGCTAGCAAAAGACTGGGAAGCGACCAACTGAGAGAGCGACAACAGTCATAAACATGCATTAAAATTAATTCACACCGAATACAAGCATGAGTATGTTATAATCCACCATGAACATAAAAATCATGAAAGCTATGTTGATTTGTTTCAACTACATGCGTGAACATGTGCCAAGTCGAGTCACTCAATTTATTCAAAGGAGGATACCATCCCATCATACCACATCATAATCATTCTAATAGCATGTTGGCACGCAAGGTAAACCATTATAACTCATAGCTAATCAAGCATGGCACAAGCAACTATAATCTCTAAATGTCATTGCAAATATGTTTACTTCATAATAAGCTGAATCAGAAACGATGAACTCATCATACTTACAAAAACAAGAGAGGCCGAGTTCATACCAGCTTTTCTCATCTCAATAAGTCCATCATATATCGTCATTATTGCCTTTCACTTGCACGACTGAATGATGTGTATAATAAAAATAGTGCACGTGCATTGGACTAAGCTGGAATCTGCAAGCATTCAACTCAAGAGAGAAGACAAGTAATATGGGCTCTAAGTTAAATAGACAATCATGCATATGAAAGCCACTACACATTTTCAATATGGTCTTCTTGACCCCCAAAGGAAAGAAAAGAAAATAAAACTATTTACACGGGAAAGCTCCCAACAAGTAAAAACAAGAACTAGAAATCTTTTTGGGTTTTCATTTTAATTTCTAGTACAAGCATGGAAATTAAACTAACTAATTTTTTGGTTTTTCTTAAGGTTTATCAAACACACAAGAAGAAAACTGGAAAAAGAAAATTAAACTAACATGGATAATACAATGAAAGAGTCTGAGCACCGACGACTAGTGTGTGAACATGAATGTAAAGTCGGTGAGAAATACATACTCCCCCAAGATTAGGCTTTTGGCCTAAGTTGGTCTAGTACCAAGGACCGCCGCTACTCTCCCCCGTGTACTGGGAGGTGTAATCAGGATACCGCTGGCTGGTCATCTCCGGATCCCACACTACTAGGAAAAGGCCTACTAATGGCGCACCTAATTTGGCCATTAATGGCGCATTAGTGGTGCGCCATTAGTATCTGGTATACTAATGGCGCACCACTGGATGCGCCATTAGTATATACAACAGTGCGCCATTAGTATGCCTCCCAGGGGGTCATGTATACCCAGGTGCTTTGGCATACTAATGGCGCACAACAGCAAGATGCGCCATTAGTAACTTCGGCATACTAATGGCGCACTATTTAATGATGCGCCATTAGTATCCTTTGGCATACTAATGGCGCACTGTGATGTGATGCGCCATTAGTATGAATATTAGGTTTTTTTTATTTTTTTATTTTCTGTTTTTTGCACAGGTTACAAAATGTATAATTGGACAAAATATAGACAGCACACATCAACAACAGATTCATCGAATACAATAGAAGATTAGTCTCTGAATACAATTCATCATATTAGTCTCTGAATACAATTCATCATATTAGTCTCCGAATTGAAAAGATCGAACAAAGATAGAACATTATATTACAAGTCTCGAGACCGCGAGTAGCGAGTTTGTCTTCACAGTACAAGTCGATATCGATCATCTAAACTACCATCACATAGAAGAGAGCTGCGGTCATCACGATGAGCATCATCACGATGAAACTCGTCTTCATCCGGTTCCTCCAACGCTCCCTCCCCTCTCCCGCTAGATAGCGGGCGTATCTAGATTCGGCCTCGGCCCTAGTGGTGTACCCTTTGTAACTGTTACCGCTGAATCGGTGAACCTGTCTCTGACACTCCTCCCAGTCTTCGTAGACTCCGGGAACCTTACCCTTGTACACGACATATGACGGCATCGCTATGCACTAGCCAAACGAAACGTTAGTACCAATTCACAGACAATACATAAGCAATATATAAGTATGCAACAGAACAATCGGAAGAGAAAAGCAAGACATTAATAGCATCGATTACATCTAAGTCGAACGACTCTCGAAACCAAAGAGACATACTACAAGTTCATTAAAGTTTAATTACAACATGAGCCAATCGATGTTTCAGAACTAGACATAGCATCACTGCTTTCGACTCGACTCAAGGGACCAGAGCGTGGATGAAGCCGCCGTCTATCGTGGGAGTCATGAAAGAACGGGCGTTGTCAGCCTGCATTTGTAGCATTGTGTCGATGTCACTGTTGGACGGTTGATTTCTGAGGTAGAACTGCCCCGAGGTACGAAGGACATCTTGATGGATGATTTCCGCAAACTCCGACTGGATGCGAAAGAATTCTTGTCTGATGTCCGTGTCCTGGATTGCCGACACGCTCGCGGCCCAATCTTTTAGTTTACTCGGTAGCAGAAATTGATGATGGTCCCGTACGATCGCCCACATGTGATGGATGCCATAGTAGGCACCCTTCTGACCACCAGGCGGCTGCTTTATGCAGCAGAACGTCATATTGTGGGATAACACGTGCTTGCCGTACTTACAAATAGGCCTAGTGAAGGTGCCTCCAGATTTGGCGTAGCCGGGGAGAACATCATCAAGAACCTTCTTGACATTTGTGTAGTCTACGTTCGACTGACGGTCCGGGTCGAAATACGTGGCCATGGAATATTTGGGGCTTAGGAGGATGAGCGTGCAATGTGTGTCACTACAGAAAACACGGAATGTTAAAAGAAAAACGATCGAAATCTAAGAATTCATATGTTACGGGCCGGTTGAGGGAAGGACTTACTCAGGAAAGTAAGGCACGAGGAAGTTATCCTTATCTTGGTTTGCCAGAATGACACCTTCGAGGTAAGAACTCGCGACTTGCCGGTCCCCAGCGCTGCCCAAGATCTTGGAACGCATGTAGAATGGCTCGACTATCACGATGTCTGGGGTCTTGTCGTGAATGATCCGCATCTCCATACTCAGCGAAAATAGCCGAACGAAGGTGTAGTGCAGCGGATGAAGGTTCATCATAGCGTGGATGTCATCAAACCGCAGGACGATCGTACGCCCGATGGAGTTATCCACAAAGCCCTTGCCCTCTGGCAACTTGGCCGCGAAAATCGGGTATGCCACATCCTTCTCTCTGAGACGTCGCTTCTCCAAAGAAAGAACACTGTCATACAGACTCCGCATAGCACCGGTTGCAGCATTGAGCATATTTGTCAGTAGCATCGCCCTACCCGCCACATGCACCCTCCTCGAGATATCCTCAGGTGAAGGTGGCCCGTCCTGAGCACGGATCGTACTCGGTGGCGGCTGGCTCGCACCCTTGTTAGTAATTCTTTTGCGTGCCTTCTTCTTCTCCTGTAATGGGACCGAGTTGTGCTCACAGACCGCCTTCTTGAGTGTGTTTGGGCTGATAATATTTCGCACCTCGCCTATCTGAGGCTCGGTGAAGTCGGCAGCTGGAGGCGTCTCTTGAGAGCTGAATGGCAGACGACGCCTGTTGCAACTTGGCTTCTCCGCGGTACCAGCTAGATCGCGCACGTCTTTTGTTGGGTTGGGTTCTTGAGAAGGAGGCCCCATGAAGTCGCCATCGTACCCATGTTCGGCAAACTACTGATCGACGTTGCCAAATGTATCGTTGTCGTCGTCGTTCTGATCCTGTGCCATATGCATGTTTGGATCCAGTGGCATAGGGATGTCCGGCACCGTTGCGGCGGTCTTGCCATGGGGCCGACTTGGCGCCGGCACGACTGGCGGTGTTGTCTTTGGGGTGGTGTCCCCCGCCCCCAAACGAATCTGGCTCTTCGGCCAAAGTAGGGGCCAGCTCAGGCAGGCGTTGAGGGTCATCACGTCATCATCGTCGGCCCCGACGGGTCGAATCAGAGGTAACAACTCGTCGCAGCCTGGCAGCACCCGAACCAGTTCAACCCTAAACAAGTTGGGTGGCATCTAGGTACCGTGGAACAAGGGGTTGCCCGGTTGAACAATTTTGCCCTTGGCGACATCGACCAACTCGTTGTTCACGAAGTGCAGGAGAGTGCACGGAACATCGGCGGCGCCCTGCGAAAACATGTAGGGCGTCAGGGATGCCCAGTCAAAGGCAAGGAGATGAAGTCCTCGACCGAGAGAGGCTTAATTAGTTACCGTGATGATGGCGTCGAGCTTGGCTAATGTCGAGGCACCGCCAACGGCGGGCGTGCAGTTAACGGAGGGGCCGCTTGCTGCAGAGGTGCCGGCCGGTGTACACCCGGGTGCATTAAGCTCCCTTGCCGGCGTCGGAGACACCAATGCCGCCTCCGCCGGAGACACCAATGGCCCCACCATCGCATTCTGCGAGTTGCTAGCCGTGAAGCTAGGAATTGGGGGCGGCCCCTGTTGGCCGCCCGCAATCAAGGCACTCAACCCCTGGCTCAAGGTAGGCACAATGGCAGTGACCGTCGCTTCGAGTTGTTGTTGCACTTGCTCTTGGACAATCTCCAGAATCCGCGCCACCTGTGCCTTGAGTTCTTGAACCTCGCGCGCCTGGCTTTCCGAGCTGGTCTTTTTCTCCTTCCGCACACCAGCGGTATAGTATGACCCCCATTTTGTGGACAAGCCTTTGCCGGCCACACGACCAGCTGACGTTGGCTTACTGAGCTTATCCTTGTTCTTCATTACATTCAACGCCCTATTTAGAGTGGTGTCCCAAGGGTTGCTCTTAGTCGACCCCGCGCTACTGCTTTCAGTCGCCTGCGGAAGGAATGTGAACCATTTAGAAATTTGGCTTCATTAATTAGAATGCAACCATATGGAGCTAATTACGCGGGGGTGTATTCCTTACCAGAACAAGCTCAAGCGCCCTGGTCTTCGGATCCGTGGTAACCTCCTTTATTATCGGGTCCTCCTTGTACCGGGCCCTGACATAGTTCCTGGTATGCTTGTTACCGCTGTATTTCTCGAAGCAGGGCGGTAGGCCTTGCTCGGCACGCTCCGCGTCCTCCTTGTCCCATATAAGCTCCGCCACTCTGTAACCGCCGGGACCAAGTTTGTGTTCCCCTAAGTTCAGCTCCCGCATTTCTTTCCCCCACTGACTTGATTGGGAGTTTGCGGTGCTCGAGCAATTGATCTTGAAGTAGTTGTAGTCATCTTCGGTGATCGAAGGATTTTTCTCCTTGATCTTCTCATAACTCTCACCTTTCTCGATCATTATCTTCACATTGCTTTTCCAAGTAGATAGGGCCTTGCTCATCTTCGTGAGGGCAGCATTGTTCACTTTATTCCCTTTGAGGCTTGTGTTTTCAAAATCAGCGGGGAACTTGTATCATTCGTGCAGCTTCGTGAAGAGGAGGTTGCGCAAATTCCCTCGGTCAGGATGCCTCAGGTTCTCGACGTTGATCGAGACGGTGCTCCGGAGAATGCACCCGAGCTGAAGCGAGTACCCCTTGACTATTCGTTCGGGTGCCGTTGGATTCCCGTCGGAGTCCACTTCAGTAACTTCCTCCTTGAGGGTGCGGAGCACGATCGGGTGCCGGTCCTTCCGTTGCCTGTTCGGTTGGCTGCCATCTGTGCGTGCGCCACCATCATCAGTGGTGGCATCCTCAGCAGCACCATCAGTGGTGGCATCAGTGGGGTCATCCTCGGCGGTACCATCAGTGGTCTCAGGATCGGTGGGGAAGGCGGCGTCCTCATACAAGTGAGGTTGTTCCTCCATCTCCTGGGACAGCTCCCAGAATGCCTTGCCGCCCAAACCCCCGGCCTCATCATTGTTGGCCATGTTTCTCTCTAAATAGGAACAAAGTTTGGTCAAAAAGTTGGTTATTGTCAAGGAACAAGATCATGGTCTCATCATTTAGGGTTTGTCGACACCGAGGCATCCTAAAAGCTAAGCTTTTATCATTGAGGGTTTTTCGACGCCGAGGCACCCTAAAAGCCAAAGCTTTCATCATTAGTCACAAGTACCCCGGCCCATGCATTAGTCACATGTACCCCATATGTCCTATTTTTAGCAAAGTCATGCTAAAATTCACGGAAAATTTCAGCATGACCTTTGCTGAAAATAGGACATATGGAGTACCCGAATTTGCTGGAACGAAAATTAATCGACATTCCAGCAAACTCAAGGGCCTCTCGGGTGGACAAGGCAAAAAAGGCCTTCATCACAACATGGAAAATACATTGGCATGTGAAGAGGTGAAACAATATATGCATCTCCAAGCAGTATCATTCAACATTTTGGACAAACCACTACAAGCAATACTGGATCAGAATGTTTTTTATACATAACTGCTAAAACTATAGGAGTTAACCGAGCCACCAACAGAATGTGGACTTAAAAAGAGAGAGTCACGGACAGTGACATGATACATTTTCATAAAATTAGCTAGTTTTACTTATGGTGCACAAAGGAACAAGTACTGCAGTGCACTTAGAAAAAAATGAGCACCGCAAAACAAGAAGACTCGTTTCAGGTAAACGGAAGCTGCCGGCTCCATCAAGTGGAGGCAAAAACAAGTGTAGTTGCAAATGAATGCAAACCACGTTAAGACTTAACTGCTAAGGCCTAGTTTGGCAACACGGTTTTTCCAAAACCATGGTAATTGAAAACCTCGGTATTCCAATGTGTGGGAAATGAATACTTTGGTTTCTAAACACTGCAGTTTTTCTCAGTTTTAGCAAAACTATAGAGATGTTTGGCAAGTGCAGTTTTTCTTAGTTTCTTGGTTTTGACCACTCGTTGCATGGATAATCCTAGATACAGCTAGCTAAACCAAATTGAGCTATAACAAAGGAGTTATACAACAACGTGATCAGCTTGTGCTAATTAACGGCTGGTGCATGCGACATGCCTATAGCCTTGTCATGCACGCGAACATCCTCTAGCATGCAAAATTAGACCATATCAAAACAATCAAGTAACTCATCGATAGGAATTACAACCAAGTTGTGTGCAAGTGCACTACTTGGCTTTTGTCAGATCATAACTTTGATCAACCAACTTGGCATAGGTAAATGTTCATGATATACCCCTACTAACCCTCTAACAATGGAGGTTATTAAGCACATGAGCTACTACATATCCTGATTAATGTTCTTAGCCCATGTCAATGTGATGCACTGCACATGATACTTACTTCTCACCTACATCTCCCTACATTGCTGCTATTGGTGTATCTGTCACCTACGTACATCAATCCGAAAATAGAGACACTACATTGCAAGGGATCCATCCAACTAATACACCAGATTATCAGTGACTCAATGATAATATTTAATTTGCTCATCATGTCATCTACTACCCTAGTCAAACTTCATCATGCAGTAACAGCAAACATACAATCAAGCAGGCATTTATCATACTCCTGACTCCTGAGGCAAACTTGTCATATCCTTTAATTCAGAAACCGATAACTTGTCATATCCAAAATAAGCAGTGCAAGAGAAGGATTGGAGTGCCAGGAGATATATAACTACAAAATTCGTATGCTGGGGGAGAGGGGGAGAGGAGGAGAGGGAGCTCATGGGGGCGGTGGTGTTGACGGGGCGACGAGGTGGGGCGACGAGGTCCGGGTGGTGGTGGTGCGACGAGGTCCGGGAGGTGACGAGGTCCGGGTGGTGGTGGTGCTCCGGTGATGGTGGTGTTGACGGGGCGGCGTCCGGGCCACCGGCGACGAGGGCGGCGGGGCGATGGCGTCCAACGAGGTGGGGCGACGGGGAGAGCGGCGCCGAGGAGACGAGGACGACGGGGTGGCGGGGCGGCAGCGTTGCGAGAGGAGAGGGCGTCATCACGGCGTCGGGGCGTCGGGGCGGAGACGAGGACGATGGGGCGGCGTCGAGGCGGCGTCGGGGCGGTGTCGAGGCGGTGGGGCAGCAGCGTCAGGAGAGGACGGGTGAAGGGGATCGAGGGCGAGGGCGAGGGAGAGAGAGGGGATAGGTTTGGGCCGGGATATGGATGGGGGCGGCACAATACTAATGGCGCACCACCCCTCGGTGCACCATAAGTACATCCATACTAATGGCGCACCTCGCCCTGGTGCGCCATTAGTATTTTTTTTTGATTTCTGCTCAAGCCAACAGGTTATCTTCCACCTGACCTGATCCACATCAAGTTCCCTCTACTAGCTCGACTGGTTAGCAGCCAGTTCTCACACCAGGAGGTCTTGGGTTCGATTCCCAGGCTCCACAATTTTTTTTATGCATTTAAAATGCTGTTTGATACTTATTTGTGTTTAAATATGTTCAAACTTGTTTAAATCATAACAATAACATTTTTATAAGACAATAATATTTTTTAAAAAATATCATCAAACAGTAATGCCGGTGGAGCGGGGGAGGGTGCGGGGGGTCGGCGGCGGCGGTTGAGTAGGGGAGGGGTGTGCGGGGGGTCGGCGGCGGCGGTTGAGTAGGGGAATCGAGGGTGCGGGGGGTCGGCGGCGGCGACCGGTGGACCGGGGGGTGCTCGGCGGCGAGGGGGACCGGATCTAGTGAGGTGGGATAGCGATCGAGATGGAGGGGGATCGAGATCGAGTGTCCATGAAATTTAAAAATATTCATGATAGTTCAAAAGGTGCCCATGAAATACAATCGAGAAATGAGGGCTACGATTTAAATACAATCGATCTTAGCTAGCTATCTGTTCACAATCTTCTTGACCTTCTTTTTCGTAAATGGAGTTCTTCTGTGGAACGGACGTCCTTTAGGTAGGGTGGTCCTACTTCTTCTTGTGGTGTATGCTGCTACTTCATCATCGTTGTCATGTTCGATCCTCGGGTTGCCGTACTTGTCGAAGTCTTGCTCATTGGCTACTCCATCCATTCCGATGATCTTCCTTTTGCCTCTCCTCACGACAACACGACTGGGCTTTGGCGGGTCAGTAATGAAGAAGCATTGGTACACTTGGGAAGCCAGTACCCATGGCTCATTTTTCGCGGTGACGTTTGCGCCCGCGGTCTTGGATTTGGCTTCGGGTATAACCATGGTGGTGAAATATCGGTCTTCTTTTAGGACGCTCTTGGCCCATCTGACATGGAACATCGGCACCTTCTCTCCAGCGTAGCTCAGCTCCCAGATCTCCTCGATCCTTCCGTAGTATCTGTCCTTGTCCTTACCGGTGTAGGATTCCATCATTACCCAGGAGTTCTGATAACCATCGCTCTTCATCTCCTTGTCCTCGGTGTAGAATGTGTAGCCGTTGATATCGTACGCCTCATAGGTCATCAGCTTGTGCTCGGCGCCCTGTGACAAGGTGAATATGAGTTGTTCTTCTGTGGAAGAATCTTCATGTAAAGGGTACGACAGAAGCTTCTGCTTGAACCAACGCGTGAAACATGAGTTGTGCTCTTTGAGTATATCTCCGTCCGTCCTCTGTTGGCCTCGGTCATTGTACGTCTTCTCAATAAAGGTTTTGTGCTCTACCACCCAAGGATCGACCACGTCTATGTGTTGTAGCGCGACTAGGTTTGCTCTTTCAAAGTTGGCGAGTCGACCCTCGAAGTCGACATGCATTTCGCGGCGACCCTCACGGTGACCCCATCTAGCGAGCCTGTCGAGGTGCCTGTTGACGGGCAGACCAACGGGGTTCTCGATGCCTAGATAATTCGTGCAGTAGGAGATCCACTCTTCGGTCAGAAAGCCCCGGGCTATACTTCGCTCTGGACGTGACATGTTCCGAACGTATCCTTTGATGACACCATTCATCCTTTTGAACGGCATCATGCTGTGCAGGAACGTCGGCCCGAGTTGGATGATATCCTCCACGATATGGACCAGCAGATGCACCATAAAGTCGAAGAATGCGGGCGGGAAGTACATCTCAAGCTCGCATAGTATCACCATGATCTCTTCCTGTAGCCTTCTGAGTTGCCTCACGCCAATCGACTTCCGAGAGATGACGTCGAAAAAGTTGCATAGGCCAAATAGCGTTTCACGGACGTGCGCGTCCATGATCCCACGGATTGCAACTGGAAGTATCTGCGTCATCAGCACGTGACAGTCGTGAGACTTCATCCCGCTGAACTTCTGCTTCGCTGGGTCTAGGTATCTGCTTATCTTCCCCGCGTAACCGTAAGGAAGTTTTACTCCTAGGAGGCAGGTGAAAAACTGCTCGATCTCCTCCTGACTTAGAGTGAAGCACGCGGGAGGGTAGTCATTTCCGGTCTTCTTGGCCTTTTTGCCTTTGCGACGACTTTCTGTGTCCTGCTTCGCCTCATCATCATCATCATCATCATCATCATCATTAGCGTGAAGCTCCTGCCTGATGCCCATTGATTTCAAGTCTGCCCTTGCTTTTGGCCCATCTTTGGTCCTCTCTGGCATGTTGAGAAGGGTACCAAGCAGACTCTCACACACGTTCTTCGTGATATGCATGACATCAAGGCTGTGAGGCACACGGTGGATCTTCCAGTACGGCAAGTCCCAGAAAACAGACCTCGTTTTCCATACCTTCAGCAGCGGCTCTGGCGCCTTTCGCTTCTTTCCCGGCTCTGGCGCCTTTTGTTTCTTTCCCGGCAGTGGGCAGTCTTTCCAATTTTTCAACAGTTTGTCTATTTCCTCGCCGCTCCTCGTACACGGGCATTTTCGGGGTTCGGTTTCACCATCGAACAGATCCTTGTGTTTCCTCCACGGGTCATCATCGCGAAGCCACCTTCGATGTCCCATGAACACGGTTTTCGAAGACCCGGGATCTCTATCTAGCTGGCGATACGTTGTGTCATCCATGCACCTTACGCATCCAGAAAATCCGTGGACTACCTGCCCAGCGAGATATCCGTAACCGAGATAGTCGTGCACCGTCGTGAGCAGTGCGGCTCTCATAAGGAAATATTCTTTCTCTGCGGCGTCCCACGTATTGGCTGGCGTTTTCCACAGCGTGTCAAGCTCCTCTTTCAGCAGCCCCAGATACAGATTGATGTAGTTCCCTGGTTGTTTCCGCCCTTCAATTTGCAAACTCATGTGAATGTACTTCCTCTTCATGCACAACCAGGGGGGAAGGTTGTACATCCACACAAACACAGGCCAGGTGCTATGTGTGCTTCTCTGGCTGCCAAACGGATTGACTCCATCGGTGCTCGCGCCCAGCACGATGTTCCTTGGATCGTTCCCAAATTCTGAGTCTTCGAAGTTCAACGCTTGCCACTAGATCGCATCCTTAGGGTGACTCAGCATCTTGTCTTTTTTATCTATCTCCGGATCATTTGCATCATCTTCTCGCTTCTTCTCCTCCCTATCCGCGTGCCAACGCAGGAGCTTTGCTACCTTAGGGTCCGCGAAATACCTCTGCAGACGAGGAGTGATCGGAAAGTACCACACCACTTTTTGAGGAGCTTTCTTCCTCTTCTTGTATCGAGTGACGCCGCACACCGGACATATGGTAGACTCTGCGTGCTCGTCCCGATAAATGATGCAATTGTTCATGCACACATGGTATTTCACGTGCCGTAAGTCCAGAGGACACACGATTTTCTTCGCCTCCTCCAAACTGGTCGGGCACTTGTTCCCCTTGGGAAGACGTTCGTGCCAGAATGACATGTTCTCGTCGAAACATGCGCCGGTCATTTTGTGTTTTACCTTCATCTCCAGAGCCATGAGCATTACTTTCAGGCGGGTATCCTCGGGCCTTCATCCTTCATACAATGGAGTAACCGCGTCTAACTCAAGTTGATCCATCTTGGCTTTCTCTCGGGTGGCAGCTCTTGCATTATCCGTCTGCTTGAGAAGCAGCTCTTGAATATGAGGGTCCTGCACCCAGCCCATCGATGGTCCAGTGTCGTCTGCTCCGCCGGCATCATCATCTTCATGATCATGACCATCATTTGCTCCGGCATCTTCCTCATCATCATGTCCTGCATCTTCTACATGATGACTGTGTACAGCAGCACCGTCGTGATTATCTCCTGGGGATTCTTCGTCTTCTCGCCCGCCCGAGCCGCGGTGGTTGTCTTGCTGCCCTTCCTCATTTCTTGCCCGGCCCCCATGGACGACTTCATAGTCATCTTCATCACCTTGCCACCGATAGCCATCCATGAAACCACGCAAGAGCAGGTGGTCCCGCACCTGCCCGGAATCCGAGTCCGCAATAAGGCTCTTTAGCTTGCATCTTCGACACGGGCATCTTATCTCCGTCTCGTTCTTTTGAAGCATCTCGGCCTTCGCGGACCTCAAAAACCTATTCACGATGCCTTCGGTCATCGTGCGGACCATGGTTGCCTGCGGGGTAGAGCAAAACGATATTTTAGAACCAAGAAAAAATTTGGCATGACTTTCCCTAAAAATAGGACCAAAAAGAATGCTTAATGCCAAAATTCTCGCCGAAACGGAAATGAATCAACATTCCGGCAAAATATTGGCAACTATCGCATTTCAAATACCGGTACACCTCCAAACACAAACACATATGCAACACCACAAACATATGCAACACCACAAACATACATAGATCTATCTAGGCCATAAAAAGTGCATGTGCACATTGTTGTAGGGAGAACAACATAAATATAGCTTCCTCCCCTTACTTACCTATCAAAACGAGGTAATTTAACCACTTAATTTGAATGAATCTATGGTGGAAATGAGGTGAAAAAGAGGAGGCACCCGAGACAAGGAGGAGGTGGAGAGAATGAAGTGGGGAGAAAGTGAGTGTGGGTAGGAGAGGCTGTCCAAAATATCTTGTTGCTGCCCACTTACTAATGGCGCACCAGCACTAAATGCGCCATTAGTAATCTAGGTTACTAATGGCGCACCTTCTGGCGGTGCGCCATTAGTAGTTTTGCAAAAAAAACATACTAATGGCACACTGTTCTACAGTGCGCCATTACTAGTTTAAACTAGTAATGGCGCACGGTTGAACAGTGCGCCATTAGTAGTATTGCAAAAAAAGGAATGAAAAATATAATAAAAAACAACATTAGTGGCGCACTTTCCGACGGGTGCGCCATTACTAGTTACAACTAGTAATGGCGCACTGTGTCTGGATGCGCCATTAGTATGTTTGGACAGGCGCACTAGTTCAAAAAAATTGATACTAATGGCGCACCTTGGGCCAGGTGCGCCATTAGTAGTTTCAACTCTAATGGCGTATCAGAAGGTGGTGCGCCATTAGTATATACTAATGGCGCACCCCTGGTCTGGTGCGCCATTAGTGTCAATCCCATCTATAGCCCTTTTTCTAGTAGTGCCACTGGACAGATGATGCACGATAAGGGTCCAGTTCAGGTTCTAGCTCAGGTTCAGGTTCTGGAGTGAAAGCTTGGGCTCGATGATTGTACACCGCTTCTGGCGTGACAAGAAAATTTTCTGCCAGCAAATCAAACAACAGAGGCGCAGGCAAAATAATAATCTCAATGTGTTTCTTATTAAATCTAAGTTTATACAAGAGCATCCTCTCTTCGTTGTCAACAATAAACTTGTGTGCTACCATGCTCTTGTAATCTGAAATGTGAGGAGGCAATTTTGTCTGCTCTTTCTCATGGTGCCTAATGGGTATCTGAAAATGTCTAGCAAGACGTGCAACATAGATACCTCCAAATATGGGGCCTTTTGTACGATTCAGGGCTAGCCATTTAGCAACAACGGCACCCATACTAAAAGTGTTGTCTCCAAGCAAGGCATGTTGAAGAATGATATAATATCAGGAACACTAAAGTTTCCACTATTTCCACGACCAATCAAGCATCTACTAGCAAATATGGCAAAGTAGCGTAAAACGGGAAAGTGTATGCTAGAGATTTTTGCCTCGGAGCCCTTCTTTGGCTCCTCTACAACGATAGTGTTAACAAAGCCATCCACATCTTTACGATGGGGTTCCTCTAATTCTCCCTCATAAGGTATCCTACACACCGCGCAAAAATTACGTAAAGACATTTCTCTGAATTCATCATATAAATGAAATGATACTGCAGGCGGTGACTTCTTAGGATAATAATAAAAATTTTGCATGAAAGTATTGGTGAGTAAGAGATATTGATCGATCTGGTCGTTGATGAAACCGGTGAGGCCTGCATTCCCGATCAAAGAATAAAAATCTTCATGAATTCCAGCTTCTTCCAAGAAATCATTGCATGGCCATTCACACGACCGTACTTCCGCTAAGCGAGGAAGATTATACTTGGCTTTTTCCTTCTCATTGGCTTGTTTTTCCTAAGAGCCCTGGCTAGAAAAGCCCCTCAAAAATTTCTTTAACACTTTCTGAAAATTTCTGAAATTTTAGTAACTTCAAAATAAAAGTGAATAAAACTAAACAAGATTGGTAGCAACTACTCCTACAAGTGCCTAGAGCCTATATCATGCTTTAGAATTGCTTGGTACCTCATAAATTTACCATGCAAGCTCAAGAACATGGTCACCTATGCAGAAAAAATTTGCAATGAATAAAACACTAGAACAAAAACTAATTGGACCAATGGAGGAGTCACATACCAAGCAACAATCTCCCAAAGCAGATTTGTGAATGGAGCTTTGAGCAAGGAGATCGAAAATCGCAGCAAAATCAGCTAGAACTCGTGCTCGAGCTGGATGGGGATTTTTTTGGGTAGAAGATGAAGTGTGTGGGTGCTGGCATAAGTGGAGGGGGGCCACCAGGGGCTCACGAGACAGGGGGGCGTGCCCAGGTGGGGTGGGCGCGCCATCCACTCTCGTGGCCTGGTGCTTACCCCTCCTGCAGTGTTTTCAGTGCCTAAAATCCTCAAATATTTCATAAAAAATCATACTAAATTTGCAGGGCATTTGGAGCAGTTTTATTTTTGGGATATTTGTTAATGCGCGGATAATTCAGAAAATAGACAAATAATACTATTTTTGCTTTATTTATTCTAAATAACAGAAAGTAAAAAGAGGGTACAGAAGGTTGTGCCTTCTAGTTTCATCCATCTCGTGATCATCAAAATAAATCCACTAACAAGGTTGATAAGGTCTTGTTAACAAACTCATTCCGAATAACACGGAACCGGAGAAATTTCGAATAACACTAATTTACCTCAACGGGGATATGAAAATCCCCAACAATTAGAATATCATACTTTTTCTTGACAGTAGGGAGAGGAAATTCAAAACATCCAATAATAATAGTTGGAACTTTCCCAATAGAATTGATGCTATGAACTTGAGATTGTTTCCTCGGAAAGTGTACTGTATGCTCATTACCATTAAAATGAAAAGTGACATTGCCTTTATTGCAATCAATAACAGCCCCTGCAGTATTCAAAAAGGGTCTACCAAGGATAATCGACTATCGTCCTCGGGAATATCAAGAATAACAAAGTCCGTTAAGATAGTGACATTGGCAACCACAACAGGCACATCCTCACAAATACCGACAAGTATAGCGGTTGATTTATTAGCCATTTGCCAAGATATTTCAGTAGGTGTCAACTTATTCAATTCAAGTCTACGATATAAAGAGAGAGGCATAACACTAACACCGGCTCCAAGATCACATAAAGCAGTTCTAGCAAAATTTCTTTTAATGGAGCATGGTATAGTTGGTACCACCGGGTCTCCAAGTTTCTTTGGTATTCCACCCTTAAAAGTGTAATTAGCAAGCACGGTGGAAATTTCAGCTTCCAGTATCTTTCTTTTGTTTGTGATGATATCCTTCATATACTTAGCATAAGGATTTACTTTGAGCATATCAGTTAAGCGCATACGTAAGAAAATAGGTCTAATCATTTCAGCAAAGCGCTCAAAATCCTCATCATCCTTTGTCTTGTATGGTTTAGGAGGAAAGGGCATGGGTTTCTGAACCCATGGTTCTCTTTCTCTACCATGCTTCCTAGCAACAAAATCTGTCTTATCATAACGTTGATTCTTTGATTATGGGTTATCAAGATCAACAACAGGTTGAATCTCTACTTCATTGTTTTTGCTAGGTTGAGCATCAACATGAACATTATCATTAATATTATCACTAAGTTCATGTTCATCACCTGATTGTGTTTCAGCATCAGAAATAGAAATATTATTGGGATTCTCAGGTGTGTCTATAGTAGGTTCACTAGAAGCATGCAAAGTTCTATCGTTTTTCCTTTTCTTCTTTTTAGAAGAACTAGGTGCCTCTAAATTATTTCTCTGAGAATCTTGCTCGATTCTCTTAGGGTGGCCTTTAGGATACAAAGGTTCCTGAGTCAATCTACCAGTTCGAGTGGCCACTCTAACAGCAAAGTCATTTTTATTATTTAATTTTTCAAGCAAATCATTTTGAGCTTTAAGTACTTGGTAAGCTTGAGTAGCAACCATAGAATTATATTTGCTAATGAGTCTGAGTTCACCATTAACTCTAGCCATATTATCGCTCACGCGTCCTACCTCGAAAGCATTATTCTTTAACTCTCTACCAACTTAAGCATTAAAACTTTCTTGTCTAGCCATAAAGTCATCAAATTCATCTAAGCAAGGGCTATGAAATTTAGTAGAGGGGATTTCAACTTTATCATATCTATAGAGAGAATTTACCTTTACTACCTGTGTCGGGTTATCAAGACAATGTGGTTCTTCGATAGGCGGTATATTAAGACCATGTATTTCTTCAATAGGAGGTAAATTCTTAACATCTTCAGCTTTAATACCTTTTTCTTTCATTGATATCTTTGCTTCTTGCATATCTTCAGGACTGAGAAATAAAACACCTCTCTTCTCCGGAGTGGGTTTAGGAATAGGCTCAGGAGTTGGCTCAATTGGTTTAGGAATTGCCTCAGGAATTGGCTCAGGAAGCGTCTAATTATTTTCATTAGTCAACATGTTATTCAATAGTAATTCAGCTTCGTCGACTGTTCTTTCCCTGAAAACACAACCAGCACAACTATCCAAGTAGTCCTTGGAAGCATCGGTTAGTCCATTATAAAATATATCAAGTATTTCATTTTTATTGAGAGGATGATCAGGCAAAGCATTAAGTAACCGTAGAAGCCTCCGCCAAGCTTGTGGGAGACTCTCTTCTTTGATTTGCACAAAGTTATATATTTCCCACAAGGCATCTTGATTCTTATGAGCAGGGAAATATTTAGCAGACAAGTAATAAATCATATCCTGGGGACTACGCACACAACCAGGAGCAAGAGAATTATACCAAGTCTTAGCATCACCCTTTAATGAGAACGGAAATATCTTAAGGATATAAAAATAGCGAGACTTCTCATCATGAGTAAACAGGGTAGCTATATCATTCAACTTGGTAAGATGTGCCACAAGAGTTTCAGATTCAAGGCCATAAAAAGGATCAGATTCAACCAAAGTAATAATCTCAGGATCAACAGAGAATTCATAATCCTTATCAGTAACACAAATAGGTGAAGTAGCAAAAGCAGGGTCAGGTTTCATTCTAGCATTAAGAGACTGTTGCTTCCATTTAGCTAATAATTTCTTAAGATCATATCTATCATTACAAGCAAAGATAGATCTAGCAGCTTCTTCATTCATAACCTAACCCTCAGGAACAACAGGCAATTCATAACCATTGGGAGAATTTTCATCATCACTATCATCAATAATAGCATCTTCAATAATTTCATTCCCCCTAACTCTAGCAAATTGTTCATCAAGAAATTCACCTAGTGGGAAAGTAGTATCACGCACAGAAGTAGTTTCATCGTGCATAGCAGAAGTGGCATCATCAATAACATGCGAGATATCAGAATTCATAGCAGTAGCAGGTTTAGGTGTCGCAAGCTTACTAATAACGTAAGGAGAATCTAGTGCAGAGCTAGATGGCAGTTCCTTACCTCCCCTCCTAGTTGAGGGAAAAATCTTGGTTCTGTCGTCTTTCAAGTTCTTCATAGTTATTAACAGATATAAATCCCAAGTGACTCAAAGAATAGAGCTATGCTCCCCGGCAACAGCGCCAGAAATTAGTCTTGATAACCCACAAGTGTAGGGGATCGCAACAGCTTTCGAGGGTAAAGTATTCAACCCAAATTTATTGATTTGACACAAGGGGAGCCAAAGAATATTCTTGAGTATTAGCAGTTGAGTTGTCAATTCAACCACACCTGGATAACTTAGTATCTGCAGCAAAGTATTTAGTAGCAAAGTAGTATGATAATAAAGGTAACGGTAGCAAAATTAATGTTTTTGGGTTTTGTAGTGATTGTAACAATAGCAACGGAGAAGTAAATAAGCGAAGAACAATATGTGAAAATCTTGTAGGCAATGGAGCAGTGATGGATAATTATGCCGGATGCGATTCCTCATGTAATAGCTATAACATAGGGTGACACAGAACTAGCTCCAGTTCTTCAATGTAATGTAGGCATGTATTCCGTAAATAATCATACGTGCTTATGGAAAAGAACTTGCATGACATATTTTGTCCTACCCTCCCGTGGCAGCGGGGTCCTAGTGGAAACTAAGGGATATTAAGGCCTCCTTTTAATAGAGAACCGGAACAAAGCATTAGCACATAGTGAATACATGAACTCCTCAAACTACGGTCATCATCGAGAAGTATCCCGATTATTGTCACTTCGGGGTTGTCGGATCTTAACACATAATAGGTGACTATAGACTTGCAAGATAGGATCAAGAACACATATATTCATGAAAACATAATAGGTTCAGATCTGAAATCATGGCACTCGGGCCCTAGTGACAAGCATTAAGCATAGCAAAGTCATAGCAACATCAATCTCAGAACATAGTGGATACTAGGGATCAAACCCTAACAAAACTAACTTGATTACATGGTAAATCTCATCCAACCCATCACCGTCCAGCAAGCCTACGATAGAATTACTCACGCAGAGTGGTGAGCATCATGAAATTGGTGATGGAGGATGGTTGATGATGACGATGGCGACAAACCCCCCTCTTCGGAGCCCCGAACGGACTCCAGATCAGCCCTCCCGAGAGAGATTAGGCCTTGGCGGCTGCTCCGTGTCGTAAACCGTGATGAAACTTTCTCCCTGATTTTTTTCTCCCGGAACGTGAATATATGGAGTTGGAGTTGAGGTCGGCGGAGGTCTTGGGGGCCCACGAGATAGGGGGGCACGCCCAGGGGGAGGGGCGCGCCCCCTGTCTCGTGGACAGGGTGTGGGCCCCCTGGTCTTGATTCTTTCGCCAATATTTTTTATATTTTCCAAAAAGTCCCTCCTTGGATTTCCAGGACATTCTGAGAACTTTTCTTTTCTACACATGAAACAACATTATGGGAGTTCTGCTAAAAACAGCGTCAGTCTGGGTTAGTTTCATTCAAATCATGCAAGTTAAAGTCCAAAACCAGGGCAAAAGTGTTTGGAAAAGTAGATACGTTGGAGACATATCAATGATCAACGCCGTAAGCATCGTAGCCATCATCTCCCCACTGTCGGCAAGGGGGATTCCGAAAGCCATCGTTGTTGCCATACTGCCCTCTGTCGTAGCCCCGGTTCTGACCATGACTGCCCCCCTGAGCAGGAGCAGCACGGCCATGTCTACCGCACGGCCGTCCCTAGGAGGAGC
The DNA here is from genome assembly GCF_002162155.2 of Triticum dicoccoides. Lineage (NCBI taxonomy): Eukaryota > Viridiplantae > Streptophyta > Magnoliopsida > Poales > Poaceae > Triticum > Triticum dicoccoides. Next base: position 487,194,337 of record NC_041383.1, on the reverse strand, counting down.
TGCATGTCTCCAGCCATCCGCCCTTGCTGGTGATGGAGCTGCAGCGGGCGGCGGCGGAGGCCCGTGGCCATGCCCAGCCATGGAGGCCGACCCAGCCGACTAGCCTTATGTAGGATCGAAAGTATGTCTAGAGGGGCGGGGGTGATTATACTACTTGACCAAATAAAAATCTAGCCTTTTCCCAATTTTAGTTCTTGGCAGATTTTAGCAACTTAGCACAAGTCAAGCAATCAACCTACACATGCAATTCTAAGAGTAGAGCAGCGGAATGTAAAACAATTGCATATGAAGGTAAAGGGAGGAGTTTGAGGAGGCAAACGCAATGTTGACACGGAGATTTTTTATCCATGGTTCCGATAGGTGGTGCTATCGTACATCCACGTTGATGGAGACTTCAACCCATGAAGGGTAATGGTTGCGTGAGTCCATAGAGGGCTCCACCCACGAAGGGTCCATGAAGGAGCAACCTTGTCTATCCCACCGTGGCCGTTTCCCATGAAGGACTGGCCTCACTAGGGTCGATCTTCACGAAGTAGGCGATCTCCTTGCCCTTACAAACTCCTGGGTTCAACTCCACAATCTTGACAGAGGCTCGCAAGTGACACCTAGCCAATTAGGAGACACCACTCTCCACGAAGTAACAAATGGTGTGTTGATGATGAACTCCTTGCCCTTGTGCTTCAAATGATAGTCTCCCCAACACCCAACTCTGTCTCACTAGATTTGGATTTGGTGGAAAGAAGGCTTGAGTGGAAAGAAACTTGGGGAAGGCTAGAGATCAAGATTTATGTGGTAGGAATGGAATATCTTGACCTCAACACAAGTGTAGGTGGTTCTCTCTCAGAAAATGTATGTTGGAAGTGTAGGCATGTTCTGATGGCTCTCTCCACGAATGAAGAGTGGGTGGAGGGGTATATATAGCCTCCACACAAAATCTAACCATTACACATAATTTACCAAACTCTGTGGGACCGAATCGTGAAACTCGGTCAGACCGATTTAGTTCATAATGTGACCATTAGGCATTTCGGTGGGACTGACATGTCAACTTGGTGGGACTGATATGGTTAGGGTTAGGGCATAACATAATCTCGGTGAGACCGATTACATAAACTCGGTGAGACCGATTTTGGTAATAGAGAAACAGAGAGTTGGTCAGGCAAACTCGGTGGGACCGATTCGCTCATCTTGGTTGGACCGAAATGTTATGAAAGGGAAACAGAGAGTTTGCATTGCAATCTCGGTGGGACCAATCGCTCATCTCGGTTTGACCGAAACGTTACGAAGGGAAACAAAGAGATTACAATCCCATCTCGGTGAGACCGAGATCCCTATCCGTGAGACCGAAAAGACTATGATTTTTGGCAATGGCTATGTAAACTGAACTCGATGGCGCCGGATAGACAGTTTCGGTGGGGCCGAGTTTTACTTTTGGTTTGAGACATATGTGGATGTGAGAAAGTAGTTGAGGGTTTTGGAGCATATCACTAAGCACTTTGAGCAAGAAACTCATTAAGCAACACCTCACCCCCTCTTGATAGTATTGGATTTTCCTATGGACTCAATGTGATCTTGGATCACTAAAATAGAAAATGTAGAGTCTTGTGCTTTGAGCCTGAGCCAATCCTTTTGTCCTTAGCATTTGGAGGGGTCCACATTTCTCATCCATGCCATGCCAATCATAAAGCTTTACTGAAATATTTATCTTGAAATAGCATTAGCTCAATGAGCTATATGTTGTTAGGAATTACCAAAACCACCCAGGGATAGTTGCACTTTCAATCTCCCCCTTTTTGGTAATTGATGACAACATATAGATCAAAGCTTCGACAAATGATAATAAGATTGAAAAACATCGTCGCTTTGAGAAGTATGTGATAAGCAAGAGCTCCCCCTAAATTTGTGCACTATTTAAAATTTGCTTTGGACTGCAAATGCACAGTGTGTTAGGATCATGGGTTACTCTTTCATGTCACATACATCTTGGTGGAGCCCTCAAAATGATAATAATTGAACACATGCACTCATGACCAAGCAAAGTGAATGATCATATAAGGATATAAGAGATAATATCATCCAACAAGCATTAATGGTAGCATATCATCAAACACATGATCAACCAAGTAAACAAGTATATCACAAGCACACAATCAAACAAGTTCAACCAAAAACAAGAGAGACAAAAAGCAACACTCGCTCTCGAAGCCTATGATCTATACATTTTCTCCCCCTTTGGCAACAAGTTACCAAAAAGTTCAAAAGATGCATAGTGCTAAATGACTCTCAGGCTTGGTCTTCATGAGGTGGTGTAGAGATGATTCCAAGGACGAAAGTGTCTGTTGATTTAGCTGGAGCTGGTGGAGAGGCTGCTGGAGCAGGTCGCACTGAAGCTGTGGCAACTGGTGCAGATGTTGTAGATCTAGTATCTGGAACATGCACTGCAGCAGATCTCTGTCCTCTGGGTACTCTAGCAAAAGCATTTGTAGTAGACTTGCCCTTCTTCTCCTCCACTTTCTCTTGAAGTTGCTCAACTGCAGTTTGGATCTCAGTTACCTTGACATCAAGAGCATAGAATTTCTGCTCAATGATCCTCTCCAAGCTCTCCTGGTTTTGAGTCAGGGTGGCCAAGTCCACCTCAATCCTCAAGGTGGAGGCAATCAGATAGCCAAGCTGATTTTGCTTGCTCTTCAGGAATACTTGAGATGCCTCTTCAGCAGTTGGCATCTTTGCAGCTTTCTCTGCCCTTGCCTTCTCTCTCTTCTCATGTGCTTGAGCTGATGATGGTTCATTTTCATTCATAACAATAGTGTTGTCTTCAAATTCAGGGTAGATGGGCAGGTGCTCCTTATCCAATAGATATTTGCCTGTGCCCATCTTGAAGTTGATGAGCTTCTGAATTTGTGGGGCATACCCACAAGATCTTTTCTGATCAGCTGTTGTTCTTTTGATTGTGTCCACAATCAGACTCATGACTTTAAACTTTTGAGGCACATCAAACAAATGTAGCAAATTGATAGCATGTCCTCTGATCATCCGGTGATCACCTGACTTGGGTAGCAATGTGTGCCATAGGATCCAGTTGATGGTAGGCAAACCAGACAACAAGAAATGGGCAGATCCAAATTTATGAGTCTCTAAAGCATCATCTAGGGTCTCTTTGTACATGTGTGCCATAGTGTTATGGTCTTTCTTCTTTTCAGCATAAACATCCAAGTCATCTTCAGTTTCTTTTGGAGCATTGATCAACTGAGCCCATTCTTCCATAGAGGATTGGTACCTAGTACCTTCTGACATCCAGATGATCTTCCCATCTGGGTAGAAGTGGGTAGTGGAGTAAAACTACATGATCAGCACGTCATCCGACTTGGTGAGCTTCTGGGCAACAAATGCATCAACTCCGCATGCTTTGAAGTTGTCATATACTCCTGGATAGTGATCTTCATTCTCCTTGATGTACTCCCAGTTGACCCATCTCATGTCACAAACAATAGGCTTCTTGTCAAGCAAAACTGTCTCATAAAAGTCTTGTTGTTCCTTAGTGTTAAACTTGTATTCAACAACAGTTCTTCACCTGACAGCATATGGATCAGACTGTTGATACGTCTCCAACGTATCTACTTTTACAAACACTTTTGCCCTTGTTTTGGACTCTAACTTGCATGATTTGAATGAAACTAACCCGGACTAACGCTGTTTTCTGCAGAACTGCCATGATGTTGTTTCATGTGTAGAAAAGAAAAGTCCTCAGAATGTCCTGAAAATCCATGGAGGCACTTCTTAGAATTAATAAGAACTTTTGGAGAAAGAACCAAGACTAGGGGGCCCACATGCTAACCACGAGATAGGGGGCGCCCCCCCTAGGGCGCGGCCTCCTATCTCGTGGGCCCCCTGGACCTCCACCGACCTCAACTCCAACTCCATATATTCATGTTCGGGGAGAAAAAAATCAGGGAGAAAGTTTCATCACGTTTTACAACACGGAGCCGCCGCCAAGCCCTAATCTCTCTCACCAGGGCTGATCTGGAGTCCGTTCGGGGCTCCGGAGAGGGGGATTCATCGCCGTCGTCATCATCAACCATCCTCCATCACCAATTTCATGATGCTCACCGCCGTGCGTGAGTAATTCCATCGTAGGCTTGCTGGACGGTGATGGGTTGGATGAGATTTACCATGTAATCAAGTTAGTTTTGTTAGGGTTTGATCCCTAGTATCCACTATGTTCTGAGATTGATGTTGCTATGACTTTGCTATGCTTAATGCTTGTCACTAGGGCCCGAGTGCCATGATTTCAGATCTGAACCTATTATGTTTTCATGAATATATGTGTGTTCTTGATCCTATGTTGCAAGTCTATAGTCACCTATTATGTTTTATGATCCGACAACCCCGAAGTGACAATAATCGGGATACTTCTCGGTGATGACCGTAGTTTGAGGAGTTCATGTATTCACTATGTGCTAATGCTTTGTTCCGGTTCTCTATTAAAAGGAGGCCTTAATATCACTTATATTCCGCTAGGACCCTGCTGCCACGGGAGGGTAGGACAAAAGATGTCCTGCAAGTTCTTTTCCATAAACACGTATGACTATTTACGGAATACATGCCTACATTACATTGATGAACTGGAGCTAGTTCTGTGTCACCCTATGTTATAGCTATTACATGAGGAATCACATCCGGCATAATTATCCATCACTGATCCATTGCCTACGAGCTTTTCATATATTGTTCTTTGCTTATTTACTTTTCCGTTGCTGCTGTTACAACTACTACAAAAACCCAAAAACAATTATCTTTACCTTTTCTATCATTACCTTTATTATCATACCACTTTTGCTACTAAATACTTTGCTGTAGATAGTAAGTTATCCAGGTGTGGTTGAATTGACAACTCAACTGCTAATACTCAACAATATTCTTTGGCTCCCCTTGTGTCGAATCAATAAATTTGGGTTGAATACTTTACCATCGAAAGCTGTTGCGATCCCCTACACTTGTGGGTTATCAAGACCAATTTCTGGCGCCGTTGCCGGGGAGCATAGCTCTATTCTCTGAGTCACTTGGGATTTATATCTGTTGATCACTATGAAGAACTTGAAAGACGACCGAACTACTATTTTGCCCTCAACTACGAGGGGAGGTAAGGAACTGCCATCTAGCCTTGCACTAGATTCTCCCTCCATTATTAGCAGGCTTGCGACACATAAACCTGCTACTTCTATGAATTCTGACATGTCGCATGTTATTGATGATGCCACTTCTGCTATGCATGATGAAACTACTTCTGTGCATGCTACTACTTTGCCATTAGGTGAATTTCTTGATGAACAACTTGCTAGAGTTAGGGGGAATGAAAATAGTGAAGAACCTATTATTGATGATAGTGATGATGAAGGTTCTCCCAATGATTATGTATTACCTGTTGTTCCTAAGGGTTATGTTATGAATGAAGAAGCTGCTAGGGAAATCTTTGCTTGCAATGATAGATATGATCTTAAGAAACTATTAGCCAAATGGAAGTAGCAGTCTCTTAATGCTAGAATGAAACCCGATCCTGCTTTTGCTACTTCACCTATCTGTGTTACTGATAAGGATTATGAATTCTCTGTTGATCCTGAGATTATTACTTTAGCTGAATCTGATCCTTTTTATGGCCTTGAATCTGAAACCATTGTGGCACATCTTACCAAGTTGAATGATATAGCCACCCTATTTACTAATGATGAGAAGTCTCGCTATTTTTATATCCTTAAGATATTTCCGTTCACATTAAAGGGTGATGCTAAGACTTGGTATAATTCTCTTGGTCCTGGTTGTGTGCGTAGTCCCTAGGATATGATTTATTACTTCTCTGCTAAATATTTCCCTGCTCATAAGAAACAAGCTGCCTTGCGGGAAATATATAATTTTGTGCAAATCAAAGAAGAGAGTCGCGCACAAGCTTGGGGGAGGCTTCTCCGGTTACATAATGCTTTGCCCGATCATCCTCTTAAGACAAATGAAATACTTGATATCTTTTGTAATGGACTAACCGATGCTTCCAAGGACTACTTGGATAGCTGTGCTGGTTGTGTTTTCAGGGAAGGAACAGTCGACGAAGCTGAAATATTACCGAATAATATGTTGACTAATGAAATTAATTGGACTCTCCCCGAGCCAATTCCCGAGCCAATTCCTGAACCAATTGAGCCAACTCCTGAGCCTATTCCTAAACCCACTCCGAAGAAGAGAGGTGTTTTATTTCTCAGTCATGAAGATATGCAAGAGGCAAAGAAATCAATGAAAGAAAAAGGTATTAAAGCTGAAGATGTTAAGAATTTACCTCCTATTGAAGAAATACATGGTCTTAATTTACCTCCTGAAGAACCACATTGTCTCAATAGCCCGACACAGGTAGTAAAGGTAAATTCTCTCTATAGATATGGTAAAGTTGAAATACCCTCTACTAAATTTCATAACCCATGCTTAGATGAATTCGATAACTTTATGGCTAGACAAGAAAGTTTTAATGCTTATGTTGGTAGAGAGTTAAAGAATAATGCTTTCGATATAGGACGTGTAAGTGATAATCTGGCTAGAGTTAAAGATGAACTTCACCGCGTTAGCAAATATGCTTCTATGGTTGCTACTCAAGCTGAGCAAGTACTCAAAGCTCAAAATGATTTGCTTGATGAATTAAATAGTAAAAATGACTTTGCTGTTAGAGTGGCTACTAGAACTGGTACAATGAATCAGGAACCTTTGCATCCTGAAGGCCACCCTAAGAGAATTGAGCAAGATTCTCAGAGAAATAATTTAGAGGCACCTAGTTCTTCTAAAAAGAAGAAAAAGAAAAACGATAGGACTTTGCATGCTTCTAGTGAACCTACTGTAGACACACCTGAGAATCCCAATGATATTTCTATTTCTGATGTTGAAACACAATCAGGTGATGAACATGAACCTAGTGATAATGTTAATGATAATGTTCATGCTGATGCTCAACCTAGTAAAAACAATGATGTAGAGATTGAACCTGCTGTTGATCTTGATAACCCACAATCAAAGAATCAACGTTATGATAAGAGAGATTTTGTTGCTAGGAAGCATGGTAAAGAAAGAGAACCATGGGTTCAGAAACCCATGCCCTTTCCTCCTAAACCATCCAAGTCAAAGGATGATGAAGATTTTGAGCGCTTTGCTGAAATGATTAGACCTATTTTCTTACGTATGCGCTTAACTGATATGCTTAAAGTAAATCCTTATGCTAAGTATATGAAGGATATCATCACAAATAGAAGAAAGATACCGGAAGCTGAAATTTCCACCATGCTTGCTAATTACACTTTTAAGGGTGGAATACCAAAGAAACTTGGAGATCTAGGTGTTCCAACTATACCATGCTCCATTAAAAGAAATTATGTTAGAACTGCTTTATGTGATCTTGGAGCTGGTGTTAGTGTTATGCCTCTCTCTTTATATTGTAGACTTGAATTGAATAAGTTAACACCTACTGAAATATCTTTGCAAATGGCTGATAAATCAACTGCTATACCTGTCGGTATTTGTGAGGATGTGCCTGTTGTGGTTACAAATGTCACTATCTTAACAGACTTTGTTATACTTGATATTCCCGAGGATGATAGTATGCCTATTATCCTTGGTAGACCTTTTCTTAATACTGCAGGGGCTGTTATTGATTGCAACAAAGGCAATGTCACTTTTCATGTTAATGGCAATGAGCATACGGTACACTTTCCGAGGAAACAATCTCAAGTTCATAGCATCAATTCTATTGAAAAAGTTCCAACTATCATTTTTGGAGGTTTTGAATTTCCTCTCCCTACTGTCAAGAAAAAGTATGATATTCTTATTGTTGGGGATTTTCATATCCTAGTGTTATTCAAAATTTCTCCAGTTCCGTGTTATTCAGAATGAGTTTGTTAACAAGACTTGATCAACCTTGTTAGTGGATTCATTTTGATGATCACGAGATGGATGAAACTAGAAGGCACAACCTTCTATACCCACTTTTTACTTTCTGTTATTTATAATAAATAAAGCAAAAATAATATTATCTGTTTGTTTACTGAATTATCCGTGCATTAAAAAATAGTCCGGAAATAAAAGTGCTCCAAATGCCCTACAAATTTAGTATGATTTTTTTGTAATATTTGAGGATTTTAGGCATTGAAAACACTGCAGGAGTGGCAACCACCAGGCCACGAGAGAGGAGGGTGCCCCCCTATAGGGTGCGCCCCCTATCTTGTGGGCCCCTGGTGGCCCCCCTCCACTTATGCCAGCACCCACACACTTCATCTTCTACCCAAAAAAATCCCCATCCAGCTCAAGCACGAGTTCTAGCTCGTTTTGCTGTGATTTTCAATCTCTTAGCTCAAAGCTCCATTCACAAAACTGCTTTGGGAGATTTTCGCTTGGTATGTGACTCCTCCATTAGTCCAATTAGTTTTTGTTCTAGTGCTTTATTCATTGCAATTTTTTCCTGCATAGGTGACCATGTTCTTGAGCTTGCATGTTAAATTTTTGAGGTCCCAAGCAATTCCAATGCATGATATAGGCTCTAGGCACTTGTAGGAGTAGTTGCTACCAATCTTGTTTAGTTTTATTCACTTTTATTTTGAAGTTACTAAAATTTCAGAAATTTTCAGAAAAAGAATTATGCTTAGAAGAATGTACCAAGGTGGTAACTCGGCAAAGAAAGGGCCAAGGATTGCTATACGTGAGCAAGATGTTGAATTGCCGAGGGACGCAAATGTACGGGCTTGTGAGTGGCCATCCGATGATTTTATGGTCGAAGCAAGCTTCAAGGAAGAATTTGACGCGTATGTGCATAATGCCGAGCTGGAGGACTTCTTACAAGATAAGTGTCCTCAATACTATCAATTGACTGATTCCTTTGTGCGGAGGTTCGAATATATCTCTGCGCGTAATTCTCCTAGTGTCATGCTTGCAAACTCCCGTAGTGGGGTAATATTAATGATCCTCGCAAATCTGAATTTAGAGATTTTCTTGCAAGTATTACTATGGGAGAATCTAGGGACATAGCACAAGCTACCATAGGGAGCATTCATTTTCCTGCTATACATTATTTTTCTCTCTTCATTGGTAGATGCATTAATGGTAAGGACGAAGCATGTCACATGTGTGTCCCTGATCTCTGTGTCCTCAAGAGTGCTATGTCAGGTTATAAAGGTTATAACTTGGGGGCAATAGTTGCACGTAGGTTGAAGAATAATAGTAGAAGGGGGGATTTATTTGGAGGAATTTATGCAACCCATGTGGCTAATTTTCTTAATATAGCCCCACGAGAGCGGGATATGCTTTTTGTTGGAAATATGCCCAAGAGGCAATAATAAATTAGTTATTATTATATTTCCTTATTCATGATAATCGTTTATTATCCATGCTATAATTGTATTGATAGGAAACTCAGATACATGTGTGGGTACATAGACAACACCATGTCCCTAGTAAGCATCTAGTTGACTAGCTTGTTGATCAATAGATGGTTACGGTTTCCTGACCATGGACATTGGATGTCATTGATAACGAGATCACATCATTAGGAGAATGATGTGATGGACAAGACCCAATCCTAAGCCTAGCACAATGATCGTAGTTCGTATGCTAAAGCTTTTCTAATGTCAAGTATTATTTCCTTAGACCATGAGATTGTGCAACTCCCGGATACCGTAGGAATGCTTTGGGTTTACCAAACGTCACAACGTAACTGGGTGACTATAAAGGTGCACTACAGGTATCTCCAAAAGTGTCTGTTGGGTTGGCACGAATCGAGACTGGGATTTGTCACTCTGGTAAACGGAGAGGTATCTCTGGGCCCACTCGGTAGGACATCATCATAATGTGCACAATGTGACCAAGGGGTTGCTCACGGGCTGATGTGTTATGGAACGAGTCAAGAGACTTGCCGGTAACGAGATTGAACAAGGTATCGGCATACCGACGATCGAATCTCGGGCAAGTACAATACCGCTAGACAAAGGGAATTGTATACGGGATCGATTGAGTCCTTGACATCGTGCTTCATCCGATGAGATCATCATGGAACATATGGGAGCCAACAAGGGTATCCAGATCCCGCTGTTTGTTATTGACAGGAGAACGTCTCGGTCATGTCTGCATGGTTCCCGAACCCGTAGGGTCTACACACTTAAGGTTCAATGACGCTAGGGTTATAAAGAAAGTTTGTATGTGGTTACCGAATGTTGTTTGGAGTCCCGGATGAGATCCCGGAGGTCACGAGGAGTTCCGGAATGGTCCGGAGGTAAAGATTTATATATGGGAAGTCCTGTTTTGGTCACCGGAAAAGTTCCGGGTTTTATCGGTAACGTACCGGGACCACCGGGAGGGTCTCGGGGGTCCACCAGGTGGGGCCACCAGCCCCAGAAGGCTGCATGGGCCAAGTGTGGGAGGGGACAAGCTCCAGGTGGGCTGGTGCGCCCCCCACCAAGGCCTAAGGGGCAGGGAAGAGTGGGAGGGGGCAAACCCTAGGGCAGATGGGCCCTAAGGCCCACCCCAGGTGCGCCTCCCCTCTCTCCCCTCTGGACGCCACCCTGATGGGATCTGGGGGCTGCCACCACCCTTGGGGAGGGAAACCTAGAGGGGGCGCAGCCCCCTCCCCTCCCCCTATATATAGTTGAGGTCTAGGGGCTGCCCAACACATGAGTTTCTCTCCCTCTTGACGCAGCCCTACCTCTCTTTCTCCTCATATCTCGCGGTGCTTGGTGAAGCCCTGCTGGATCACCACGCTCCTCCACCACCACCACGCTGTTGTGCTACTGCTGGATGGAGTCTTCCTCAACCTCTCCCTCTCTCCTTGCTGGATCAAGGCTTGGGAGACGTCATCGGGCTATACGTGTGTTGAACGCGGAGGTGCCGTCCGTTCGGCACTAGGATCTCCGGTGATTTGGATCATGAAGAGTATGACTCCTTCAACCCCGTTCTCTTGAACGCGTCCGCTTAGCGATCTTCAAGGGTATGTAGATGCACTCTTCTTCCCCTCGTTGCTAGATTACTCCATAGATTGATCTTGGTGATGCGTAGAATTTTTTTGATTTCTGCTACGTTCTCCAACAGTGGCATCATGAGCTAGGTTTATGTGTAGATTCTATGCACGAGTAGAACACAAAGTAGTTGTGGGCGTTGATTTTGTTCAATATGCTTACCTTTACTAGTCCAATCTTGATTCGGCGACATTGTGGGATGAAGCGGCCGGGACCGACCTTACATGTACACTCACGTGAGACAGGTTATACCGACTGACATGCACTTGTTGCATAAGGTGGCTAGCGGGTGCCAGTCTCTCCCACTTTAGTCGGATCGGATTCGATGAAAAGGGTCCTTATGAAGGGTAAATAGAAATTGACATATCACGTTGTGGTTTTTGCGTAGGTAAGAAACGTTCTTGCTAGAAACCCATAGCAGGCATGTAAAACATGCAAACAGCAATTAGAGGACCTCTAACTTGTTTTTGAAGGGTATGCTAAGTGATGTGATATGGCCACGAAGAATGTGATGGATGATATGTGATGTATGGGATTGATCATGTTCTTGTAATAGAAATCACGACTTGCATGCCGATGAGTATGACAACCGGCAGGAGCCATAGGAGTTGAATTTATTTCTTGTATGACCTGCGTGTCATTAAACAACGCCATGTAATTACTTTACTTTATTGCTAACCGGTAGCCATAGTAGTAGAAGTAATAGTTGGCGAGACAACTTCATGAAGACACGATGATGGAGATCATGATGATGGAGATCATGGTGTCATGCCGGTGACGATGATGATCATGGAGCCCCGAAGATGGAGATCAAAAGGAGCAATATGATATTGGCCATATCATGTCACTATTTGATTGCATGTGATGTTTATCATGTTTTTACATCTTATTTGCTTAGAACGACGGTAGTAAATAAGATGATCCCTCATTAAAATTTCAAGAAAGTGTTCCCCCTAACTGTGCACCGTTGCGAAAGTTCGTCGTTTCAAAGCACCACGTGATGATCGGGTGTGATAGATTCTTTCGTTCACATACAACAGGTGTAAGCCAAATTTACACATGCAAAACACTTAGGTTGACTTGACGAGCCTAGCATGTACAGACATGGCCTCGGAACACAAGAGACCGAAAGGTCGAGCATGAGTCGTATAGTAGATACGATCAACATGAAGATGTTCACCGATGATGACTAGTCCGTCTCACGTGATGATCGGACACGACCTAGTTGACTCGGATCATGTAATCACTTAGATGACTAGAGGGATGTCTATCTGAGTGGCAGTTCATAAGATGAACTTAATTATCCTAAACATAATCAAAAGATCTTTGCAAATTATGTCGTAAGCTCGCGCTTTAGTTCCACTGTTTAGATATGTTCCTAGAGAAAATATAGTTGAAAGTTGACAGTAGCGATTATGCGGACAGTAGAAAGCTTATGTCCTTAATGCACCGCTCAGTGTGCTGAACCCCAAACGTCGTTTGTGGATGTTGCGAACATCGGACATACACGTTTTGATAACTACGTGATAGTTCAGTTAAACGGTTTAGAGTAGAGGCACCAAAGACGTTTTTCGAAACGTCGCGGAACATATGAGATGTTTCGAGGGCTGAAATTGGGATTTCAGGCTCATGCCCACGTCAAGAGGTATAAGACCTCCGATGATTTTCTTAGCCTACAAACTAAGGGAGAAAAGCTCAATCATTGAGCTTGTGCTCAGATTGTCTGAGTGCAACAATCACTTGAATCGAGTGGGAGTTGATCTTCCAGATGAGATAGTGATGTTTCTCCAAAGTCATTGCCACCAAGCTGCTAGAGCTTCATGATGAACTATAACATATCAGGGATAGATATGATGATCCTTGAGGTATTCGCGATGTTTGACACCGCGAAAGTAGAAATCAAGAAGGAGCATCAATTGTTGATGGTTGGTGAAACCACTAGTTTCAAGAAGGGCAAGGGCAAGAAGGGATACTTCATGAAACGGCAAATCAGCTGCTGCTCTAGTGAAGAAACCCAAGGTTGAACCCAAACCCGAGACTAAGTGCTTCTGTGATAAGGGGAACAGTCACTAGAGCGGAATTACCCTAGATACTTGGTAGATGAGCAGGCTGGCAAGGTCAATAGAAGTATATTGGATATACATTATGTTAATGTGTACTTTACTAGTACTCCTAGTAGCACCAGGGTATTAAGATACCGGTTCGGTTTCTAAGTGTTAGTAACTTGAAATAAAAGAGCTATGGAATAAACGGAGACTAGCTGAAGGTGAGCTAACATCGCACGCTCCCTCTACCATCAAGATTAGTATTAAACCTGAATAATTGTCATTTGGTGTTTGCATTGAGCATAGACATGATTGGATTATGTCTATTGCAATACGGTTATTCATTTAAGGAGAATAATGGTTACTTTATTTATTTGAATAATACCTTCAATGGTCTTGCACCTAAAGGAATGGTTTATTGAATCTCGATCGTAGTGATACACATTTTCATGCCAAAAGATATAAGATAGTAATGATAGTACCAAAAGATATAAGATAGTAATGATAGTACAACTTACTTGTGGCACTGCCATGTAAATCATATTGCTATAAAACGCATGAAGAAACTCCATGTTGATGGATCTTTGGACACACTCATTTTTGAAAAGTTTGAGACATGCGAACCATGTCTATTGGTGTATACGCATGAAGAAACTCCATGCAAATGGATCGTTTGGACTCACTTGATTTTGAATCACTTGAGATATGCAAATCATACCACATGGGCAAGATGACTGAAACGCCTCGTTTTCAGTAAGATGGAACAAGATAGCAACTTGTTGGAAGTAACACATTTTGATGTGCAGTCCAATGAGTGCTGAGGCATGTAGTGAATATCGTTATGTTCTTACTTTACAGATGATTCGAGCAGACGTAGAGTATATTTACTTGATGAAACACAAGTCTGAATTATTGAATGGTTCAAGTAATTTCAGAGTGAAGTCAAAGATCATTGTGACAAGAGGATAAAATGTCTATGATATGATCATAGAGATGAGTGTCGGGGAAACTGATCCTCGAACACCTATGCGGCCGGCGGACCGGGCCCCTTTCGGTTCGGCGGGGGGCGGAGATCGCACGAAGAGCAGATCGAGGCGAGGCACACGAGCAGTTTACCCAGCTTCGGAGCTCTCCGGAGAGATAACACTCCTATTGCTGCTTGTCTGGTTGTATTCTCTGATGTTCTTGCTCTCCAAAGCGAGAGTGTGATGTTATCTGGGCTACGGATCGATCGAAGCAAACTGCCTGAGGCTCCGAATCTATGAGCCGAACCCCCTCTACGTTGCGCATGGGCCTCCTTTTATACGCTAAAGGGGTCACCGACAGGTGGCAACGCAGAGGAGGGTAAAAATGTAAAAAACGAGGTAGTTGATACAGTTGCTTGTACAGTGCACCCTACCTAACCCTGACGGCAGGGGACAAGGGCATTAAATGCCCGTCCGAGTCACTCGAACAGTGCAGAAAAGGACCGCTAGGGGCGCCACCGTTCGCCATGATGGCGATCTTGTCAGCTTCGCATGCCACTGCGCACCGCTGGCTGCACAGCCTCCTGCCACGCACGTCCGGAGAGGCCCCCAGAGCGACACGTTGGTGGATGTGCTGGAGCGTGGACGCAGAGTGGCCGCCTGCCGCGACAAGCGCCTTGCCACTGTTGTTATCTTGTCGGATCGGAAGCTTGTCGCTCACCGGGCTTTGAGGTACCTTGGTTTGTCTTCCCGGCAAGCTCCTCTTGTCGGGGCCTTGTTGCCTTGCCGGAGCGCGTGGCGCGTCGCAGCAAGTTCATTGGAGCGTCTTGGTTGGCCTTCTCGGCAAGCTCCTCTTGCCGGGGTCTTGTCTCCTTAGCTTAAATACTTTGTTCTTGGATGGCTCCAAGGGAACCTTGGGGGATCTTGGCGTTCGCCCGGCAAGCCTTTGCCGCGGGGTGCTGCAACTGCCCGTGCACAAGTTCGGGGTACTAGGGTACCCCTATTCTAGTACACCGACAATGAGTATCTGAGTTACGAGCTTTGGCACGCAATTAAGACATTGTGGAAATTGTTTCACAATTAATACCGCCTGGAACACCATAGTGTGATGGTGTGTCCGAACATCATAGTTGCACCCTATTGAATATGGTGCGTGCCATGATTTCTCTTATCGAATTACCACTATCGTTCATGGGTTAGGCATTAGAGACAACCGCACTCACTTTAATAGGGTACCACGTAATTCCGTTGAGACGACACCGTTTGGAGAAACCTAAGTTGTCGTTTCTTAAAAGGTTTGGGGCTGCGACGCTTATGTGAAAAAGTTTCAGGTTGATAAGCTCGAACCCAAAGCGGATAAAATGCATCTTCATAAGACACCCAAAACAGTTGGGTATACCTCCTAATTCAGATCCGAAAGCAATAGGGATTGTTTCTTGAATCGGGTCCTTTCTCGAGGAAAGGTTTGTCTCGAGAATTGAGTGGGAGGATGGTGGAGACTTGATGAGGTTATTGAACCATCACTTCAACCAGTGTGTAGTAGGGCACAGGATGTTGTTCCTATGGCACCTACACCAATTGAAGTGGAAGCTTATGATAGTGATCATGATGCTTCGGATCAAGTCACTACCGAACCTCGTAGGACGACAAGGACGCGTACTGCTTTGGAGTGGTACGGTGATCCTGTCTTGAAGGTCATGTTGCTGGACAACAATGAACCTACGAGCTATGGAGAAGCGATGGTGGGCCCATATTCCGACAAATGGTTAGAAGCCATGAAATCCGAGATAGGATCCATGTATCAGAACAAAGCATGGACTTTGGTGGACTTGCCCGATGATCGACAAGCCCTTGAGATAAATGGATCTTCAAGAAGAAGACGGACGTGGATGATAATGTCACCGTCTATGAAGCTCGACTTGTGGCGAAGAGTTTTTCACAAGTTCATGGAGTTGACTACGATGAGATTTTCTCATCCGTAGCGAAGCTTAAGTCTATCGGAATCATGTTAGCAATGGTTGCATTTATGAAATCTAGCAGATGGATGTCAAAACGAGTTTCCTTACCAGTTTTAGTAAGGAAAGGTTGTATGTAATACAATCAGAAATTTTTTGTCGATCATAAGGATGCTAAAAGGTATGCTAGCTCCAGCGATCCTTCTAAGGACTGGAGTATGCATCTCGGAGTTGGAATGTACGCTTTGATGAGACGATCAAGATTTTGAGTTTATACAAAGTTTATGAGAAACTTTTATTTCCAAAGAAGTGAGTGGGAGCACTATAGAATTTCTGATGAGTATATGTTGTTGACATATTGTTGATCAGAAATGATGTAGAATTTCTAGAAAGCATATAGGGTTATTTGAAAGGTGTTTTTCAATAGTAAACCTGGATTAAGCTACTTGAACATTGAGCATCAAGATCTATAAGGATAGATCAAAATGCTTAATAATACTTTCAAATGAGCACATACCTTGACATGATCTTGAAGGTGTTCAAGATGTATCAGTCAAAGAAGGAGTTCTTGCCCGAGTTGTAAGGTATGAAGTTAAGACTTAAAGCTCGACCACGACAGGAGAAAAGAGAGAAAGGATGAAGGTCGTCCCCTATGCTTTAGACGTAGGCTCTACAGTATGCTATGCTGAGTACCGCACCTGATGTGTGCCTTGCTACATACCTGGCAAGAGGGTACAAAGGTGATCAAGGAGTGGATCACCAGATAGCGGTCAAAGTTATCCTTAGAGGAATAAGGATATGTTTCTCGGTTATGGAAGTTATAAAGAGTTCGACGTAAAGAGTTTCGGTGATGCAAGCTTTAACACCTATCCGAATGACTCTGAGTAGCAAACCAGATACGTATAGTGGAGCGACCATTTGGAATAGCTCCAAGTGGAGCGTAGAAGCAGCATTTACAATATGACCTAGAGATTTGCGAAGTACATATGGATCTGAATGTTACAGATCCGTTGACTAAAACCTCTCTTACAAGCAAAACATGATCAAACCCCAGAACTCATTGAGTCTTAATCACATGATGATGTGAACTAGTTTAGTGACACTAGTAAACTCTTTGGATGTT
Source organism: Triticum dicoccoides (assembly GCF_002162155.2). Classification (NCBI taxonomy): domain Eukaryota; kingdom Viridiplantae; phylum Streptophyta; class Magnoliopsida; order Poales; family Poaceae; genus Triticum; species Triticum dicoccoides. The sequence goes on along the minus strand of NC_041383.1, from coordinate 487,177,225 downwards.
GGTCACATGGCGATGTGACCTGTGAGTGTTAATCACATGGCGATGTGAACTAGATTATTGACTCTAGTGCAAGTGGGAGACTGTTGGAAATATGCCCTAGAGGCAATAATAAATTAGTTATTATTATATTTCCTTGTTCATGATAATCGTTTATTATCCATGCTATAATTATATTGATAGGAAGCTCAGATACATGTGTGGGTACATAGACAACACCATGTCCCTAGTAAGCCTCTAGTTGACTAGCTCGTTGATGAATAGATGGTTACAGTTTCCTGACCATGGACATTGGATGTCGTTGATAACGAGATCACATCATTAGGAGATTTTCTAATACCAAGCACAATGATCGTAGTTCGTATGCTAAAGCTTTTCTAATGTCAAGTATTATTTCCTTAGACCATGAGATTGTGCAACTCCCGGATACCGTAGGAATGCTTTGGGTGTACCAAACGTCACAACATAAACTGGGTGACTATAAAGGTGCACTTCAGGTATCTCTGAAAGTGTCTGTTGGGTTGGCACGAATCGAGACTGGGATTTGTCACTCCGGTAAACGGAGAGGTATCTCTGGGCCCACTCGGTAGGACATCATCATAATGTGCACAATGTGACCAAGGGGTTGATCACGGGATGATGTGTTACGGAACGAGTAAAGAGACTTGCCGGTAACGAGATTGAACAAGGTATCGGCATACCGATGATCGAATCTCGGGCAAGTACAATACCGCTAGACAAAGGGAATTGTATACGGGATCGATTGAGTCCTTGACATCGTGGTTCATCCGATGAGATCATCGTGGAACATATGGGAGCCAACATGGGTATCCAGATCCCGCTGTTGGTTATTGACCGGAGAATGTCTCGGTCATGTCTGCATGGTTCCCGAACCCGTAGAGTCTACACACTTAAGGTTCGATGACGCTAGGGTTTTAAAGGAAGTTTGTATGTGGTTACCGAATGTTGTTCGGAGTCCCGGATGAGATCCCGGACGTCACGAGGTGTTCCGAAATGGTCCGGAGGTAAAGATTTATATATGGGAAGTCCTGTTTTGGTCACCGGAAAAGTTTCGGGTTTTATCGGTAACGTACTGGGACCACCGGAAGGGTCCCAGGGGTCCACCAGGTGGGGCCACCAGCCCTAGAAGGCTGCATGGGCCAAGTGTGGGAGGGTACCAGCTCCAAGTGGGCTGGTGCGCCCCTCACCAACGCCCAAGGCGCAGGGAAGAGTGGGAGGGGGCAAACCCTAGGGCAGATGGGCCCTAAGGCCCACCCCAGGTGCGCCTCCCCTCTCTCCCCTCTGGCCGCCACCCAGATGGGATCTGGGGGCTGCCGCCACCCCTGGGGAGGGAACCCTAGAGGGGGCGCAGCCCCCTCCCCCCCATATATATAGTTGAGGTCTAGGGGCTGCCCAACACATGAGTTTCTCTCCCTCTTGGCGCAGCCCTACCTCTTTTTCTCGTCATATCTCGCGGTGCTTGGCGAAGCCCTGCTGGATCACCATGCTCCTCCACCACCACCACACTGTTGTGCTGCTGCTGGATGGAGTCTTCCTCAACCTCTCCCTCTCTCCTTGCTGGATCAAGGCATGGGAGACGTCACCGGGCTGTACGTGTGTTGAACGCGGAGGTGCCGTCCGTTCGGCACTAGGATCTCCGGTGATTTGGATCACGACGAGTACGACTCCTTCAACCCCATTCTCTTGAATGCTTCCGCTTAGCGATCTGCATGGGTATGTAGATGCACTCTTCTTCCCCTTGTTGCTAGATTACTCCATAGATTGATCTTGCTGATGCGTAGAATTTTTTTGATTTCTGCTACGTTCCCCAACACTTTTACCTCCTGTTTATTTGGATAAAGAAGCTATGTTCGATCATCATTTTCTTGAGAGGAATGAACAATTCCTCCATTATCGTCTAATCTATGACAGACGCAACATCGTCCCTGTTACTCTTCCTGCTCCCTACCTTTTTGATTATCAAGCAAAAGGAAGATATGTTGTCACCAAGGAAGAAGCAACCGGATATGAGAGGGGAATGGAGGCAGATCGCCAACACGCTGCTGCTCAGGAGGCTGTTGCCTCTGCATCTCAGTACAACCCCAGTTTCACTTACGGATATCAGCCAGGCGGTCATTGGTATTAAACCAACTTAGGCCAAAAGCCTAAGCTTGGGGGAGTACGTATTTCTCACCGACTTTACATTCATGTTCACACACTAGTCCTCGGTGCTCATACTCTTTCATTGTATTATCCATGCTAGTTTAAATTTCTTTTTGTAGTTTTCTTCTTGTGTGTTTGATAAACCTTAAGAAAAACCAAAAAAAATTTAGTTAGCTTAATTTCCTTGCTTGTAGTAAAAATTAAAATGAAAACCCAAAAAGATTTCTTGTTCTTCTTACTTGTTGGGAGCTTTCCCGTGTAAATAGTTTTATTGTCTTTTCTTTCCTTTGGGGATCGAGAAGGCTATATTCAAAATGCTTAGTGGCTCTTATATGCATGATTGTTTATTTAACTTAGAGCCCATATTGCCCTGTCTTCTCTCTTGAGTTGAATGCTTGCAGATTCCAGCTTAGTCCAATGCACGTGCACTCTTATTATTATACACATCGTTCGGTCGTGCAAGTGAAAGGCAATAATGATGATATATGATGGACTTATTGGGATGAGAAAAGCTGGTATGAACTCGATCTCTCTTGTTTTTGTAAATATGATGATTCATCATTCCTGAGTCAGCTATTATGAAGTAAACATATTCGAATGACATCTAGAGATTATAGTTGCTTGTGCCATGCTTGATTAGCTATGAGTTATAATGGTTTACCTTGCGTGCCAACATGTTATTATAATGATTATGATGTGGTATAATGGGATGGTATCCTCCTTTTAATGAATTGAGTGACTCGACTTGGCACGTGTTCACGCATGTAGTTGAATCAAATCAACATAGCCTTCATGATATTTATGTTCATGATGGATTATATCCTACTCATGCTTGTACTCGGTGTAAATTAATTTTAATGCATGTTTACGACTGTTGTCGCTCTCTCAGTTGGTCGCTTCCCAGTCTTTTGCTAGCCTTCACCTGTACTAAGTGGGAATATTGCTTGTGCATCCAAACTCCTTAAATCCCAAAGTTGTTCCATATGAGTCCACTCTACCTAACTATATGCGGTATTTACCTGCCGTTCTAAGTGAATTTGTATGTGCAAAACTCCAAACCTTCAAATGAAATTCTATTTTTTATGCTCGAGCAGCTCATGTTTCAACTAGGGCTGCCTATATCTTCCATGCTAGGTGGGTTATTCTCAAGAGGAGTGGACTCCGCTCCTCATTCACGAGAAAGGGCCGGTAACCAGGATGCCAAGTCCCATGATCCAAAAAGATCAAAGCAAATCAAAATAATTAAACAAAACTCCCCCAGGGCTGTTGTTAGTTGGAGGCACTCGTTGTTTCGAGCAAGCCATGGATTGGTGCTTGTTGGTGGTTGGGGGAGTATAAACCTTTACCATTATGTTTGGGAACTACATATAATGCATGTAGTATGGAATATACATCCATCTCATAGTTGTTGCGTTGACAGCAAAAGTATGCCGCTCAAAATGTTATTTAATATCTATTTTAAAATCAAGCTCTGGCACCTCTACAAATCCCTGCTTCCCTCTGTTAAGGGCCTATCTATTTACTTTTATGTTGAGTCATCACCCTTCTTACTAAAAAGCACCCGCTGGAGAGCACACAGTCATTTGCATTCATTACTATTGGTTTATATTGGGTATGACTTGACTGGATCTCTTTTACCATGAATTACAATGTTTAGTCAGTCCTTGATCTTTAAAGGTGCTCTGCATTTATGTTTTGTGGTCTCAGAAAGGGCTAGCAAGATACCATTTTGTTATATCATGTTATGATTATTTTGAGAAAGTGTTGTCATCCGAGTTTTATTATTATGGCTCGCTAGCTGATTATGCTAATGATATGAGTAATTGTGACACTTTGGTGTTATTGTTAGTATGGTTAGTTTATAATATTTGCTAAAACTTGAATGTTGGCTTTTCATGTTTACAACAACAAGAGCAAACAGAGTTTGTAAAAGTTTTTCTTTATCACTTTCAGTTTATCAACTGAATTGCTTGAGGACAAGCAAAGGTTTAAGCTTGGGGGAGTTGATACGTCTCCAACGTATCTACTTTTCCAAACACTTTTGCCCTTGTTTTGGACTCTAACTTGCATGATTTGAATGAAACTAACCCGAACTGACGCTGTTTTCAGCAGAACTGCCATGATGTTGTTTCATGTGTAGAAAAGAAAAGTTCTCGGAATGTCCTGAAAATCCACGGAGGCACTTTTTGGAATTAATAAGAATCTTTGGCGAAAGAATCAAGACCAGGGGGCCCACAGGCTGTCCACGACACAGGGCCCCCCCTAGGGAGCGTCCTCCTATCTCGTGGCCCCCCTGGACCTCCACCGACCTGAACTCCAACTCCATATATTCATGTTCGGGGAGAAAAAATCAGGGAGAAAGTTTCATCGCATTTTACGACACGGAGCCGCCGCCAAGCCCTAATCTCTCTCGGCAGGGCTGATCTGGAGTCCATTCTGGGCTCCAGAGAGGGGGATTCATCGCTGTCATCATCATCAACCATCCTCCATCACCAATTTCATGATGCTCACCGCCGTGCGTGAGTAATTCCATCGTAGGCTTGCTGGACGGTAATGGGTTGGATGAGACCATGTAATCAAGTTAGTTTTGTTAGGGTTTGATCCCTAGTATCCACTATGTTCTGAGATTGATGTCACTATGACTTTGCTATGCTTAATGCTTGTCACTAGGGCCCGAGTGCCATGATTTCAGATCTGAACCTATTATGTTTTCATGAATATATGTGTGTTCTTGATCCTATCTTGCAAGTCTATAGTCACCTATTATGTGTTATGATCCAACAACCCCGGAGTTCATGTATTCACTATTTGCTAAAGCTTTGTTCCAGTTCTCTATTAAAAGGAGGCCTTAATATCCCTTAGTTTCCGCTAGGACCCCGCTGCCACGGGAGGGTAGGACAAAAGATGTCATGCAAGTTCTTTTCCATAAGCACGTATGACTATTTACGGAATACATGCCTACATTACATTGATGAACTGGAGCTAGTTCTGTGTCACCCTATGTTATAGCTATTACATGAGGAGTCGCATCTGGCATAATTATCCATCACTGATCCATTGCCTACGAGATTTTCACATATTGTTCTTCGCTTATTTACTTTTCCGTTGCTGCTGTTACTACTACTATAAAAACTCAAAAACAATTATCTTTACCTTTGCTATCGTTACCTTTATTATCTTACCACTTTTGCTACTAAATACTTTGTTGCAGATACTAAGTTATCCAAGTGTGGTTGAATTGACAACTCAACTGCTAATACTCAAGAATATTCTTTGGCTCCCCTTGTGTCGAATCAATAAATTTGGGTTGAATACTTTACGCTCGAAAGCTGTTGCGATCCGCTACACTTGTGGGTTATCAACTGTCTCCATAATCTCAGTCTTGAATCCTTCCTAAGTTTCATGTTCTCTGCAACAGGATGTGCATCACTGTGGTGAGGGATCTTGGGTTTCAGTTTTCTCAAAACAAGAGAATCATCTTCTTCTGCAGCTTCACGAACTGGGGCCTTGTTCTTCTCCTCAGCAGGTATACTTCTGGTGTTCCTCTTGGGTTTAGGATTTTTAGCTGGAGCAGCAGCCTTGGGAGCAGCTTTGGGCTTAGATGGAGCAGCCCCTGATCTGATTGCATCTCCCATGAGCTTCTGAGCTTTGGGTGCTAGAGCAGCATCCTCTTCCTCTTCATCTTCCTCATCAGAATCTCTCCTCATGGAGGGCTTGCCAAGAACCTTGGCAGTAGTTGTTATTGCCCTCTTCTCTTTCTTGTCCTCACCAGCAGCTTCTTCTTTAGATTCAATGGTGAACTTCATAGTTTCACCTGTGGCAACCTTCCTAGGTTTGGATGGAGGGACTCTCCTGGCAGGTGCCTTCTTGTTCATGCCTGGCTTTGTGGTAGCAGCTGTGCCATACTCCTTTTTCAGCACCTTCTTCTTTGAGGTGGCCTCATCTTCAACAGCCACATAATCCTCATCTTCAGAATCTGAGGTTTTCGTCTTCCTTGTCCTGGTAGCTGCCTTTGGCAAGTTACTGGGTGTGCTCCTGCTACCCTCGTCATAGCTGCTTGAGAGAATAGTTCCCTCACTCAATAGAGCTTGCTCTTCAGACTTGTTCTGGCTATCACTTTGATCAGACATCTCTGCAAACTCACTGACAGCAGACCCTATGAATAGATATAGATGAGGTAGAGTGGATGAGCAGCACAAAGTGCAGAGGTTTTGCAAAACAATTGAGTCAAAAACTTAGTTTTAGTTTTCCATAGAAAGCATTTCGGAGCTACAGATTTGTAAACTCGGTGATACCGAAGCAGCTTTTGGAATCTAAACTAGTGAACTCGATCAGACTGAGTCACAGTTCGGTGGCACCGAGACTGCTAGGGTTTCACAAGGAATCAAACTCAGTCACACCGATTTGCAATTCTCGGTCAGACCGAAAATCACATGTGCAATGGCCTAAACCAAATCGGTGAGACCGATTTCAACAACTCGGTCGGTTCGAGATGAGTTCAGCGGAAACCTAACCCTAAATTTTCAAATCAAATCTAATGTACATGATGTTTTCGCTGGATAGGATGATTTCATACTTTGTCGTGGTTCTAACTCTGACAGTAAAATGGGGTTAGGTATGGAGAGGCAAGATCCTAGCTATGGAGTAGTTGTATACGCAAGGGATTTATGAGTTCAGGCCCTTCTCGGAGGAAGTAACATCCCTACGTCTTGGAGCCCGGAGGCGGTCGACTGGATTATGTGCGTATGGGTTACAGGGGTGCAAACCCTTCTACCGGTGGAGGGGGTGGCTTATATAGTGTCTGCCAGGACCCCAGCCAGCCCACGCAACAGAGGGTTTAAAGTACATAAAGGATTGGCGTTACTGGTAACGCCCTACATAAAGCATCATCATGGTAATAAAGACTACTTAATTACAGACCGTTTGGATACAGAGTGACTCTTAATCTCCTGGTGGTCGAGTGAGTCTTCGTGGTCGAATGCCTTCGAGTCCGTCGAGTGGAATCTCTCTTGGTCAACTGGAACGTTGTTTCTTCTGAAGATGTCCTTTGGGAGGGTCCTCTTGACAGGCCCATGACCCTACCCTAGGTACATGACTTCATCATTAGCCCCCGAATGGGTCGAGGTTTGAATGAGGAAGGTGTTGAATCTTTCCGACCTGTTTTTGTGTTCTGAGTATGTCTCATCCTGGATCGATGACCTCTTTTTTCTTTTATGATGGCATAAACTTTTCTTTCAGTCGCCTTGATCCATTATTTTCTTCCGTCGAGTGAATTTTTGAACTTGGCGAACTTCCGAGCGACGGATCACAGGAAATCTACCGTCTGACAAGTTGATCTGTTGTTAGCGGATTTTGTGGGATCCAATTTTTGGGAAGCGCGCGAAGCGGGGTGGACCGCGATACTCGGATGGGATACGGCGTAGACGCCTTGATTTCTGCGCCACCTTTTTCGCCATGTATCGCGTGCGCGCGACTATTTCGGGATTCGACAGGTCCGCCCGGGCCTACTTGTCAGCCACTCGGAAGCGTCTCTATATAAGGTGTCGGGCGAGGGTTTTTTAACAGTGCCTCTCCATTCCCCTTTCTGCCTTCTTCACCCCCGCCTGCTGCGCCCGCTTTTGCCTCCGCCCATCCGCTCCTTGTGCGCTTCACCGGCGACGATGGTGAAGGAGAAGACGGCGGCCTTGGAGCAAGCGAAGAAGGCAACGGCGATGGCGAAAGCGAAGGGAAGAGCAACCAGTCGGGGTGGATCTTTGTCGAGGTCTCGCCTACCGCAAGGTTGGGTCCAAGGGGATTGGATCCGCTCGACCATCACCCAGGCGGATCTCAACGACCTGGCCAATGAGGGACTGATCTCTCATGGGTCAGCGAGGCTTCCGGAGACCGAGTGGCAACCGCAGCCACTGGAGGGTGAGTGCGTTCTCCTAGCCACTCATGTAGATCGTGGATTCTCCCTGCCACCGGGTCTTTTCTTCTGAGGGTTTCTGAACTTCTTTGGGGCGCAACTCCACCATTTTACTCCCAATTCCATTGCCTACCTTGCCGCCTTTGTGTCTCTGTGCGAAAACTTCCTGGGTTGTCGACCGCATTGGGGTCTCTTTAAGCACATATTCACTTGTCGCTCTCAAACGGTGAAAAAGGCGAGTCCGGATGACGATAGGACTAAAGTAATCCAGATGTGCGGGGGTCTTGGGATCCAAGTGAGGAGTAAGAGCGCTTTTCCAGCCATGACCCTTCCCGAGTCGGTTAGAGGGTGGCAGTCGACCTGGTTCTACTGCCAAGACGAGTCGACGCCGGGGCAGTCGACTGGTCTCCCTCCGTTCTCCATGGACCGAGTGAACAAGCCGTCATCTCTGAAGGTGCTCCCGGAGGAGAAGGCTCGGGTAAAAATGTTGATGGAGCGTGTAGTCCAGCTCATTCGGGACGGAGTGACTGGCATGGACCTTCTGGAGGTTTTCCTTTGACGGCGTATTCAACCGCTCCAATACCGAGGCCACCCGCTGTGGTTGTACTGCGGCACCGAAGATACCACTTGGGTCCATCAAGAGGTGGTCAATGACGCCACACTGGAGAGGTGGATGGCTGCCATTACAGGGAATAAAGATAACCCTCGAGGGGCTAGGAGGATCCCAGCACTCGACCATTCCTACACACCGGACACGGTATGACCACTTATCCCCGGTTGTGATCTGGCTTTATTCATTCTGCTTCACCGCAAATTGGTCGATTGACCTTTGTCTTGTTATGTTGTCCGTCAGGCCACCACCGAGCTGTACTCAATGCCTAATGGAGCGCAAGCGCCGACTGAGGAGGAGGAAGGAAGCAGGGGCGAAAGCCCGGAGGAGTGGGATTCGGATGCTGAAGACGACGATGAAGACGATGACTCTGATGAGGAGGAAGAGGAGGAGAAGGAGGAAGTTGCACCTCCTCGTTCGGAAAGACGCTCGAAGCTTGTCCATGATCCTGCAACCGAGCATGGAAAGGGGGTTGCACCCGTCGCGCAGTCGACCAAGCATCCTCGGACGACTTCTCCGGCGCCGACGGAAAAAGCTCCGAAGCAATCTCGAGTGGCTCCGTCGAAGCCGACGAAGGTCTTGCCGAAGATGAAGATGGTGATCCCCACTATCTCAGGGTAATAGTGTAACTTGAGTTTCCTCGTTTCACTTGAATTTATTCTTGGCCGATTCTTGAGCTGACCGACTGACTTCTGGAGCTGTAGTGCTGCTACTTCTGATATTTCGGCTAGGGCTGAAGATCACGAGATGGAAGATGCTGTCACTTCAAAACCTGGTATGACTTTTGTAGTTCTGTCTTCAGTCGGTTGGCTCTTTGTCTTTAATTTTGACTCTTTTCTGCAGCTCCATCTAACATCGTTATTGACCTTCCCGATGATGATGACGAGGAACCACTGAGGCAGGGGAGGAACAGGAAAGCGTCTGCTGGCAAGGAGACTCAGGACCTGCCAGCACCCGAGACGTTGGTCGTAGAGGGGGACAACGTCACTCGGCCTACCGTATCTTTTGCGGTGCCGCTGACGAGTGCTCGCCCTTCGTCGTCGAGTGCTGCTCAACCTTCTCTTTTCTCGACCCACCACGTCCCAGAAGACCAAGCGAGTGCTGCTAAAGAAGCAATACGCCAGGCAGGGATCATGATGGAGCAAGTGAAGGCAATCCGAGACGCCAGTCAGGCGGCTTATGACGCTAGTTCATCTCTTCAGAGCCATGTTCAGGTCAGTCGACCACCCCCTGTTCTGTTAGGATATGATATCTTAAAATCCTTCTTTCTGAAAATTTCAGTATCCGTCGTACACCCACTGGGTGTGTTTATTGACATTCCGGATTAGTGGGGGCACGCTGAGTGCACCCACTGGGTGTAGTCCCCAAGGCTATGGTCGACTGCTGGCAGTCGACCATAGTCTTTATGTCTTAAGCTTTTTCTTTATTCGATCAGGTCGAATGGATTGATAAATCGGTGGGGGCACGCTGAGTGCACCCACCGGGTGTAGTCCCCGAGACTGTGGTCGACTGCTGGCAGTCGACGATAGTCTGAAGAGAACCTCTCTCTCTTTTATTTATTTATTCTATTTATTTTTGCTACTTGTTGGTCGACTGATCGACTCTAACTGATAGAACTAGTGGGGGCACGCTGAGTGCACCCACTGGGTGTAGTCCCCGAGACTATGGTCGAATGTTTATATTCGGCTGTAGTCTTAGAAATGATATGATTTTTCCTTAGTCACTCGGAAGTGAACTGTCTTTGACATTTGTCGATTGGTTCTTCGCAGAAATCTTGCGAGCTTGCGGCTCGTTACACTGAGTTGGAGAAAAAGCAAATCCAGCTCGAGCTTGATCTGAAACTGGTCCAGGAGAACTTCACGAAGTCGAATGAGGAAGAAAAAGGTATGTTTGGTGAGAACCTCGACGACTGCTTTTTGCCTCTTGTCCGTTTCAGAGTCTGATCTCGATGTGACTTTGCAGACAAACTGAGGGATGCTCTGAAGAAGAAAGACCTTGACTTGGCTGAGATGCAGAAAGCGGCTTTAGAGAAGACCAAGCTCGCAGATGAGAAGCTGGCTTCAATCACCAAGCTTGAAGAGGAAAATACCAATCTGAAAGCTGCTCTTGATGCGGCCAACAAGAAGGTCAGTCGACTGAAGAGTGAAAAGATTCCCTTGAGTGACAAGGCCAGTGAGTTGGTGGGAAAGAAGAATGATCTGGAGGCTTATCTGGGAGGACTCACCAAAAAGCTATTCCTCATGCTTGAAGGTAATCTTTTGTATCAAATAAATATTTTACCTATGATCTCTCCATCCGACTGCTGTCTTGACTCTAGGGTTGTGCTCGCAAAGTTCTGCCAGAACTTTGAAGAGGAGACTGGTCGACTGGAAATAAACCTGGATCCCATCAACTGTCCTGTGAAAGATGAAGTCGCCATGAATGTGATCCGACTTGAATCTCGTGTTGCTGCTGTTGTCAACTATCTCCCAAGGCTGAAGGTCGCAACTTCCCGCATCGACACAACACTCTAGCCAAGAGAGACGCTTCAGAACAACCTCGAATCTCTGATGACTCGACTAAACGAGGTTCCAAGTCGAGTGCAAGAATGGATGTAGTCTTCTGCCAGGTGCGGCGCGGATGTTGCCCTGTCTCTGGTCCGTGTTCACTTCAAGGAGGCTCGAGAGGACAAGCTGGCAGCCCTTAAGGTGGCTAATACCAAGAAGCATGATTTCCGATCTTTCATGGAGACCTTCATCGCTGCTGCCACTCGGATTGCAGATGGAATCGACCTGGATGAATTTGTTGCACCTTCCAGCCCTCCGCAGGAGGGGTAAAAAACTTCTGTGCTTGATACTTTAAATTTGCCTCGGTATGCCGAGTGATTTTTGTAACCGATAAACCTTAACGGTCTTGGTGCCCGAGCACTTTCGGTTCTGTTGGATGTTATCTGAATCTTGGATTCAACGTTGAATATGTTTGCATTTGGTTTGAGGTGTCTTTTGCAGGCTAGGGTGAAGCGCTTGTCGCAATCGACTTGTTCCTCAACACACTTAGGCGAGCACTGGGCTGCAGCTAAGCCTCTGAGTGGGAGAGCTGCTCTTCACTTGGTAGGATTTTCAAAACTTAGGCGAGCGCTGGGCTGCAGCTAAGCCCCCGAGTGGGAGGTCTGCTCTCAACTCGGTAGGATTTTCAAAACTTAGGCGAGCGCTGGGCTGCAGCTAAGCCCCCGAGTGGGAGGTTTGCTCTCCACTCGGTAGGATTTTCAAAAACTTAGGCGAGCATTGGGCCGCAGCTAAGCCCCCGAGTGGGAGGTCTCCTCTCCACTTGGTAAAATTTTCGTGGCGTACCTCTGGAGAAGGAAAGGGTAGCAGTTGACCTGCACCTCATCCTCCTTGCAAAGCGCATGTTGTATTTGTGACATAGCTCGGAAGGAGAGGGTAGCAGTCGACCTGCACCTCGTCCTCCTCGCAGAGCGCACGTTGTATTTGTGGCGTAGCTCGGAAGGAGAGGGTAGCAGTCGGCCTGCACCTCATCCTCCTTGCGTAGCGCACGTTGTATTTGAATTTAGGCGAGCGCAATGCTGCAGCTAAACCTCCGAGTGGAAGGCTGGCTTACCACTCGGTCAGATTTTGTTTAACTTAGGCGAGTACTTGGACTGCAGCTAAGCCTTCGAGTGGAAGGCTGGCTTACCACTCGGTAGGATTTTGTTTAACTTAGGCGAGTACTTGGAATGCAGCTAAGCCTCCGAGTGGAAGGCTGGCTTACCACTCGGTAGGATTTTGTTTAACTTAGGCGAGTACTTGGACTGCAGCTAAGCCTCCGAGTGGAAGGCTGGCTTACCACTCGGTAGGATTTTGTTTAACTTAGGCGAAACAGATTCGCAGCTAAGCCCCCGAGTGGAAGGCTGGCTCACCACTCGGTAAGGATTTTTTTAGAGACTTAGGCGAATCGGATTCGCAGCCAAGCCACCCATTGGGGGATTGCTTTATGTGGACAAAAGTAATGACAATTACTGGGAGAGTTATGAAGCTCTTGTCTTTGATAAATAAACTATAGAAGTACTTTTATTACAACCCGTCCGAGTGAATACTTAAGTATAAAAGGGGCGGAGAAGCGCCGCGTTCCAAGCTCAGGGCTCGTCGATATGGTGCTCGACGTTGTAAAGACGATATGCTCCATTGTGGAGAACCTTGGTGACGATGAAGGGACCTTGCCAAGAAGGAGCGAGCTTGTGTGGTTTCTGCTGATCCACTCGAAGAACCAGATCTCCTTCCTGGAAGGCTCGACTCCTTATGTTTTTGGCATGGAAGCGAAGCAAGTCCTGCTGGTAAATGGTCGATTGGATCAAAGCCATCTCCCTTTCTTCCTCTAGAAGGTCGACTGTGTCCTGCCGGGCTTGTTCTGCTTCAGCTTCGGTGTAAAGCTCGACTCAGGGAGCATTGTGAAGCAGATCACTCGGCAAGACCGCTTCAGCTCCGTAGACTAAGAAGAACGAAGTTCTCCCAGTCGACCGGTTAGGCGTGGTCCTTAACCCCCAAAGCATAGATGGAAGCTCGTCAACCCATGCACTAGCCGCATGCTTGAGATCATGCATCAAACGGGGTTTCAACCCTTTGAGAATCAAGCCGTTGGCTCGTTCTGCCTGTCCATTCGACTGAGGATGAGCGACTGAAGCATAGTCGACTCATGTGCCTTGAGATGTGCAGAAAGCTCTGAATTCTTCGAAATCGAAGTTTGACCCGTTGTCAGTGACGATGTTGTGCGAGACTCTATATCTGAATATCAATTCTCTGATGAAGCTGACAGCAGTACCGGCATCAAGGTTCTTGATGGGTTTAGCCTCAATCCACTTGGTGAACTTGTCGACTGCTACCAGCACATGGGTGAAACTGCTTCTGCCTGTTCTCAAGGGGCCAACCATATTAAACCCCCATACTGCGAAGGGCCAGACGACTGGTATGGTCTTTAAAGCTGAGGCGGGCTTGTGCAACATATTGGAGTAAAATTAACATCCCTCACACTTGTCAACTATCCCCTTTGCTATTTCATTCGCTCTTGGCCAGTAAAATCTGGCTCGGTATACTTTGGCCCGAGAGGACGCATGATGGCCACAGGTCCCCGAGTGGATGTCGTCAAGGATTATTCGACCTTCTTCTGGCGTTATGCTTTTCTGACCAACTCCAGTCGCGCTTTCTCTATAGAGTTGTCCCTTTATCACAGTAAAGGCCTTAGATCGGCGGACGATCTGTCGAGCCTCTTCTTCGTCCTCTGGGAGCTCTTTCCTCAATATATACGTGATATACGGTACTGTCCAATCAGGAGTGATCACCAATGCTTCCATGATCAGGTCGACCACTGCTGGAACTTCAACTTCAGTCGGATCTGTGATACTCTTAGGCTGCAGAGCTTCTTCGGTAAAAGGATCTTCTTTGACTGATGGAGTATGGATATGCTCCAAGAACACATCACTGGGAATGGCTTCTCTCTTGGAACCTATCTTCGCCAAATCATCAGCCGCTTGATTCTTCAGTCAGGGTATATGGTGGAGCTCTAACCCTTCGAATTTCTTTTCAAGCTTCCTCACTGCATTGCAGTATCCAGTCATGGCTGGGCTTCTAACGTCCCACTCCTTCATCACCTGATTGACCACCAAATCCGAGTCGCCATAAACCATAAGGCAACGGATGCCGAGTGAAATGGCCATGCGCAACCCATACAAAAGTGCTTCATATTCTGCTTCATTATTGGACGAATCAAAGTGTATCTGGAGCACATATCTGAGCCTATCTCCTCGGGGGGAAACCAAAACCACCCCAGCACCGGAACCATTTAACATCTTAGAGCCATCAAAGAACATGGTCCAATGCTCTGAGTGAACTTGAGTCGGCTGCTGTTGTTCAATCCACTCGGCAAGGAAATCTGCTATCGCCTGGGACTTAATGGCTTTCTTTGCCTCAAATTTGATATCAAGGGGAAGGAGTTCAATCGCCCATTTAGCCACTCGACCAGTTGCATCTCTGTTGTGCAGAATCTCTGACAGTGGTGCGTCGCTGACGATTGTAATGGGATGATCAGAGAAATAATGAGCAACCTTCTTCATGGTCATGTAGATCCCATATACAAGCTTCTGATAATGAGGATATCTTTGCTTCGATGGAGTCAAAACTTCAGAGACATAATACACTGGGCGCTGAACTTTGAAGGCTTTCCCTTCTTCTTCCCGCTCGACTGTAAGTACTGTACTGATGACTTGTCCTGTGGCTGCAATGTAAAGCAACAGAGGCTCTTTGCTGATTGGAGCAGCAAGCACCGGCTGGGTGGAGAGCAGAGCTTTTAGCTCGGCAAACACTGCATCAGCTTCTGGAGTCCACTCGAACTTGTCTGCCTTCTTCATCAGTCGGTAAAGAGGCAATGCCTTTTCACCAAGGCGAGAGATGAATCGACTTAACGTGGCCAAGCATCCAGTAAGCTTCTGGACATCGTGCACACGCACAGGGCGTTTCATTTGGAGTATGGTGCCAACTTTCTATGGGTTAGCGTCGATTCCTCGTTCTGAAACAAGAAAACTGAGTAACTTTCCGCCAGGAACTCCGAATGTGCACTTTGATGGATTAAGCTTGATATTATACCTCCTGAGATCGGCAAATGTTTCAGCGAGGTCAGTCAACAGGTCGGAACCCTTTCGTGACTTGACCACGATATCATCCATGTACGCTTCCACATTCCAACTGATTTGAGTGAGTAAACACTTCTGAATCATCCTCATGAACGTGGCTCCGGCATTCTTGAGACCGAATGGCATGGTGACATAGCAGAAGCACCCGAATGGAGTGATGAAAGCTGTTTTGATCTCGCCGGGTCCATACAAACGGATGTGATGGTACCCGGAATAGGCGTCTAAAAAAGACAATCTCGCGCATCCCGCAGTCGAGTCGACAATCTGGTCGATGCGAGGGAGAGGAGAATGATCTTTCGGGCAGGACCGATTGATATGTTTGAAATCGATGCACATGCGAAGTGACTTGTCCTTCTTGGGGACCATGACAACATTGGCGAGCCACTCGGAGTGCTATATATCTCGGATAAACTCTGCTGCAAGGAGTCGAGCCACCTCCTCGCCAATGGCTTTTCTCTTCTGAATGGCGGACCGTCGAAGATTCTTTGACAGGTTTTGCTTTTGAGTCGACTCTAAGGTGATGCTCAGCCAGCCCCCTGGGAACACCCGGTAGGTCAGCAGGCTTCCATGCAAAGATGTCCCAATTCTCACGGAGGAACTGGATGAGCGCTTCTTCCTATTTAGAGTCGAGTGTTGTGGAAATATGGGTCGGTTCTGTGCTGGGATCAGTAGGGTGAATATGAACGGGTTTCGTCTCACCAGACGACTGGAACGCTGACTCTGTGGCGGGCTTCTTGGCCCGCAACAAATCACTCGGATCTGCATTTTTCTTTTATCCCTCCAGCTCTACCACTGTTATCTGGGCATCCGCAATCTTCGAGCCTTTTTGAAAACACTCTTCTGCCTTCTTCCGGTTTCCAGTGATAGTGATCACCCCTTTAGGACCAGGCATCTTCAACTTGAGGTATACGTAACATGGTCGAGCCATGAATCGAGCGTAGGCTGGTCGGCCTAAAATGGCGTGATAAGCGCTCTGGAAATCCACGACTTCATATTTACCCTTTCTTTGAGGAAATGCTACGAATCGCCGAAGACCACATCGAGGGCTATTTGGCCGAGTGACTCAGCTTTCTTCCCAGGTATGACTCCATGGAAACTCATGTTACTGGAACTGAGTCTGGACATCGGAATGCCCATTCCCTTTAGCGTCTCCGCATACAGTATATTCAACCCACTGCCGCCATCCATCAGCACCTTAGTCAGTCGAGTGCCTTCGACAACTGGGTCGACCACCAAAGCTTGCCTCCCAGGGGTGGCTATGTGAGTCGGGTGATCGGACTGGTCGAACGTAATGGGAGTTTGAGACCATCTCAGATAGCTTGGTGTCACCGGGGCGACCATATTTACCTCACGGTTGATAACTTTCAATCGACTTTTGCTCTCCACATCAGCAAAAATCATCAGGGTGGAATTGACATGAGGATATCCTCCATCACTGTCCTCCTTGTCCTCAGCCTTGTCCGACTCCATTTATTTGTCCTTGGGCTGTTTTCCTTGAAACTGCTGGATTAAGAGCTGGCACTGGCGAGTGGTATGTTTCGGGTAGATGAAGTTACCCTCTTCGTCTTTCTTCGTGTGGATGTGACACGGCAGATCCATCACGTCATTTCCTTCCTTATCCTTCACCTTCTTGGGGTTCCAAGATCCTTTGGGCTTCCCTTTGAATTTGCCCCGAGTCACGGCCAGAGCCTCTCCAGGAGCAGCTGGCTCGGCTTTCCGCTTCTACTTCCAATTGGAGTTTCCTTTTTCCGACTGACTCGGCTTATACTTGCCACTCCGGAGTCTGTCCTCTTCTTCACCGTTAGCGTATTTGGTGGCAATCTCCATCATTCGACTCAGGGTCATATCCCCGGTTCGACCAAACTTCAGACTTAACTCTCTGTTCTTGACACCATCCTTGAAGGCACATACCGCTTGATGATCAGACACATTCTCCATGGTATGATGCAAAGTGATCCATCTCTGGATGTAATCTCTCAGGGTTTCATTCGACTTTTGCACGCAGACTTGCAGCTCTGTCAATCCGGCCGGTCGCTTGCAAGTTCCCTCGAACGTCCTGACGAACACTCGGGAAAGATCTTCCCAAGTGTAAATGCTGCTAGGAGCTAACTGGTTCAGCCACGCCCTGGCCGAACCCTCTAACATGAGTGGTAAATGCTTCATGGCCACCTCATCGTTACCGCCGCCAATCTGTACCGCCACTCCGTAGTCTTCAAGCCAGGTTTCAGGCTTGGACTCACCGGTGAACTTACTTACCCCAGTCGCCAACCTGAAGTTGGGGGGTATCACTGCGGCTCTGATGGCTCTGCTAAAATATTCTGGACCTGAAGGACTCGGCTGCTAGTGGGTGCATCTCTGTCATGGCCACCTCAATGAGCTCTGTTCCGATCGACCAAACCTTGCACGATGATGGATCTCGCGTCAAAACCTGGTTCCCTGGGGTCGACCGGAGCTCTTCGCCCAACATTGAGTTGGCGCCTGTCATCTTGCTACCGATGGTCGTAAGACCCACCCCTCGGGGGAGGAGTGGGCACTCGATGCCTATCATCATGATCAAATCGGTCACCATACTGGTCCCGTCGACCTTCACGTCCCTCGCGCCGTGGAGGCGATCTTGGCCTATGAGTCGACTGAACTGTATTCGCAGCGACGGATCGACTGTGAATCCTGTTGCGCGACTGTGACACAGCTGAATTCTGATCTCCTGTGGCTCGGAGCAAATCTCTGATCTCCATCAAGCCTCTGCCAGCCTCCGACTGAGAGGGCTGGATTGACTCTGCTATACGGGCTGCAGCTGCTAAATTCTGAATCGGGGTTCGATATACCTGAGTTGGTTGCGGAAAGAGCTGACGTCGACTGGAGTCGGGTACTCGTTGCCGCGCACTCTCGTCGAGTGCTCGCTGGAGGTTCTCCAGTCGAGTGTGTTCAGCCAAGTTGGCCAAACGCGCCTCTTCCAAGCCACGAGCCTCGGGAGTTTCTCCTGTGATGGGAGTAAGCAGGGCATCCATGTTCCGGCGGCGAAGATCTTCTCTTTGCTGAGAAGTGAGTGGCTCGGGTTGATATCCTTCGTGGGCCTGAGCGGGGTCGCCTCCACCGTCCATCCCATCGGTGCGGGGGAAGCCGGGAGGGCTATGAGGCCCATTGACCATCAGGACTTCCGCCGCTGGATCACTGCTGTCACACTCGGATGCAGTCTCTATAGAGCCAGTCGACAGATCGAACAGGTCGTAGAGAGATTCGTCGGGCTCAATTGCCGCGACTTGGGTGGTGGCCGATTGGCGAGCTACTGGTGTCTCACCCACCGCTGAAGCCTCGACCGACTAGAGCGCTTGCGCTGGTGGGAGACTGGGAGGGAGAACGGCACCGGAGTCGACCGATATGGAGTCGACGGTTGCCGCAGCAGGACGCCGCGGACACACACCCGAAAATGCGTCGCACTGTGGACGGGGAGCGCGCTGATGTCGAGTGGAGCCTCCTGGAGCCAAGAAGAGTCGTCGGCGATGAAAGTGAGCGCACCGAGATGGATCTCGCGGCCCTCCACCAGAACTCCACCAGAAACCATGATGAAGGCAATCGGAAAAATTGCAACTTCTCCAAAAAGTCACTAAGACACCCGCCCCAAAGTGGGCGCCAACTGTCGTGGTTCTAAGTCTGACAGTAGAATGGGGGTAGGTATGGAGAGGCAAGATCCTAGCTATGGAGTAGTTGTATACGCAAGGGATTTACGAGTTCAGGCCCTTCTTGGAGGAAGTAACAGCCCTACGTCTCGGAGCCCAGAGGCGGTCGACTGGATTATGTGCGTATGGGTTACAGGGGTGCGAACCCTTCTACCGGTGGAGGGGGGTGGCTTATATAGTGTCTGCCAGGACCCCAGCCAGCCCACGCAGCAGAGGGTTTAAAGTACATAAAGGATTGGCGTTACTGGTAACATCCTACATAAAGCGTCATCATGGTAATAAAGACTACTTAATTACAGACCATTTGGATACAGAGTGACTCTTAATCTCCTGGTGGTCGAGTGAGTCTTCGTGGTCGAATGCCTTCGAGTTCGTCGAGTGAAATCTCTCTTGGTCGACTGGAACGCTGTTTCTTCTGAAGATGTCCTTGGGGAGGGTCCTCTGGACAGGCCCATGACCCTACCCTAGGTACATGACTTCATCATACTTGGCAAGAATCATGGCAAAGCAATGTGCTACGAATAGGAGTTAATGAATAGCACAAAGTATCAAGTTCATACCCTAACTCGGCAGTGAACTTTCTACGGCGGCAACGGCGGGGCAGAATGCCATTGATGGCGGTGGAGATCAGCGGCGGGAGATCGCTGGCAACAAGAGGACGATCCGGAGACCCGAAGAGGCAAAGCAGGTTATGCGCCGGCGAAGAGTTTCGGAAAATTTTCCAAAATTTGACCCGTCAGTATATATAACCTGACCCTGTCGGTGTGATCGAGTGGAACAACTCGGTGACACCGAGATGGAATACTGCGAGCAGTTACTACAACTCGGTGTGACCAAAAGGTTCTAATCGGTTGCACCGAGGTTGAAAACCTAGATCAACTTAGTGATCTCAGTATGACCGAAAAGGGTGAATCGGTCAGACCGAAATGCACAGAGGTTTTGGAAGTCTAATTCTATGACGAAGCGGGGACTCCGAGTGCTCCTCACACAGAGTGGTTCGAATCTGACTTGATCAAACTTTGTGATGTAGCATGAATAGAGCTTGAGACGAGAAAAGCATAGATAGCCAGAGAAGGTTCTTAAGCATTCTTGTCCATCCACTTGGCAAAAGGAAAGAAGCCAAACAATCAAAATAACAAGTGGATGTCCTCAAGTAAAATATGCAACCAATATGGTCATACAATAAAATGGCAAATGAAATATGTGGCAAAGCATGCACAAACACTCTAGCATCTATCAAGCAATTGGCGATGACTAGGTCATCTATATATGAGTATATTGACTTAGGAGTCAAATGAGAACATTTGATCATATGTCATCCTCATCGTTTAAGCACAAGTGGGGTTACCACTTTTACATAAAGCATTGTTGTGTTCACACCATTAGAGTTGCTTTAGCTCAATTCTTAGAGTAAAGCTCCCCCTAGATGTGAGACCCCCCCCCTAAGAGGGATGAACTAACCTTGGGTTTTGTCGATGATGACTTCATGTAGGTGTTGAAGATGTGGATGCTCAATGTTGATGTAGATCATTTGGAGCAATCCATTGGAGTGAGTTGCAATTTTAATACCTACACGGGTTAGTCCCACAAGGAACAAACAAAGATATCCATAGACATAGAGTGATGCACACACAAGATGATGTCCATGAAAGCATTAGGTTACCTTCCCTTGTCTTCCCAACAAGAGGGTTTGTGACTCCTTGAACTAGTGCAAGATGTGGAAGTTGATTGCACTTGTCCTTGCCAAAATGATATGAGTGAAGTATGTTGGCGGAGTCACCCTCAAGAACTCTCTAGTTCTTCTTCTTTGGGATCCACATCATCTTGATGGGAATCTTTGGAGTTATAGTTGTACTTGATGAAGTAGAACTTTATGTAGTCCTGGGAACCCACTTGACCAAGGCCTTAGGAGCTTCTTCAAATGCATCAATCTCCTCTTGAAGCTTGTCCTTGCCTTTTTGCTTGTGGTCTTGTGGTGGAAGATCATCTTGAGCTTGTGTTCCTTTGAAAGAAGTAGGATCATACTTCTTTTGTTGAGGAACAAACTTCGTCTTGGGGTATTGATCTTCTTCCCACTCAACTCCATTGGCATTGAACTTTCGGTCAAATCCAACACCTTGATTCTTCCGATGCCTTCCTTTCTTGCGTACAATTTCCTCGAATTGCTTACTTCCGGAAAGGCTCTTGTAAACACCTTTCTCTATAATTCCCTTCAATAAGCTATTTTCTTGCTCAAGTGTAACTTGGCTAAGAGAATCATTAGTGGAATCAAGAGAACTACTAGAAGCAACAACATTGGATTTAGCATGATTATTGTTACTACTAGAAGAAGAATCTTTCTTGTTCTTGTTACTAGAATTTACTTGTGGCATGTAAGTAGATAAGAGTAAATGCTTGGCAATGTAAGAAGAACTTTTCTTGCAAAGATTATCATTGATTGCCATTAGAAACTCATGCTCTTGCTCAAGGTTGAGCTTTACAAAGCGTAACTTCTCATGAGTCTTTAAAAGTTCTCGATGATCTTCCAAGATAGTTTCATGAGCTAACTTAAGAGTGTTTAGTTTTTTAGTTAAGCGCTCAATCTTATCCTTATCATTGTCATTCGTTTTAGCATGATTAATTGACGTTTCATCATAGTATTCATCACTAGAGTTGTCAACAAGGAAATCATCGTCACCTAACAAGTCATCTTCATCACTATTGAAATCAACATACTTGAGGTGTGATACCTTTGGGCCTTTAGCCATGAAGCATCTTCAAATCCCTTCATTTTGTGAGTCAAATATGTCGTAGGAGTTGGTTGACACAAGTGCTAGACCGGCAACACCTTCATCTTGAGTATATTCCGAGTCGGAGTGATAGCTTCTCTCGGAGTGATTGTCGGAGCCGGATCCGGATACCCATTCACCAACATGATCTTTATGTCTTCGTTTTGTGTAGCTCCTTGATGACTTGTCCTTCCTTTCCGAATCCTTGCTTCTCCGTGATGTTCTTCGTTCATAATGATCATCTCTACTCCTTCTTTCTCTTGATGGTGATTCTTATCTTCTACTCCTTCTTTTTGGAGAATCTTCTCTTCTTTTGTAGGGAGCCGTACACTCATTGGAATAGTGTCCGAGTCTTCCACAATTGTAGCAATTACGCTCACGACTAGAAGATCTTTTGTCATTGTAGGACCTTGACTTGGAACTTCTTTCCTTGCTTCTACTCTTGTAGAACTTGTTAAAGTTCTTCACCATTAGGCTCAATTATTAATTGAAGGTTTGTTTCTCACTTGATGATTTGGGAGCTTCACATGAGGTTTTGTAAGCACCACTTGCCTTGGTGTGGAGCTCTTCCTTATCCTTGAGTGACATCTCATGAGCAACAATTCTTCCAATGTCTTCTGTTAGCTTGAGATCTTTGTAATTGGGCATCATTTGGATCAATGTGCACACGGTATCATATTTTCCATCCAAGGCTCTTAGGATCTTCTTGATGATTAATTTGTCGGTCATCTCTTCACTTCCTAAGCCGGCAATCTCATTTGTGATGAGAGCAAGCATAGAGTACATTTCAGCGACACCTTCACCATCCTTAATTTTGAACTTGTCAAGTTGACTTTGAAGCACATCCAATTTGTATTCCTTGTCTGTTGGAGTAATGGGCCACGGGTAGGCTAGCCCGAGCCCCAAAACCTTTCAAGACATCGGGGCAGGCTGCACCCCTCAAACCGAGTCCCAGGCGCAACCCCAAGATAAGCCGAGTCCCAGGGGCGACTCCAAGATAAGCCGAGTCCCAGGGGTGACTCCAAGATAAGCCAAGTCCCAGGGGCAACTCCCAGATAAGCCGAGTCCCAGGGGCGACTCCAAGATAAGCCAACTCATGGTCGGCGACTTCCGGAGAAGCCGGCTATAGAGAGTTGGCTCGCGACTCCACCCATCTCCTGCCTCTGCCACGATAGACGGGGCGGGGTACGGTCACAGCGTGGCCATCTCTAGCCTGCTTACGAGGGGCTGGCATGGCTACAGTGTGCCATATCGCTGGAGATCTCTATCATGGCGCGGCACTGTTACCATGCCTGCCCTGACCTCAGCCTCAGTGGGCGGCGCACTGTGCCCACGATGGCCTATTTGTACGACCCAGAGACGGCGGGACCCACCCGTCAGCGGGAGCACAGAAGACGACGAGAACGCCCCAAAGACGGACCCGTGGGAATCAGCTCCCTGGAGTCGGCTGGCCCCTCCCACATGCCCCACACGCCATTAACCAGACAAGACGGGGAATGGCGACAATCATCGTCCGTCAGGCGGCGGTACTGTTGCCACGACCCCATGACCAAGCCTGCGTCATTAGAAGCACAACTACAGTACCGAACCCGTCGGCGGGGCCCGCTAGTCAACGGGCCCCAGCAGTCGGCGGAGAAGACGGCGGCCTGAGAGACAGATGGCTGGGACCCGCGCCCAGCTGGATTACCATTGTACCCCCGGGGGGTAGGCCTATATAAACCCCTCGGGACACCCATGCAAAGGGTTCGAATCCATTAGCACTAGACCATAGCAAATAGGAAGGAGAGAGCTAGCCTTGCCTTCTCCTACTTCCAGAATACATCTCGAGGAGCAACCTTGTACTCACTTTGCCTTAGTGATCATGCGGAGACCCCGCAGAGCAGCAGTAGGGGTTTTATCTCCTCGGAGAGCCCCGAAGCTGGGTAAGATCCGCCGGCATGCATGTCTTTGCCTCATTCCGCTTCCTGGCACCAGCGATGTTCTACTCGCTCCCACCATGATAAGCCATCCTTTGGCATATGTCGCACCCAACCCTCGACATTTGGCGCCCACCATGGGGCGAGGTGCACCGTCGTCCGGAGACCTGCTCTAGACGGGAACCTTTTTCCTCCGCAGCGAGCGTAGCCAGCCCGGCACGCCCGATGGCGCTTGGCCCGACGCACTGCAAGGAATCAACGATTCCTGCGCGGTGAGCTGCCTTGCCGATCTTTTCGGCGAGGTTTGCATCTCCGACGAGCCTGCATCCGACGCAGGTAGGGGCGGCCCCGAGAGCCTCCTCGTGGGCCTCCTCGACCAAGTCCACGTCACCGGCGAGCCCGCCGTGGACTTGGAGTCCATAGGCTCCACCGACCCGATGCTGGTCGACTCCGACGCCGTGTCGCTCGACGCATTCCCCACCAACGTGGTGGTCTACGATGAGCCGCTCCTTCACGAGGAGAGCGGCGGAAGCATCGTCACGGAGGTGCTCGTCATCAGTCATGGCGAGCACTCCAGTGAGGGAGCTCATGACCCACTCGACGCGGCTCTACGAGACCTGATCGCGCCCATTTTGGAAGACGCTGACGCCGAGACGCTGGAGGCGCGCCGCCTTCAGCTCGTCGAGGGCGCGAAGAAGCTGGCAAGCATGAGGCGCTTGTCAGAGGCCTACCAGCGTGAGATGGATCGCGTTGTGGGCGGCTCGCCGGCTCCAACTAGGCCTAGCCGCCTAGGCGCGGTCCGGAGGCGTGGCGCGACCATCGCCAACCTATTCGGGACCAATCACCCTGTGTACGCTAAGCATGCGGAGAACATCCGCGCTACCCAAGCGGCGGCAGATGAGCTAGACAACTTCGAAGGAGAAGAGCGCCGCCTGATGACGAAGCGAGTTCAGCGGCTCCTCGACGCTGCTGCCGCGCAGAACAAAGCCGACTGCCGCACGGAGGTGCCGCAACGACAAAACGACGACCTGCCTCCCCGCCGAGATCAAGGCGCGACGTCTCGGACACCGTCTGGCGGTGTCCGTAGAAGAAAAGACAAGGATCCGGCTGTCAGCCACAGTCGGACTCGCATCACCATCGAGCGCGACCAAGACGGCCGCCCAAGAGCAGTGGAACGACGGGGCGACTATCTGCCTCCCCCACCACAAAGAGAAAGGCGAGTCTCCCCGCCACCTGTTGAGCATCTGATTCTCGGCGACCACCTTGGCCACCAAGAGGGAGTCGGAGAGAATGACGCCCGCCACCGGATCGACCGACTCCACCGATCCCTGGTGCTGGAAGAAGAAGACGAGTTGGGTCCTCCTTGTTTCGGACCCCGCATCCGAGATGAGCCCTTTCCCAAAGGGTTCATGCTCCCCCGAGACACGCCCAAGTACACCGGCTCCGTGAAGCCGGAAGATTGGCTAGTTGACTACTCCACAGCCATCAACATAGCAAACGGAAATAAGCGTGTTGCCGTGAAGTATGTTCCACTCATGCTCCAGGGCACGGCCCGGACATGGTTGAACAGTCTGAAGCCCCGCAGCATCAACAGTTGGGTCGACTTCACCGAGGCCTTCATCCGCAGCTTCACAAGCACGTACAAGCGACCCCCAAGCCGCGCCAGCTTTCCTTGTGCGTGCAAGGTCCCAACGAGTCAACTCGCGACTACCTCACACGTTGGGGCGAGCTTCGGAACTCCTGCGAGGGCGTGCATGAGGTGCAGGCTATCGAGTACTTCACCACCGGGTGCAGAGAAGGCACCCTCCTCAAGCATAGGCTCCTTTGCGACGAGCCGGAGACCCTCGACGAGCTGCTGGTCATAGCAGACAAGTATGCCACGGCCGACTCCTCCATGAAGACGGAGATTCAAGTTAGTTCGAGTGGCAAGGTGGCCCCTCAGGCTCCAGAACTCCGGCTGGGGATGCCAGTCGGCGACAGCAACAGAATGATCACAATCGCAAGGCCCCACAGCCGGCTTCCAGCAGCCGGCAGGTTGCAACAGTCGAAGACGAGCAGCCGGAGGGGCAGCCTCCGACCAAGCAATAGAAAGGCGGCAAGTCCAACTGGTTGCTGACCTTCTCTTACGAGCAGACTCTAGATGGTCCCTGCAAGTTCCATAGCGGCGCGAAGCCGTCAAACCATACCACCCGGAAATGCCACTGGCTCACCAGAATCGCCAAGGGAGACAGCCTCCTTCCCCCTCCACCTGCTGGGCCGCTGCCTCCGCCGCCGCCCCAGCAGCCGGCTGACAGGCCAGTCGGCGCCATACAAGATGAGTATCCAGAAGAGCACCGAGCCTATGTGGTGTTCACCAGTGTGGCTGATGATCGACGCAACAGACGGCTGCAGCACCAAGAAGTAAATGAAGTAGTATCAGATACTCCGGAGTTTATGCGTTGGTCTGAGAAGCCTATCAGTTGGAGCAGAGCTGATCACCCAGAGGTGATGCCGAATCCGGGATCCTACGCCCTGGTTTTAAGCGCCACCTTGGCCACAGATAGGCGGGCCGCTCGCTTTTCGCGAGTGTTGATAGACGGAGGCAGTAGCATCAACATCCTGTACAAGGATACCATGGAGAAGTTAGGAATCAAGCAAAGACAGCTCCAGAGCAGCCGAACTGTGTTCCACGGCATCGTACCTGGCCTTTCCTGCTCACAAATCGGCAAGATCCTGATAGACGTCCTCTTCAGAGACAAAGATCATTTCCGTCGAGAGCCAGTTTGGTTTGAAGTGGTGGACCTCGAAAGCCCCTACCAAGCATTGCTTGGCCGACCTGCTTTGGCCAAGTTCATGGCGGTCCCCCACTACGCCTACCTCAAGATGAAGATGCCAAGTTCTAAGGGGATTCTAACCGTAGCCGGCGACTACAGGAAGTCGTCCACTTGCGCGGCTGAGAGCAGTCGGCTGGCCAAGTCCCTGGTGATCGTAGCTGAGAGGAGGCTTCTTGATCGGGTTGTGGCGATGGCTGGCAAGCAGCCAGAGATGTCGCCCGACCCCAAGGAGTCGGAAGCTCAGGGTTCGTTCAAGCCGGCTGAAGAAACAAAGAGGATACCTTTGGACCCGAAGCACCCAGAGAGGCACGCTGTCATAGGTGCAAACCTAGACAGCAAATAGGAAGGCGAGCTCGTCGATTTCCTCCGTGAGAATTGAGACATCTTCGCATGGTCCCCTAAATACATGCCAGGTGTACCGACGGAATTCACCGAGCACAAGTTACATGTCCGGTCTGATGTGAAACCCGTCAGGCAGCCCTTGCGCCGCTTGTGAGAAGAGAAGAGAGGAGTTGTTGGGAAAGAGATAGCCCGACTGACGGTGTCCTGGACTAGGGGGTACTCAACACGTCGTCTCCTGATCAGTTGGATTGGGCCGAGGACCCCCATGGCCGTATACTCATGGGCCAGTCTGGACAGCTTCCGCATACAAGGAAGAATCCATAAGACTTCGCGATCAAGACAAGGACTCCTCCCCCACCGGCGTATTCGGCTAGGACTCTTGTTATCCCAGGCCTCTGGTGCATTATATAAACCGGGGCCAGGCTAGTCGATAGACATATACAACAACAATCATACCATAGGCTAGCTTCTAGGGTTTAGCCTCTCTGATCTCGTGGTAGATCAACTCTTGTAATACCCATATCATCAATATCAATCAAGCAGGACTAGGGTTTTACCTCCATCAAGAGGGCCTGAACCTGGGTAAACATTGTGTCCCTTGCCTCCTGTTACCATTGATCCTAAGACGCACTGCTTGGGACCCCCTACCCGAGATCCGCCTGTTTTGACACCGACATTGGTGCTTTCATTGAGAGTTCCGATGTGTGATCGGCGAAAGGATCAATGGCTCGACTGTAGGTCAACTGCGACGTCGGCTTCTTCATCACCAGCTCGACTGGTCACCTTGGCTTGACCGAGGACTGCGCCCAACCTCCGATCGTCATGTTCGGATGAAGGCCTTCATCAACACCAACTCCGATCTCTATCAAGATCATGGAGGAGTCATCCATGGAGCTCGAGGGCTCAACGTCAACATTGCCCTCAGGCGACCGTGCTGTTTTTCTGGACAGCAAACTTGTATCCGCCGCCACCGCTTCCTCGAGTGTTACTTAAACGATTACTTCGGTGGAATTATGCGGAATTAAGTCTACAACAACCCTGCAAAAATTTTGTCGAGTTCCGATGGAGGAATCTCCGGCAATCTCCGATATACCGGAGCCCTGTTGAATCTGGACGAGAATCCGGACGAGTTTAGGGCATGGTATCCAACATCTAGCTCGGATGTCCTTTGGAGGATCCAACCATTGATTTGCTGCGGAATTCCCATATCTACCACCTGCCAAAAATTCAGCTCGATCCGACCGTCCAAACTCCGGGAAACTTCCGATTAGTGCATCACTTTTTGGATCTGTTTTCTGCGCGAGAACGAATCCGACCCGAATTCATCTTCTTTATGAACGGGATCTCGGACATCCTTTTTGAAGGAAGTTTTCGTATGGGGTGTTGTGTTTTATTCTCAAACACATCCCAGTAGTATTAAAAGTATTCTTGCAATACGAACTTCACCGTCGTGCCGGTGTCAAACCAGCCCGACAACATCACTCCACGGCGGTCGACCTGCGTTAGACACGTCGTCGCTTTGTTGAGCCGAGATCAATTTCTTCGGATCATCATCTCGGCCAGCCGAACAATAGTTCGGCATCACGAAGGATAAATCATCACCAACATCACCGCCCCACCGATTACACGGAGCGGGCACACCTGCATCGCCACACGGTCACTTCATCAAACCGGCATCGACCAAGTCACGACCTGCATCGCTGGACCGGGGGCTTCATCATCTCTTCATCAACCTACTCCAGAGACTTCGGCTTCGCTGGCCGACCAGCTCCATCACGTTAGCTGGACCAAGGGCTTTGCCTCGGCGAGCCAACCTTGGCCAGCATCGCCATGCCGTTGCTTTATCGACCATCAGGCGATAGGTGTGCGGATCGAGTCCCAATTTTGGGAATCACCTTTCTTCGGATTGCTACAACAAATAAGCCAGGTGCTATTAATCCTAGTATTTTTTGCTTGTTAGGGTTCATTTTCCCAATGAACTATTACTCTGGTTTGTCCGTCATATGTACGCATGTCTATCAAATGGTGGCCGCATTAACGACGGTCGCATGGTGGTTCGGTCAGTTTCCATACATAGTCCGGCGAACGCCGCATCCGGAACTCGAACCGACCTGTGAATTCAGGCCTTGCCATGCCTTTACCGCATCACGCCGCCGCCCTGCATCGACATTGACTTCGGCGCCAGGCCATATTTCTTTTATTACTCACTTTGCATAAATTACTTGTTATGCAACGATTTTTTATTATTATTATTACTATTATCTCCGGTTTGCACTATTTTTTGTGCACAGCAAAATGATCCAGCCGGACTATATCCTTTGGTGTCACCTCGGCCGGGCGGGGGGCTTCGTCAACACTTCATTACCCCATGCCTGTGACTTCAGCATCACCCTGCCGTCCTGCATTAACCGTGCTATGTCACCACTTCAGAGTGCCGAGCTCTTTGCTCCCCCACCTCGGGACCGGCTTGGGGGATGGAACCTTGTCCCGCATCAAGCTCGGACCACGTCATCAATACCGAACACATTAACTTGTGTTTGGCTCAACCAAGCATTATACTTTTTTGGAAAAAAGTTGCTTGTAAAAATTTCCTTGTCCAAACTTTGTTTGTGACGTGCAAATTCAAATACCCCGTTTACTTGGGGGCTTCCTTCATGAAGCTTTTTCCTCTTGCATATGATTATACTTGTACAGCTTCGTTCCTTGTTTGTGTATTACGCCACAATATGCACCATATTGACTTAAGCGATTTGCAAGCTGGGTTGCCTTGCTCCTGTGTTTACCCCTACATTCCCGATTGTTCGGCTAGGGAGTAAAGGGAGCACCTCTGCGATTGTCACGATCGGGTCACCCGAGCCGGACCTCAGACTGGGTGAAGCCAAAAGCTAGTGCTCTTATTGTTTTCAATCATGGCCGGCACACAACGGAAATCATGAGTACAAAAAATCTATTGCACAAGTCTCATAATAACTATGAGCACCGAAGAAAGGTATCGGTGGGGGTACTATTTTCTTCGAAGATGCTTCTTACTCTTCGCAGTAATATAGCATAAGTTCCCTGAGCGCGCTTTGTCTGTTACAGCATTATGGCCTGATTGCCTGGTTATTGGAAACACCGTCGATATTCTCGACAGATGGAGTACATAACACTTTTCGGTCCTTGACTGAAGAGGGAGAAGCCGACGGTCGGTTAAGACGCATTTAAAGTTCGGTTGAACATAGATATGATATAAGTACTTCGGTACATGCAATCATTCTTTTACCCAAGTCACTTGGGGGCTCTTAAATTTATATGAGCCGTTTTATGATAAGTGTTTTTCTTCTTAGTCGTTGCAAAGTTTTTATTATTATTTATCACTCCTTTTTTCGACACAGGTGTGCGGTCACTAGCCGGGGAGCCTAATTTCTCTCTCAAAGACGCTAGAGTTTAGTTTGCTAAATTGACCTAGTAAGAAGTACTCCGCCTTCGGGATAGGAGGTTGAAGCCGTAGGCTGACCCACCTGAAGTTTTGAGATAGGATTTGTCATGTTAAAGCACGGCAGAAGCACCTTTTTTTTCAAAGTCCAATTTTCGGATTGGCACCGAACACTTGATCTAGTTCGGACATTAACCTTTTGAATAAGTTTTTCGGCTTTTCGAGCCCATGGCACTTTTAAACTATTTGTGTGTTTTCAGCACAAATCTCGCAGTGCAACGCCGGACACCTTTAGAGATCCGGCAAAAACATTCTCGGATATTGCTATATATGCATCGGTTTCGAATTGTGTCTTCGGTCAATAGTTGGGTTGCCCGGCTCCTGTGCTTGCCTCCTATGTTCCGCTTTGTTCGGCTAGGTGCGCAAAGGGAGAACCACTGCGATTGTGCTTCCAGCTCACATGGTTAAGCACCTCAGTGGAGAAAGCCGAAAACTGGCTGTCACAATAAGCGTAAACTGGTCGGCGATCCGATGATGGCGTTAAACGACGAGCCATTCATCACAATGGCCGAAGTGTTTACGGCTTGACCTCGACTGTCGCCGAACAATACCGGGGGCTATTAACTGGCCTCCCAAACTAAATCCTCGATATTTAGATCTTACATTGGAGCCGAGGTTTCATGATCATGCTTAGCATG
Organism: Triticum dicoccoides; assembly: GCF_002162155.2. Lineage (NCBI taxonomy): Eukaryota > Viridiplantae > Streptophyta > Magnoliopsida > Poales > Poaceae > Triticum > Triticum dicoccoides. The sequence continues at coordinate 487,146,263 of NC_041383.1, read as the reverse complement.
ACAACCCAAATAAAGGAACCGATAGCGGGACTATTTTCTTTGGAAGACATTTCTTCTGTTAAACAGTAATGTAACATGTCTCTCCGCGTACCTTTGTTTATAAAACCGTATGGCCAGATTGCCTTGTTTGTTGTAAATCTTTGCCCTCATAAAGGCTTTACAAAGTAGGACAAACACTCCTCGTCTATTGGCCGAGGAGTTGGAAGACGATGGTCGGTCAACAAAGTTTTGTACAATGCGGATTCGAGCATTAATGACGTAAAGTACTTGGATACATATTGTCATTACACATAATTTGTGATTTTACTAGGGATATCGATCCTTAATTCGGCCTCCCGTGCCCGCATTAAGGCTCGGAGGCTACTGGGCTTCGGGCGTATTATTTATACAAATATTAAAGGGGCACATCGATCCCCTGATCTGGTATTGCCACCCAACCTGAGTCTCGAGGACTGAGCACGCTGCCTTTTGTGTCCCGGAGTATTCTGCCGAGCTAGGACTTGATCCTCAGACCGATTATGCAAATCAACATGAGTCTCAGCGGCTACGGGGATCAGCGGTCTTATGTCATCCTTCATGTGCATCTCGGGTTTTAGACCGATACCCACCTTGAGGGCTACTGGCACCAATCAAAAATATTGACAAAAATCAGCCGACATTCGGGGTGGTGCACCACCTCAGAAGCAGTCCGGCGTAAAGCTCGGGCGCTAGTGGCTGGCTCCATAGAGGGCACTTCCGGCATTAAGCTCGGCTAAACTCCTTCAAACTTCTTTGAACCAAGGTGATTTACGACACCTCGGATACAGTCCAGCGTTGGAGCTCGGATACATAGTCCGGCGTTGGAGCTCGGATACCGTCCGGCGTTGGAGCTCGGATACATAGTCCAACATTAGAGCTGGGAAGCAGTCCGGCATTGGTGCTCGGCTGCAAAAGATACCTCGAATGCAGTCCGGCATTGGAGCTCGGACGCAAGAGGACGTTGCCGCCCAGGAACAACCTCAAACCCGAGGCATGGCATAAAAATAACAAGGCATTGATAAAGGCCGTAAACTTAAAGGGGCTCCTCGGATACCCAACGTGTAAACTCGTTGAATGCATTACGGCGATCCTCAAGATAGCAGATGAGAAGATTTGTTGAACCAGATTTCAAGACCGGTAACGGAAGATGAAGAACAGTTCGGAAGAATCGAGGAGCGTCCCTAACTTGAAGACCGGTTCAGGGGGCTACTGACGGTGTCCTGGACTAGGGGGTACTCAACACGTCGTCTCCCGATCAGTTGGATTGGGCCGAGGACCCCCATGGCCGTATACTCATGGGCCAGTCCGGACAGCTGCCGCATACAAGGAAGAATCCACAAGACTTGGCGATCAAGACAAGGACTCCTCCCCCACCGGCGTATTCGGCTAGGACTCTTGTTATCCCAGGCCTCTGGTGCATTATATAAACCGGGGCCAGGCTAGTCGATAGACATATACAACAACAATCATACCATAGGCTAGCTTCTAGAGTTTAGCCTCTCTGATCTCGTGGTAGATCAACTCTTGTAATACCCATATCATCAATATCAATCAAGTAGGAGTAGGGTTTTACCTCCATCGAGAGGGCCCGAACCTGGGTAAACATTGTGTCCCTTGCCTCCTATTACCATTGGTCCTAAGACGCACTGCTTGGGACCCCCTACCCGAGATCCGCCGGTTTTGACACCGACACCAACTCCTAGCAGCTGGCTTCATTATGGAGGTGTTTTTTCCAGAATGGTTGGCAAACCCGGTCCTAGTGTTGAAGAAGAACAAGTAGTGGCAGATGTGTATTGACTACACAAGCCTCAACAAAGCTTGCCCCAAAGACCCATTTGCTCTGGCGAGAATTGATCAGGTGATAGACTCCACAGCCGGATGCGAGCTGTTGAGCTTCTTAGATGCATATTCAGGATATCACCAGATCAAGCTGAACCGGGCAGATAGACTGAAGACTACCTTCATCACGCCGTTTGGAGCCTTTTGCTACCTGACTATGACGTTCGGCTTGAGGAACGCCGGCGCCACCTTTCAGCGTTGCATGCAGAAGTGCCTCCTCAAGCAACTCGGCAGAAACACCCATGTCTGGCGTAGATGATGTGGTGGTGAAGACGGAAAAGCGTGGAACGCTGTTGGAAGACCTCAAGGAAACCTTTGAGAATCTGCGCCGATTCCAGATCAAGCTCAACCCTGAGAAGTGCGTCTTCGGAGTACCAGCCGGCCAGCTCCTTGGCTTCCTGGTCTCCGAACACGGCATAGAGTGCAACCCTATAAAGATCAAGGCCATTGAGAGGATGGAGGTCCCCCGCCGACTGCTAGACGTGCAAAAGTTCACCGGCTGCTTGGCGTCCATCAGCCGATTCATTAGTCGGCTGGGCGAGAAGGCTCTCCCTTTGTACCAACTGATGAAGAAGACCACCTTTTTCGAGTGGAACCACAAGGCAGACGAAGCATTTCTCCAGTTGAAGAAGATGTTGACTACTCCCCCTGTGCTGGCAGCTCCGACTCCTAAAGAGCCTATGCTCCTATACATTGCCGCCACCAGTCGGGTAGTCAGCATAGTCATCGTAGTTGAACGCAAGGAGGAAGGCAAGGCGCTCCCTGTCTAGAGACCGGTATATTACCTGAGCGAGGTACTGTCGACCTCCAAGCAGAACTACCCTCACTACCAGAAGGTGTGCTATGGCGTGCACTTTGCCGCCAAGAAGTTGAAGCCTTACTTTCAAGAGCATCCAATCACTGCGGTCTGCACAGCTCCACTGGCCAAGATCATTGGAAGCTGAGATGCTTCGGGCAGAGTGGCAAAATGGGCCATAGATTTGGCTCCCTACACTATCTACTACCTTCCCCGCACCGCCATCAAGTCGCAAGCACTAGCCGACTTCCTTGTCGACTGGGCCGAGATCCAGTACCTGCCACCAGTGCCCGATTCCACACATTGGCGGATGCATTTCGATGGCTCGAAGATGCGCACCGGCTTGGGAGCCGGCGTAGTACTCACCTCCCCTAAAGGCGACAAGCTCAAGTATGCACTGCAGATCCATTTCGCCGCCTCCAACAACGTCGCCGAATACGAGGCGCTCATTCACGGGCTCCGTCTTGCCAAAGAACTCGGCATCCGCCGGATCCTGTGCTATGGCGACTCCGATTTGGTAGTCCAGCAGTCATCTGGCGACTGGGACGCCAAAGATGCAAACCTGGCGAGCTACCGCTTCCTGGTACAGCAACTCAGTGCATACTTCGAGGGGTGCGAGTTCCTTCACGTGCCAAGAAATGACAACGACCAAGAAGACGCCCTGGCACGAGTCGACTCCACCCGCCAAGCAATACAATCTGGCGTCGCCCTTCAGCGCCTCCTCAAGACGTCTATCAAGCCTTCACAAGAATCAGACTCCATCTTTGTGCCGGCTCCACCTGAAGAAGTCGAATCCGACTCCAAGAGCGCCGCAGTCAAAGCCGGCCCGGGGACTTCAGAACCCGGCCCGGGGACTGCGGTGGCCAGACCAAAGACTCCAGAACTCGGCCCGGGGACTGCTCCAGTCGGCCCGGGGACTTCGTCAATACTGCAAGCGGCTGCGGACTCCAACCCGCCGCCTCCCAGCCCAGCCGCCCTCGTCCAAGTCGCAGTACTGGTAGTCGAAGAAATAGCAGCACCCTCATGGGCACAACCCATCCTCAAGTTCCTGGTGAGCAAAGAACTGCCAGTTGAGGAAACCTTGGCTCGGCAAGTACAACGCCGAGCAGCAGCCTACACCATAGTCAATAGAGAGCTGGTCAGGCGCAGCGTCACTGGTGTCTACCAACGCTGCGTCGAGGCAGAACAAGGCCAAGCAATTCTCAGAGACATCCATGAAGGCCAGCGCGTCCACCATGCGGCTTCACGAGCACTCGTCGCCAAAGCCTTCCGGCACGGTTTCTTCTGGCCAACTGCCCTAGAAGAGGCCAAATAATTAGTCAAAAAGTGCAAAGGGTGCCAGATGTTCCGCTCCAAGCCACATCAGTCGGCTTCCGTGCTCAAGACTATTCCCATTGCCTGGCCCTTTGCGGTTTGGGGCTTGGACATGGTGGGACCATTCAAGACGGCACGAGGCGGCCTAACTCATCTGCTTGTTGCGGTGGACAAGTTCACCAAGTGGATAGAAGTAAAGCCCATCAAGAAGTTGAATGGTCCGACTGCAGTGACTTTCATCACCGACATCACGACTCGGTATGGCATCCCACATAGCATCATCACCGACAATGGCACAAATTTTGCCAAAGGCGCCTTGGCCCGTTTCTGCGCGACGCATGGCATCTGACTGGACTTAGCGTTTGTTGCCCATCCACAGTCAAACGGCCAGGTGGAGCGAGCAAACGGCCTCATCCTATCTGGCATCAAGCCTCGACTGGTCGAACCATTGGAGCGTTCGGCCGGCTGTTGGCTTGAGGAGCTGCCGGCCGTCCTCTAGAGTCTGCGCATGACTCCAAACAAGTCAACCGGCTTCACGCCTTTCTTCCTCGTCTACGGTGCTAAAGCCGTCATCCCAACGGACATAGAGTTCGACTCCCCGCGAGTCACCATGTACACCAAGGAGGAAGCAGAAGAAGCACGTCAAGACGGCGTCGATCTACTGGAAGAGGGTCGGCTGTTGGCACTCAGCCGGTCCAGCATCTACCAGCAGAGCATGCGCCGATACTACAACAGGAAGGTCAGGCCGAGATCTTTCCAAGAAGGCGACCTTGTGCTCCGCCTGATCCAGCGGACAGCCGGCCAGCACAAGCTGTCGGCACCTTGGGAATGCCCCTTCATTATCAGCAAAGTGCTGGGCAACGACTCCTACTACTTGATCGACGCTCAGAAGCCCCGAGCATGCAAGAGAGACGACTCTGGCAAAGAATCGGAACGGCCATGGAATGCAAATCTCCTCCAAAGATTTTACAGTTGATGCAGTATGTACCGCCGACTCCTTTGTATTAAAGTACCAAGACTTCGAGCCCCCCGAGACGAGCTCGGGGACTGCCCCTTTTTGTTATCTGTATGATAAGAATTATGCTTTCGAGTATGCTACTCCTTGCTACGCTGCTTGGTACCAGGCTCGACTAGTCGGCCCGGGACTCGCCGTCTTGCGCTATGAAATGCTTCCTCAAGTCGGACAAGTAATGTGCGGTGCCTAAGCCGTCTCCTGCCAGAAGCCATAGCCCGCAGAGCGACTGTTTGGTGGGCAGGAGAAAGGATGAATGGGTGCCCACACGAAAAATGGCTAACGACCTAAAAGAATTAACATAGCTTAAGCCGACTTCCAGCCTCTTTTCGCAAAACCGACTCATGAGTAGTCGGCTTGCCGCTTTCTATCCACCTTGTTAAAAAGACTCCAATGAATGGCAAGTAATTGCCTTCCCCAAAGTAGCCAGGCATTTGATCCAGCGGCAGTCCGCGGAGGGGTTGTCCGACTAACAAGGCGGCGACTAGGGGAAGGCGGCAAAGGAAAAGGCCAAAGGAGCAATGAGCAAGGAAAGATAGAATTCGGATTAATATTTACATAACATAGGCCCTTGGCCGAATCTTCAAACAGAAGTTCAAAATACACCCTGCGAGTGGAATTGTGCAAATTAACAAGTTCTTCAAAGACTTCTAAAGAAGATAAAATAAAAGCCAGATGGCAGCCTAGGGAGCGGCAGACCGGTTCAGAGGATCGGAGGAGACAGCGGTGTCAGGTGCCGGGGCCGCCGGCTGGTCCGGTCGGACGCGGCTCATTGCTGGAGGCGCGGTCGAGCTGAGGCTGGTCGCCCGCTCCATCTTCTGGCGCCTCCGTCTCACCTTCGTCCTCCGCCTTGCCTTCCTCCTCGGTGCTGGAGCCAATCACCTCCACCGAGTCCTCATCGTAGTCCGGGTTCATCCCAAACCACTCCGGCGGCACCTCCTCGCCGCCTGCAGTCCGCTCAGGGACGAAGACGCTGGTATCTGTGTAGTCGGCAATCGCCGCCGTGCGCTCGACGAGGGCGCCCTCCACAGCCACCAGCTCTGCCTGGGCCTCTGACCGGAACACGGCCAGCCGGTCCAGGTCCAGCCCCGGATACCACGCCTTGATGAATTCCAAGGCCCGGCGCGCTCCGGCACGGGCCGAGGAACCCTTCCAGGCCTCAAGACGGCCAGCTGCGACCTCCAGCCAGTCGGCAGTCCGTCTGGCAGTGCATAGAACTGGCATGTCTGGCCACAGAGCGGCAACCGCCTGGGCGCCGGCACGCTGAAGCCGGCGCATCAACCGATGGGCCGGCCGAAGACGGGCCTCGATGCTCAGAAGCTGCTTGTCGATGGTCAGGGGGGCGTTAGTGGTGATCTCCGCGCCATTTCCCCTCCGTGCCTCGCGGTCAGCCTCGATGGCCGGTGTGACTGCCTACGAGTGGCTAGGGAAGAAGTCTGCCAAGACAAAACAGAAGCAAGTCAAAAAATCAGAAGTTAGCCCGACCCATACTCGGAAGCTCAAAGAAAGAAAGGAAGAAAAGAAACTCACCGTCGACCATGTCCTCGATCTCATGGAAGCCGGAGGTCAGCAGCACCTCCTTGTCAGTCCAGGAGGAGCGCTCGCTTTCGAACTCGGCCAGGAGAGCAGCCTCCTTGTTCTCGGCCTCGTCCTGCGCCTTCTTGAGCAGCTCCCTCTGCTTGACCAGCTGCACAGCTAGCAGGTCACGCTCCACAGCAAGCTTGCTGCACTCCTCCCCCTTGACGCGCAAGGCGGTGTTGGCTTCGCCCAGCTGCTCCTGAAGAGTGGCGTTGGCCCCTGAAGAACAAGGAAGGAGACGTTAAGTCGTCAGCAAAGAAGGTCGCCGGGAAGATCCAGCCCGACTGCTCAGCAGTCGGCCCGAATCTCGGGGACTACAGCCCGCGGGTGCGCCAGCGCGCCCCCGCGAAGAAGAAGAAAAACAAAAGAAAGAGACGTTAAGTCGTCAGTAAAGAAGGTCGCCGGGAAGATCCGGCCCGACTACTTAGCAGTCGGCCCGAATCTCGGGGACTACAGCCCGCGGGTGCACCAGCGCGCCCCCGTGAAAAAGAAGAAGGACTCACTCCGGCTCTCTGACAAGTCGGTGGTCCGCTTGCCCAGCTCCTCAACATTGCGGTTGAAGGCAGTGACGCGGAGGTTGTGATACTCATGTGATAAGCATTTCAGACAAAGATAAATACTTGGAACTCGCCAGAGGGAGTTCCGAACCGCCTACTCAGCAGCCGGCCCGAAACTCGGGGACTACACCCAGTGGGTGCACTGGCGCGCCCCCACAGAGAAAAACGGGAAAAACAAGAATCAAAAGAGGAAAGCATACTCGGACGGCCGCTCGCGATGCCAGATGCGCCTTGGTGCAGTTCTGGAGGGCGTCGCCCTCGGCCCGCAGCTTCGCCTGGACGTCCAGAAGCGCCTGGTTCAGCGGACCTGTGCCGCCTCCACGCACCCACCCAACGGGCGCGGCGCTCGTCGCCTCGGCGTCTGGGATGGCCGAGCTGGCGGCACCGGTCTCCAAGGGCCGCGGCACCGAAGTCGCCTTCTCAAGGCGGCGGCGCGCTGGCGAGGCGACTTGAAGGAGCAGCGTCGCCACGGCCTCGTCCTCAATCGGCGGCACCGGAGGGCCCGCCGGCTGTTTACCACGCGTGCTCCCAGACAGCGGCGGAGGCGGCGGAGGCGGCACGAGCGTGTCCGACATAGAGGCCTTGCCGCTTTCCCTCTCCACGATGGGGTTCTCGGCGCCGGCTTCTCTAGTCTGCCCCGTGAACTCCGGGGGCGGCAGTGCGGAGGTCAGCGGGATGACGAGCAACGCCGATTGACGGCGCGCGGCCTCCTCAGCTCGCCGTCTTGCCGCAATGGCGGCTTCAGCCTCTTCCAGCTTTTTCTGGGCGGAGGCCGCCGCCTTCTCAACCTCCGCCTTCTCCAGGCGGTCGGCCTCCTCCTCGTCGCGCTTCTCCTGCGCGTTTCGCTCCGTCACCTCCCGGAGGTCGGCGGCGGGGTCAACCCGCTGAGTGTTGCCGGACGTCTCTACCGACCCCATGACGGAGGGGGCGGCGACCCTCTCAAGGGTAAGGGGAGCCCTGAAGCAAGAAGGGAGTGTAAAAGAAAAACTCGGACAAGATTCACCAAAGGAAAATAAGACAAAGGCAGAAACACTTACGCAGAGACCAGTGGCGGCCTCTTCACTTCCTTGCGGAAGCGGTTGGCCTTCGCGGCCGCCTCCTCCCGCTTGGTCTCGGTGGCTGCCCCCTTGAACTTCTTCGGCTTGCCGCCGAGCGAGCTCGGCCCGGCATGGTGCCTCTTCACGCCGCCTTGGCCGGCAAAGCCGGTGGAGGAACTCGCACCCCGCCGGCCGACTCTTGGCTGGTGGCGCGGGGTGACTTCCCCTTCGACGTCGTCTTCAGGCCAGTCGGCGAAGGTGGCCGAGGGCCTAAAGCCTCTTCCCGCTCCTCCTCCTCTGCCTTCGGCGTTGGCCTCCATCACCGACGCCCCCAAGTCGGGGTCGTCGACGTCGCTCTCCGCTCATTCGAGGACGAACTCACGGGACGGTCTCGCGACGCCGGCTGCAGGCTGAATAAGGGGGTTTTGACTCAAAGAAACCAAAAAGATCAGGAGTCGGATTCGGCTACAAAGAAAACAGAGCAACAAGAGATGCGACTTACCACCGGAGGGGGGTTGGCGCGCGAGTACGGCTCCTTGCCGAACTGCCAGTCCGCCGCGAGCTCGCAGTTTGCGATGTGGTTCACCATGTTCGCCACTTCTGCGTGGGGCATGTCCCTGGTGCACATCCGACTCGGGTGCCGGTGGTCGCTCATCTAACTAATCAGATGAGGTCGGCCTTGGAGAGGGAGGACTCGGCGCGCCACGAAGGCGGCCAGCAAGTCGGCCCCAACCAGGCCCTCCGACTGCGTCAGAACTCGGAGTCGGGCTATGGCGGCGGCTTCGGCGGGAGTCAGCGTCTTGACTCGGTGGGACCAGCTGGGGAGCCACCCAGCCGGTGCGCCGGCTTCGTAAGGCGGCAGATTGACCTAGTCGCCATCTGGGGCGACGTTCTTCACATAGAAATAAGACCGCTGCCACATCTTCACCGACTTGATCAGCGGGATGGAGGGAAACAGATTGTCGACTGTCGATCGCCGCATCGCGATGAAGCGCCGCACTGGGCCGGCACGCCGGCAACGTGCGTGCCGAGCTTAGATGTCACGACCGGCTTTTCAATAATATGATTATTGATAAAACCGATCTTTTAAACCCAGTATAGGAAAAGTCATCCTTTCTGGTAGACAAAAGCTTGATAAACAGAGAACCAGTAGCATCAAATATATTACAGGATTGAGCTGAGGCTGCTCAACAGTTTATTACAAACTCGCCAATATCTTACATAAGGGCGGTTATGACACAAGGGTGGGGTGGCATGCTACTAGCTCGAGGAAAAGTCGTGGTGGATAACTTGACTTCTACTGGCAGTACATCGAGCATCGAGGTGAGGCTCGATGAATTTATTCGGGGTTGCGTAAGCGGATAATGCAATGACCAAGACAGGATCGTACGGGACTGACTGGGACTCCTCTAGGCGTCGGACTCGCTATCAAACTCTTCATCCATGAGATCGCCTTCATAAACATCTGGCCAAATCAACAAGCCAGGTGAGTACTTGAAAGTACTCGCAAGACAGTTCGGACAAAAGATATAATCAATGAATGCATGAATGCGTCACGAATAAGGATGATGCTCATAAAATAATGATAATATTGCAGGACTTGATGAATAAAATAAATAACTAAAAACCGATCGGGTGTCTGGAGCGACGCCTCGAAAGGTAAATAACTAAAAGGCATGCCGCAGTCGGACGTCTAAGCGACATCACATAAAGGGCTTTAAAAGGAATGCCACAGTCGGACATCTAGGCGACATCACAGACAAGGCTTTAAAAGAAATACCACTATCGGACGTCTGAGCAACATCACAGACAGGGCTTAAAAAACATATACCACAGTCGGACGTCTGAGCGACATCACAGACAGGGCTTAAAAAGAAATACCACAGTCGGACGTCTGAGCGACATCACAGACAGGGCTTAAAAAGAAATACCACAGTCGGACGTCTGAGCGACATCACAGACAGGGCTTTAAAAGCAATACCACAGTCGGATGTCTGAGCGACATCACAGACAGGGTTCATGACAAAAGTAAATAACAGGTCTGCCACCGTCGGACGTCTGAGCGACATCACAGACAGGGCCTGTAATAAATGTAAATGACAAGATTAGTCCATCCACAAGAATAATCTGTTAACCGGATTTATCACACATAAATCCCACCGGAGTTTTGTCACTGTGGTTGATACCTGACAAGATAAGATGAATATAGTACTTGAACAAAGTACAAGACAATTGACGGATTTGAGACTCTGCAGAGTTGGATGAACTGACCACAGTCAACGGATTTCCGTAGTCACGAAGGACTAGTTCCGTTTACGGTATTTCAGTAGAAACACATTTAACTAGTACACACCCATTTCACCTCACGATGCCAGGAATCACCCTGGTCAACGTCCAAGAAAAACTTTGAGACAGGGAGGCCACAACCTCGAATAGCATGGGATCAAATTTCTATACGCGCGCTCTAAGGGGTGCCCCCCTCTCGATCCCAACCAGAAACACCCATGCCCCCTGACCCCGGTCTCTCTATTGGTGTGTACCAGGAAAAAGATTTACAACTTACTATGCCATATTCCTTTCGGAAAACATGTGACGGTATAGGAAGGAAGGAATGGGAATGTGATTTGTGTCATGATGACACGAAAGACAAATAATCTGGCATAAGACTGGCATGTCACAACACTGCCATCTTACCCATCCTCATGCCAACACATGGCTATGCAAATATGTATCCAACAACATAATGCTCACCGAAACTTACTTTCCGATTATGTATATGAAATATAACATTCAAATAGTTGTTCATAAACATGCCATGATCATACTAAAATGCAAACACGAAACAACACTCATCATATCAAGAGTTCAAACATGCTTGCCTGGTTCAGAGTAGTCGGAGTCTAATTGTGTGAGGTTTGCAGCTCCGTCACCTCCTCCGGTATCTACGGTATAAGAAAAGATACGCACACAACATAAATACTGAGAGTGTACAGAAAAGTGTTCCAAATATTTTTCAAATAAATATGATAAAAACTAGACAAAAATTTGAAGAGGACAGAAAAAGAATCACTCAAAAATTCCTTTCTATTAAAAAGTTATAAGGGTTTTAACCCAAGGACAAATCTGTAATGAAACAGATAACTTCCAGGGGGCTTTGCAGAAAAATGCATAAAAATGGTTCAGAGTGGAAGCGTATTTGCCAGAGTACGCTTTCAGTAAACGATTCAAAAAAAACACAGGAGAGGCTGACGGGCGGGTCCCACCCGTCAGGTTTGAATTTTCAAACGAGGGAGCCAGGGCTCGTCGGCGCCCGAGAGCCGCGGTGGTCGCCGGCGGCGATCCACGGCGAGGCAGGGAGATCGGAGACTACCTCTGTGTTCAGGGCACCATTCCGCGTCTATGGGAGGTGGTGGTGGTCGCCGGCGAGTACCACGTCGGCGGCGACGCTTGCTCTGGCGGACGGCGGTTCGGGTGGTCGTGGATCTCGACGGAGAGAGCTGCGAGGTCAAAATTGAGGTGGGGGTTATCTTACTAGAGGTGGTACGAGGCTACGGTCGAAAGTAGGGCGGCGGAGGGGTTCTCACCGGAGAGAACGATGCCGGAGCCCGAGGCGGACGGAGGTGGCCGGAGTCGAGGAGGAAAGGCCCATCGAGGCTCGTTCAGTGGCCGGGCGGGGTCTGGTGAGATGGTGGAGTCGTGCGGAGGCGAGAGCAAGCTCGGGGTGCTATATATAGCCGCCCCGAGGCGGTTGCCGAGAACGGGGTTCTCCGGCGAGGTGATTATGGCGACGCACTGGTTGCACGGGAGGGTTCAGAGGTTGAGAGTCGTCGTGGGTGTTCCCTGGTTCCGTTTAGATGCTAACCGCGTCGGGATTGGGTTGTTTAGGGGGAGCTCGACAGAACGGGGCAGCGCGGGCCCGTCGGCGGCAGGGAGCGCGCTCTGTGTGTGCCGCGCCACAGCGACGGTGCTGCATGCGTGCGCTGGCGAGGAAACAGCCACGCGGAGCCACCAGGGGGTTTGGGCGGCGCCGAACGGTGTTATGCCGCCGTTCTGCTCCCTGTCGGCCGCTACGGTGATACGACCGCTGCAAGACACGCCGGCGCAGGCGGGCCAGGGCGCCACCGACGCCAGGAAGGCGCCAAGCGCGCGTGTGAGGCTCCGGACAAGCAAGCCAGGCCGTGAGCTACGTGCCAAGTGCACTGTGAGCTTATGACTGAATTCTGTCGAAGATTGACACTGAAATTCTGAATTTAACTGAAGATGGACAAAAACAGTGTATGCAAGGTGTTCGAAAAAATGATCTAGGCATGTAGGGATTTTTCCTTGAGCTGGTTTTTGGTGGAGGGGCCTCTCATTGCATCTAGAGGCTGCCTGGATATTTGTAGAATTTTTGGAGAGGTGTAGATATGAATTTCACCAAATTTGGCAAATCTGGTCCAAACTTGCAGTGAGTGAAATTTGAAATATTTGAATAGGAGAAGAGTGGATCAAGATGGTTCTGGGTTGTGGGTACAAAGGACTATCCAAGGGTGTTGAGTTGAGGTCAAAAATTAAAAGCATTAGGGTACTTGCTTTGCAATCCACCTAGGCTCAAAAGAAAAGACAGATTTATATTGGGAGGAGAAATAGTTGGAATAAAATCCAAAAAATGGATTTTATTTGTTTGGACAGAATGTTTGGATTGTACCAAAGCGGGAGGAGGGGTTTTGGGAAAATTTCACCATAGGTGGCATGGTAAAATTTAGAAGGGATCAAAACCAAATAAAAGCCCAAAACTAAAAGGGTTTTCTTTTTAAAAGAAACTAAATCCAAGAAAAGGATTTTTGAGAGGGAAAACTTAGAAGATGGTTTTTAGGAAGGGTTTAAATGACCTTCTTTCAAACCAAGCAAGGCTCTTTTGAAAAACAAACCACCAAAAATTTTGGAGTGTCACATTGGATTGGAAGAATTCTCCCCACAGCTCGATGGTGGGGAGAACGCCGAGGAAGCCTTCACATAGGGTGGCGAAGGCAGCCAGCAGCACCACCGTGTTCGGGGTGAGGTGGTGCAGCTGGAGCCCATGGAACTCCAAGAAGGAGCGAAAGAAGCCGCTTGCCGGCAGCCCCAGGCCGCGCATGAGGTGCGAGCGGAAAATGACCCGCTCGCCCTCCTCCGGCGCCGGCCATATCTCCCTCGCCGGCGCGGCACGGGCTGGCACGAGGTTTACACCGGGGAGGTGGCGCGTCTTGCAAAGAAACTCGATGAGGTCGTCGTCCACCTCGGAGCCGTCCCACACGCCGGAGCGCACGGCAGGAGCCGCGGCGGTGGAGGAAGAGCTCATCGCTGCAGGCGCGGTGTGGTCCGGCACGACGGCGACGAGAAGGAGAAAGGAAGCAGAGGAGGCAAGAGGAGGCGGGGGAGCAGGGAAGATGGGCGCGCGTGCTTCGCCGCTCCTCTCCTCCCGCCTACTTATAGCCTCGTAGGCTGAGAAGCCGATGGGGCGGGCGTGGGATTAACTGCGCATGGGACCCCACGCCCCCCACGATTTACCCCACGAAGTTACTGCGCGCAGTAACAACGTGGGAAACCCAACCGTCCGCACGGCCGCGATGGTTCCGTTCGCATGCCGAGGCACGGTAGTGGCGGGCCCCGCCTGACGGCCTGTCCCATTGCGCGCGTGGGTGGGCAGACTGTCCTCGCCGCGTGGCGCCGCGCGACGGGGCCGCGGTGGGTGGCCACGGGGTAACGTATCAGGCACGCCGCCTGGTTTCCCGCCGCGACTTTCGAACTCTTTACGGAGCAAGACGGCCCTCTGCGAGTCCGACTCCGGATAGTCGGCCTGAAGGAAGACGGCTAGTAGAGCCCAGACTCCACCACCAGAAGAATGAAACTGATGAGGCCCCACGACGTATCACCCTCGGAGCCTCACCAGCTTCGGGGACTATTGTCGGAGTAATGGGCCACGGGTAGGCTAACCCGACACTATTAGGAAAAGTCCTACTAGTGGCGCACCGGTTTTGCCTACTAATGGCGCACTACCGGTGCGCCATTAGTAGCATGCCATTAGAATTTTTTACTAATGGCGCACCACAGGTGCGCCATTAGTATCTGGTATAATGGCGCACCTGGCAGTGCACCATTAGTATGTAACTCCATGCGCCATTAGTATGCCTCCCGGGGGGCCATATGTAACCATGTGCTTTGTCACACTAATGGTGCACTCTGCCTTGATGCGCCATTAGTATCCTTTGGCATACTAATGGCGCACTCTGCCTTGATGCGCCATTAGTATGAATATTTGGTTTTTTTTGCTTTTCAGATTTTTGCACAGGTTACAAAATATATTATTGGACAGAATATAGACAGCAGCACACATCAACATCAGATTCATCGAATACAATAGAAGATTAGTCTCCGAATACAATTCATCATATTAGTCTCCGAATTCAAAAGACCGAACAAAGATAAAACATTACAAGTCTCAAGACCGCGAGTATTGAGTTTGTCTTCACATTACAAGTCGATATCGATCATCTAAACTACCATCACATAAAAGAGAGTTGTGGTCATCATGATGAGCATCATCGCGATCAAACTGGTCTTCATCCGGTTCCTCCAACGCTCCCTCCTCTCTCCCGCTAGATAGCGGGCATATCTAGATTCGGCCTCCGCCCTAGTGGTGTACCCTTTGTAACTGTTACCGCTGAAACGGTGAACATGTCTCCGACACTCCTCCCAGTCGTCGTAGACTCCGGGAACCTTACCTTTGTACACGACATACGACGGCATCTCTATGCACAAGCCAAACAACAAACAATACATAAGCAATATGTAAGTATGCAACAAAAGGATCGGAAGAGAAAAGCAAGACATTAATAGCATGATTCATGGTCCTACTAATAAATAGCATCGATTACATCTAAGTTGAACGACTGTCCAAACCAAAGAGACATACGAATTCATTAAAGTTTAATTACAACATGAGCCAATCAATGTTTCAGAACTACACATCACTACTTTCGCCTCGACTCATCGGACAGGAGAGTGGATGAAGCCGCCGTCTGTCGTGATGGTCATGAAATCACGGTCGTTGTCACCCTGCATTTGTAGCGTTCCATCTATCTCATTGTTGGACGGTTGATATCTGAGGTAGAACTGCCCCGACGTATGAAGGACATCTTGATGGATGATGTCCGCAAAGTCCGACTGGATGCGAAACAATTCTTGTCTGAGGTCCGCGTCCTGGATTGCCGACAAGTTCGCGGCCCAATCTTTGAGATTATCTGGTAGCAGAAGTTGATGATGGTCCCTTACGATCACGCGCATGTGATGGAGGGCATAGTAGGCATCCTTCTGACCACCAGGCGGCTGCTTGACGCAGCAGAACTTCGTATTGTGTGAGAACATGTGCTTGCCGTACTTACGAACAGTCCTGGTGAAGGTGCCTCCAGATTTGGCGTAGCCGGGGAGAACATCATCAAGAACTTTATTGACATTTGTGTAGTCTATCTTGGAGTTACGGTTCGGGTCGAAATACGTGGCCATGGAATATTTCGGGCTTAAGAGGATGAGTGTGCAATGTGTGTCACTGCACAGAACACGGAATGTTAGAAAAAAAAAGAACGATCGAAATCTAAGAAATCATATGTTACGGGGCGGTTAAGGGATGACTTACTCGGGAAAGTAAGCCACAAGGAAGTTATCCTTATCTGGGTTTGCCAGAATGACGCCTTCGAGGTGTGAACTCGCAACTTGGCGGTCCCCAGCGCTGCTCAAGTGCTTGGCATGCATGTAGAAGGGGTCGACTATCACGATGTCCGGGGTCTTGTCTCGAATGATCCGCATCTCCATACTCAATGAAAACAACCGAACGAAGGTGTAGTGTAGCGGATGAAGGTTAAACATAGCAAAGATGTCATCAAACCGCAGGACGATCGTACCCCCGATGTCGCCATCCACAAAGCCCTTGCCCTCTGGCACCTTGGCCACGAAAACTGGGTATGCCACATCCTTCTCTCTGAGATGCCGCTTCTCCAAAGAAAGAACACTGTCGTGCAGACTCCGCATAGCACCGGTTGCAGCATTCAGCATATTTGGCGGTAGCATCGCCCTACCCACCACATGCACCCTCCTCGAGATATCCTTAGGTGAAGGTGGCCCGTCCTGAGCACAGATCGAACTTGGTGCCGGCTGGCTTGCACCGGCGCCCTTGTTAGTCTTTCGTTTCCATCCCTTCTTCTTGATCTCCTGTAATGGGACCGAGTTCTGCTCATAGACCGCCTTCTTGAGCGTGTTGGGGCTGATAATATTTCGCACCTCAGCTATCTGAGGCTCGGTGAAGGTGGGAGCTGGAGGCGTCTCCTGAGAACTGAACGCCAGACGACGCCTATTGCAATTGGATTTCTCCGCCGTACCAGCTAGATTGCGGTATCTTGGTTGGGTTCTTGAGAAAGAGGCCCGCAGAACTCGTCAGCGTACCCATGTTCGGCAAAGTACTTATCGACTTTGGTAAATGTACCGTCGTCGATGTCGTCGTCGTCCGGATCCTGTGCCATAGGGCTGTCCGGATCCTGTGCCATAGGGATGTCCGACATAGGGATGTCCGGCAGGTCCGGTAGCGTTGCGGCGTTCTTGCCATGGCTTGGCGCCGGCACGACTGGCGGTCTTGTCTGTGGGGTGGTGTCCCCCGCCCCCAAACGAATCTGGCTCTTCGGCCAAAGCAGAGGCCAGTTTACGCAGGCGCTGAGGGTCATCGCATCTTCTTCGTCGGCCCCAGCAGGTTGAACCGGAGGTAACAGCTCGTCGCAGCCTGGCAGCACCCGAACCACTTCAACCCTATACGCTGTGGGTGGCATCGGATTACCATGGAACATGGGTTGCCCGGTTGAACGATTCTGCCCTTGGCGACATCGACCAACTTGGCGCCCACGAAGGGCAGAAGAGTGCAAGGAACGTCGGCGGTGCCCTGCGAAAACATGTACAGGGCGTCAGGGATGCCCAGTCAAAGGCAAGGAGATGAAGTCATCGGCCGAGAGGCTTAGTTACCGTGATGCCGTCGAGCTCGGCTAATGTCGAGGCACCGCCAACGGCGGGCGTGCAACTCACGGAGGGGGCGCTTGCTGGTGAGGTGCCGGCCGGCGTACACTCGGGTGCATTAAGCTCCAATGCCCGTGCCAGCGCCGGAGACACGAATACCGCCTCCGCCGGAGACACCAATGGCGCCGCCGCCGGAGACACCAATGGCGCCGCCTGGCGCTGTGCGAGTTGCTGGCCGTGAAGCTGGGAACCGGGGGAGGCCCCTGTTGGCCGCCCGCAATCCACGTTGTCAGCCCATGAATTAACGCAGGAACCATGGCGTTGAGCTTCATTCCCAGTTGTTGTTCCACTTGCTCTTGGACAAGCTCCAGAATCTGCGCCACTTGTGCCTTGAGTGCTTCAACCTCGCGCGTCTGGCTTTCCGATCTGGCCTTTTTCTCCTTCCGCACACCAGTGGTATAGTATGACCCCCATTTTGTGGACAAGCCTTTGCCGGCCACATGACCAGCTGACGTCGGCTTAGTGAGCTTATCCTTTCTTTTCATTATGTTCAACGCCCTATTTAAAGGGGTGTCGAAAGGGGAGCTCTGAGACGACCCCGCGCTACTGCTTTCAGTTTCCTGCGAAAGGAACATGAACCATTTAGAAATATTGGGGATTAATTAGAGTGCAACCATATGGAGCTAATTACGCGGGGGTGTATTCCTTACCAGAACAAGCTCAAGCGCCCTGGTCTTCGGATCCGTGGTAAGCTCCTTTGTTATCAGGTCCTCCTTGTACCGGGCCCTGACATAGTTCCTGGTCTGCTTGTTACCGTTGTATTTCTCGAAGCGGGGCGGTAGGCCTTGCTCGGCACGCTCCGCGTCCTCCTTGTCCCATGTAGGCTCCGCCACTCTGTAACCGCCGGGACCGAGTTTGTGTTCCCCTAAGTTCAACTCCCGCATTTCTTTCCCCCACTGACTTGATTCGGTGGTTGCACTGCTCTCGCACTTTATCTTGAACTCCTTGTAGTCATCTTCGCTCATCAAAGGATATTTCGCCTTGATCTTCTCATAACTATCACCTTTATCAATCATTCTCTTCACCGCGCTTCTCCAAGTAGACAGGGCCGTGCTCATCTTCGTGAGGGCGGCACTGTTCACTTTATTCCCTGAGAGGCGTGTGTTTTCAAATTCGGCGGGGAACTTGTATCGTTTGTGCAGCTTCGTAAAGAGGAGGTTGCGCAAATTTCCTCGGTCCTTATGCCTAAGGTTCTCGGTGTTGATCGAGACGGTGCTCCGGAGAATGCACCCGAGCTGAACCGAGTACCCCTTGACTATATGTTTGGGCTCCGTTGGATTCCCGTCGGAGTCCACTTGAGTGAATTCCTCCATGAGGGTGCGGAGCGCATTCGGGCGCCGGTCCTTCCTTTGCTTCTTCGGTTGGCTGCCATCTGTGTGTGCGCCGCCATCATCAGTGGTGGCATCCTCGGCGGCACTATCAGTGGTGTCATCCCTGACGCCACTAGGGGTTGTGTAATCAGGATCGGTGTCTTCTGTGGCATCCTCATAGCGGTGAGGTTGATCCTCCATCTCCTGGGACAGCTCCCAGAATTGCCTGCCGCCCGAACCGCCGGCCTCATCGTTGTTGGCCATGTTTCGCTTTAAATAGGAAAACAGTTTCGTCAAAAAGTTGGTTATTGTCAAGGAACAAGATCATGGTCTCATCATTTAGGGTTTTTCGACACCGAGGCATCCTAAAAGCTAATCTTTTATCATTTAGGGTTTGTCGACGCCGAGGCACCCTAAAAGCCTAAGCCGAGGCACCCTAGGTTGGGCCTAATCACTTGGCACTAATCACTTGGCTCTATTGCCACCTATGGTTTAATGCAGCAATAATGGCGGGGCATTTGATCCTACTTAACTAATTACTAAGATACCCCGGTTCATGCATTAGTCGCAAGTACCCCATATGTCCTATTTTTAGCAAAGTCATGCTAAAATTCACAGAAAATTTTAGCATGACCTTTGCTGAAAATAGGACATATGGAGTACCCGAATTTGCCGGAACGGAAGTTAATCAACATTCCGGCAAACTATAGGGCCTCTCGGGGTACCTGCAAATTCATCACGACACGATGGTCGGACACAAAACCCAGCAAACTAGCAAGATGATCATCATCTTTGCAAGATAGTAGCTCAAGCTTTTGACAGTAGCCTCTGAAGAAAACATCATTGCAACATTCAAGTTCACAGGATAAAAAAATCATCCACATTCACCAACCCACATGATGTTAAAACCCACATGAGCTGTAAACAGACTTTAAAAACCCACATGATGTTATAATTGTATACACTTAACATGATGATACCAAATGGGAAGGAAAATTGTATCACTCTAGATTAGTGTAGCCACTATCTAACAAAACCAGAATGTTAACAAAATTACACCATGATGATACCAAATTCTTGTAGTAGTACAATGAGTTCACAGGATAAAAAAATCATCCACATTCACCAACCCAAATTGGTGGAGATACAGCAAACCAGAACCTCCCAGGTTTCTGCCATTTTATTTTTTCCACCGTATATGTTTTTTGATTCATGTCATGGTACTTGCTGTCAAACCAAGTTTTTTCTTTCTACATAATCTGGGAAGTTTCCTTCTTACTGTCTCACTATCTTACTGTCTCACTACAAAAAACTAGTATGCTTAGTTGAGACTAGTATGCTTAGTTGCATTATGACAGAAAAAAACTACAAGTGGATAGTTTAGTCAGTATACTAGTACTCTTTAGAAAGCATGAGGCATATATTACCTGGAGGAGACTTCCTCTGAGAGTTGCCTGTGCATTGAAAATACAACGAGATCAACAAAGGATAGTAAGATATATACTGAAATTATCATAACAAAATGCCAGCTACTACCATGGTCAAAGAATAGATTATGATAGCTGGACAAGTACAAGTCAAACTAGATAATTTTCAGAACCGCTTTAACCACCGCAGGATAAAACAATGCATCCAAGACTGGGCTTAGACTAATATCCTCATAGCATAATCTGACATCAAGCAAGTATTATAAGAACGGTGAAAATGTATGTTCACTGCAAATGAATATGGACCAAGTGTTCTCATTAACTACTTAAAGAATTAGTTCCATATTGTTGCATGAGAATTGTAGAGAGAAAAGATACATGGTTCTACTTCTGGGATTGGTTACATCTCTTATTGTTCACATTCTTGTCAAAGGACTTTAACCATCATAAGAACTAATGCACATTTAAACACTCTGAATCCGGAAGAAGTAATACAACACTACATAGTACCTCTGTAGTTTCCATGCCAAACTTTGGGTGATATCAAACCATTAGAAAGCATGATCATGAGAACAACATCAGTTTGAAAGATATTGTAACCCCTGCTGGTAACAAATATTCATCTACTCATTTGTAGATACCTAGGAGTAACAAGACTATCAAACTAACAGATCCATTAATCAATTATGGACTTCTTACATGTTACATCTATCATTAGTGGCCAGAAAGAATAGTAATTAATGTTTCATATTGTTGCATGAATCCAAACTCACTGGAAAATTCACTAATTGAGCCTAGCTACTTAAAGAAAGAATCTCTAGGCGGATGCTTAGTTGAGACTAGTATCCTCTAAGATGCATCTAAATGCAAGCTCAGAGATTTGAACATTTGGAAAACCCTAGCTACTTAATTCTCCAACCCCCTTTCCTTGTCCAAATTTCTCCAACCCCCAACCCTAGAACACATCAGAAGGAAATAAAGAGGGGGAAGAGGGGGAAGCGGCTCGGGTGCTCACTTGGGAGGTCAAGGGCGACTCGGGGCAGCTGGAGCTAGTCGAGGCGGCGCGAATTCAGCGTCGAGCGGTGGCGCTCCTCCTGGGTAGGCCGCACGGTTGAGGGCGTCGAGCGGTGGCGGTCCTCCTGGGCGTCCGAGCTCGTCCGGGTCCTCGTAGTCAAAGAGGAAGACGGCGGCGGTCCTCCAGGGCAGGCCGCACGGTGTTGGACGGCGGGCACGTCGAGGGCGCAGGCGGGGCCACGAGGGGAGGGGCGCTTGGGCGGGAGGACGTCGAGGGAGGCAGCGAGGGAGGCGGCGCTCGGCTCGGGGACGGCGAGGGAGGCGGCACTCGGCTCGGGGACGGCGAAGGAGGCGAGGGGGACGGCGAGGGGGACGGCGAACACGGGGGGCCGCGGGTGAGATCGATGAGGCAGGGGAGAGATTAGAGAGATTGGAGATTTAGTGTGGGGGAAGCTTTCTAATGGCGCACCACCCCCTCGTGCGCCATAAGTACGACTACTCTAATGGCGCACCACCCCTCGGTGCGCCATTAGAATTTTGTTTTAATCTAGCCCACTAGCCCTATCTACAACCTAACCCTATCTACAAGAGAACCCACCCACTAGCCCGACTGGTCAGCACGCAGCACACACACCAGGAGGTCCTGGGTTTGATTCCTAGGCTCCCCAATATTTTTTATGCATTTTAAATGTTGTTTTTATATTTATTTGTGTTTAAATATGTTCAAACTTGTTTAAATCATAACAGTAATATTTTTTATAAAAACAGTAATAATTTTTTAAAAAATATGTTCAAATTTGTTACTTGAAAATATCATTGGCGGCGGCGGTGGAGCGGGGGAGGGTGCAGGGGATGCCTG
>NC_041383.1:487106112-487124033 GCF_002162155.2 Triticum dicoccoides | reverse complement strand
GGGGGAGGGTTGCGGTGGGTCGTCGGCGGCGGTGGAGCTAGCGGGGGAGGGTGCGGATCGAGATGGAGGGGGGTCGAGATCGAGATGGAGGGGGAATCAAGATCGAGATGGAGGGGGATCGAGATCAAGTGTCCTCATGATTTCAAAAAGTGCCCATGCAATTTAAAAATATTCAGGATATCAAAAAGTGCCCATGAAATACAATCGAGAAATGAAGACTACGATTTAAATACAATCGATCTTAGCTAGCTATCTGTTCACAATCTTCTTGCCCTTCTTTTTCGCAAATGGAGTTCTTCTGTGGAATGGACGTCCTTTAGGTAGGGTGGTCCTGCTTCTTCTTGTGGTGTGTGCTGCTACTCATCGTCGTCGTCATGTTTGATCTTCGGGTCGCCGTACTTGTCAAAGTCTTGCTCATTGGCTACTCCATCCATTCCGATGATGTTCCTTTTGCCTCTCCTCACGACAACACGACTGGGCTTTGGCGGGTCGGTAATGAAGAAGCATTGGTCCACTTGGGAAGCCACTACCCATGGCTCATTTTTCACGATGACGCTTGCGCCCGCGGTCTTGGATTTGGCTTCGGGTATAACCATGGTGGTGAAATATCGGTGTTCTTTTAGGACGCTCTTGGCCCATCTGACACGGAACATCGGCACCTTCTCTCTAGTGTAGCTCAGCTCCCAGATCTCCTTGATCCTTCCGTAGTATCTGTCCTTGTCCTTACCGGTGTAGGATTCCATCGTTACCCCGGAGTTCTGATAACCATCGCTCTTCATGTCCTTGTCCTCGGTGTAGAATGTGTAGCCGTTGATATCGTACGCCTCATAGGTCATCAAGTTGTGCTCGGCACCCTGTGACAAGGCGAATATGAGTTGTTCTTCCGCGGAAGAATCTTCATGTAAAGGGTACGATAGAAGCTTCTACTTGAACCAACGCGTGAAACATGAGTTGTGCTCTTTGAGTATATCTCCGTCCATCCTCTGTTGGCCTCGGTCATTGTATGTCTTCTCAATAAAGGTTTTGTGCTCTACCACCCAAGGATCGACCACGTCTATGTGTTGTAGCGTGACTAGGTTTGCTCTTTCAAAGTCGGCGAGTCGACCCTCGAAGTCGACATGCATTTCGCGGCGACCCTCACGGTGACCCCATCCAGCGAGCCTGCCGAGGTGCCTGTTGACGGGCAGACCAACGGGGTTCTCGATGCCTAGATAATTCGTGCAGTAGGAGATGCACTCTTCGGTCAGAAAGCCCCTGGCTATACTTCCCTCTGGACGTGACATGTTCTGAACGTATCCTTTGATGACACCATTCATCCTTTCGAACGGCATCATGCTGTGCAGGAACGTCGGCCCGAGTTGGATGATATCCTCCACGATATGGACCAGCAGATGCACCATAACGTCGAAGAATGTGGGCGGGAAGTACATCTCAAGCTCGCATAGTATCACCATGATCTCTTCCTGTAGTCTTCTGAGTTGCCTCACGCCAATCGACTTCCGAGAGATGATGTCGAAAAAGTTGCATAGGCCAAATAGCGTTTCACGGACGTGCGTGTCCATGATCCCACGGATTGCAATTGGAAGTATCTGCGTCATCAGCACATGACAGTCGTGAGACTTCATCCCGCTAAACTTCTGCTTCGCTGGGTCTAGGTATCTGCTTATCTTCCCCGCGTAACCGTAAGGAAGTTTTACTCCTAGGAGGCAGGTGAAAAACTGCTCGATCTCCGCCTGACTTAGAGTGAAGCACGCGGGAGGGTAGTCATTTCCGGTCTTCTTGGCCTTTTTGCCTTTGCGACGACTTTCTGTGTCCTACTTTGCCTCATCATCATCATCATCATCATCATCATCATCATCATTAGCGTGAAGCTCCTGCCTGATGCCCATTGATTTCAAGTCTTCCCTTGCTTTCGGCCCATCTTTGGTCCTCTCTAGCATGTTGAGCAGGGTACCAAGCATACTCTCGCACACGTCTTCGTGATATGCATGACATCAAGGCTGTGAGGCACACGGTGGATCTTCCAGTACGGCAAGTCCCAGAAAACAGACCTCGTTTTCCATACCTTCAGCAGTGGCTCTGGCACCTTTCGCTTCTTTCCTTGCTCTGGCGCCTTTTGCTTCTTTCCCGGCAGTGGGCAGTCCTTCCAATTTTTCAACAGCTCGTCTATTTCCTCGCCACTCCTCGTACACGGGCGTTTTCGGGGTTCGGTTTCACCATCGAACAGATCCTTGTGTTTCCTCCACGGGTCATCATCGCGAAGCCACCTTCGATGTCCCATGAACACGGTTTTCGAAGACCCGGGATCTCTATCTAGCCGGCGATACGTTGTGTCATCCATGCACCTTACGCATCCAGAAAATCCATGGACTACCTGCCCCGCGAGATATCCGTAACCAAGATAGTCATGCACAGTCGTGAGCAGTGCGGCTCTCATAGGGAAATATTCTTTCTCTGCGGCGTCCCACATATTGGCTGGCGTTTTCCACAACGTGTCTAGCTCCTCCTTCAGCAGCCCCATATACAGATTGATGTCGTTCCCTGGTTGTTTCGGCCCTTCAATTAGCATACTCATGTGAATGTACTTCCTCTTCATGCACAACCAGGGGGGAAGGTTGTACATCCACACAAACACAGGCCAGGTGCTATGTGTGCTTCTCTGGCAGCCAAACGGATTGACTCCATCGGTGCTCGCGCCCAGCACGATGTTCCTTGGATCCTTCCCAAATTCTGGGTATTCGAATATCAACGCTTGCCACTGGCTCGCATCCTTAGGGTGACTCAGCATCTTGTCTTTTTTATTTATCTCCGGATCATTTCTGTCATCTTCCCGCTTCTTCTCCTCCCTATCCGCGTGCCAAGGCAGGAGCTTTGCTACCTTAGGGTCCGCGAAATACCGCTGCAGATGAGGAGTGATCGGAAAGTACCACACCAATTTTCGAGGAGCTTTCTTCCTCTTCTTGTATCGAGTGATGCCGCACACCGGACATATGGTAGACTCCACGTGCTCGTCCCGATAAATGATGCAATTGTTCATGCACACATGGTATTTCACGTGCGGTAAATCCAAAGGACACACGATTTTCTTCGCCTCCTCGAAACTGGTCGGGCACTTGTTCCCCTTGGGAAGACATTCGTGCCAGAATGACATGTTCTCGTCGAAGCATGCGTCGGTCATTTTGTGTTTTACCTTCATCTCCAGAGCCATGAGCGTTACTTTCAGGCGGGTATCCTCGGGCCTGCATCCTTCATACAATGGAGTAACCGCGTCTATCTCCAGTTGATCCAGCTTGGCTTTCTCTCGGGCGGCAGCTCTTGCGTTATCTGTCTGCTTGCGAAGCAGCTCTTGAATATGAGGGTCCTGCACCCAGCCTCCATCGTTGTCTGCTCCGGCATCTTCATCTTCATGATCATGCCCTTCGTCTTGATCTTCCTCATCATCATGTATGACATCTTCTACATGATGATTGTGTACATCATCACCGTCGTGATCATGTCCTGGAGATTCTTCGTCTTCTCGCCCGCCCTCGCCGTGGTGGTTGTCTTGTTGCCCTTCCTCAAACGGGCAGATCTGGCCGCCCGGATCTCTGCCGTCCCAATGGCCACCGGCGCCTGCGGCTGCGCCACCGCCCGGTCTGTTCTCTTCTTCTTTCTAGTGACCCTTGTCCATGAATCCGGCAAAATGAAATCTGATAATGTAATTGGTGCAACACATACCTTGGGGATCGGACCTTTCCATGGCCGAATCGCGAACCAACTCTACCTTGTCTTGAGGTCGTAATCCATACCGTGCCGGATCATCAATTGGAACCACGTCATCTACAATCGTAGCAACTTCCTCCTCCGAATATTCGGGATTGAAAACCTCGCAGATCACATCCGAAGGTGTTGGCGAATACATCACCGGCGAACCGCCGGTGAAGTCTCCGTCTTCATCCTCCTCCTCGTCAGCGTCCGCAAGCGACCCGAATCTGCCGTCGACCCGCCCGAGGTTGTGTCCAGGAGCGCCGGAGGCGGGCGTCTGGAATGCGACGATCGCCGCGGGCGTCGCCCTCGTCCCCTTCGACCCCATCATTGCGTTGTGTCGAGTAATGGGTCTATATGTGAAGTCCCCCTCATCTAGTTTATATTATTTACCGACACATAAACTTTACCATGGTTGTTGGTGGCCTCATTTAACTTCTGGTGTGTTTTTGACAAAAGTATACTATGCTGTTATCTTAGAGAGATGCCATGTAGAATAATTTGTGATGCGGAAAAGAGAGAACATAGACCATTGACTTGTCTTAGCTAAGAGATAGTCTCTTTAGTAAAAAGATAAGGCATTTCATTCATGTACGAGATATTTTTTCTAAGAAAAGGAGGTTTAAACCCCCGGCCTCTGCATCCAAGGATGCATAGATTCATTTTTATTATATTATTCAATAGAACCTGCCAAAACAAATATATAGACCAACCTAAAGCCACCTTCTTGGCGACCTTTGTCATTACACCTACAAGCTTCATCATGTGCCCTGACCTCGCAGCAAGTATACGAGATGTCTTCTCTTATTCACATGTTTTTGAGTTTTAGCTTTAGTTGCCCAATAAGAGTAAATGTTAAGAGGTAACACTAAGAGATAATCCACTATGTATAATATATTTTGCTCCCTTCTCTAAATGACATGGAATATATATAAAAATACGTCTTATAAACTAGATGTATCTAATTATGTGGTGAGAGATGATCTCCTAATTAATAGGGTTTACAAAACGAAAATCTCTTAATTAAGAGAAGGCAAAACTTTTCTTTTCTAGTTTCTCTTCATTTCAGCATTTATCCTATGTTTTTTTTTTAGAAAAGGAGGATGTACCCCCGGCCTCTGCATCTGGACGATGCATGCAGCCATTTTATTAATTATTCACAAAGACCTTATAAAGTAATACATCAGTACACCTGAAGCCACTGTTCACGCAACGCGTGTTGCTACTCCAATCCCCTTGACGAAGGGGTGCCAAATGTCTGAGACTAATACCAAACAGACATTGCATGAAAGCCTAACAACATTTATCCTATGTGACACACTATTACATATCTAAAGCTAAGGCCGTACATGTCCGAGGAGACAGGGACCATACATACGCATGCAATCATGCATATCTCTACATGGTTCGATCAGGGGCTTGGCTTTTGCTGGGCTATGTACCCAGTACATACCAATGTTAGCTAGGTAGATTGATCTAGTGCATTCCTAATAGGACATCGGCCATGTCTGTGGCTATGAAAGCCTACCCGTGTTGGCCCTTGGACCCGTGCTGCACCGCAACTGCATAGGAGCGCAGCCAGCACAGTGCCATGCACATACACATCGAACAGTTCCGAGGTGAAAGCTAGCTATAAGGCGGAAACGGCACGGGGACATGTAGATCAGTAGTAGATGTGTAGGGTGGTCATTGATCGCGAGAGCACTGAGCAGGCAACAGGCCAGGAAAGAGAGGCGCGGATTAACCATCCTCGGCAAGCATGCATGCAGCAGGACGCAGCGTCTCAGGCAGTCAGGCTCAGGCGCCGGGCGTTGCGTTGAGTGCCGTCAGTTTCATAGCTGGTTTTTACTGCAAATATGTGTCCATGGAGTGTGCACTGTTTGGCTTGGTCTCCGACAGGGCAGCCCCACATCGACCCCCGGCCGCGCCATAATATCATGGCACCTCTCCGGGGGAGGGAGCTGCCTGATTGATTGCCACATTGTGGATATCCACTTCCAGTTTTAATTGTGGGTTCTCTCTTGTACCTGAGGTAGCTAAGCCTGTTGCCCGGCGCCGGTTGCGACATGGACATGGGGAGGGGGATGGGGATGGGGATGGGGATGGGGAGGGGCATGGACAGGGAGGAGGGGCTCAACCTCAGCTTGTCACTGCAGCGGTCGCCTTCGTCGCCGCCGAGATTCCAGGCGGTGTTCGCCTGCTGCTACTGCCCCAGGAAGTTCAGGAGCTCGCAGGCGCTCGGCGGCCACCAGAACGCGCACAAGGTCCAGCGCAACCTGGCCAGGCGAGGCCGGGACGCCACCACGGCGCTGTCGTTGGCGGCGGCGGGAGATCAAGGTAAGGCCGTCGTCGATGACGACAGCGCTCCGCTGCGCCCAGCGGACCCCGACGCCGCCGACGCGTGGGGAGGTGGGAGGGTCTACCCTCCTCATCGCCAGCAGGGCTCGGGAGCAGCCTCGTCCGGTGCGGCTAGAGGCAACGAAGAGCTTACGGATGAGATGATTGACCTGTCCCTGAAGCTATGATCGCTCGATGAAGGAGCATGAGCTAGCTAGCTTGGCCCGAGCGGCATGAAGTTCCCCTCTTCCATTTGTTTCATTTCTGCGCGTCATTTCTTGTGTGTTTTTCTGCTATCGCTTATCAGGTTAATTGTTGTTGTTGGCTGGTTTCTGCTATGGGCTTGAAACTGTACTCGATCTTCAGGTATCTCCATGCATGGATTGTTAACTACACTGATCAGAAGCCTTTTATGGAACTGTTTGCAGTAATCTACTACCCCCTCTGTAAATTTATATAAGAGCATTTAGATCACTATTTTAGTATTCTAAACATTCTTATATTAGTTTACAGAGGGAGTAGTTCTTGCCTGTAAAGTGTAAATGACTAAATGTGTGGTCCTAGAATAACGTATCTCTTGATAAATCTAGAGTAAGTTTGAACTCTTTATATTCCCAGTTCTGCTTAACTAATTAAACTACCTAGCTGCCTCCTTGTTGCTTCAAGGGTTTATCATGATCAGTTTAATTCTTCCGGATTTACATGACCAATCGCCATTGGTATCGCCTTGTCCTAGGGAACTCCTGTTTACATAAATCCCGCAAAAAAAAAAACTCCTGTTTACATATAGTGAACAGATTACTAGCACTGCACACTATCTAGTATGCTCACGACAGACAACTGTCTCAGATGAGACGACTTAATTTTTGCAATTTACATCCTTGCGTGATATAATATATATGCTTAATTATAAGAGAAACATGCGCATTCTTATGTTTTTTAGGGATTTCTTTTTTAGGGAAGCATTCTTATGTTTTTTAATTGAGAGGCAATGCGTTTGGCCGGTGCTTTCAGTATATTGATTTACATCCTTGCGTGCTATAGTAATATAATATGCCTAATTTTAGCAGAAGCATACGCACTTTCTTTTGTTTTTAAATTGAGTAACAATTCGTTTGGCCGGTATTGGCAGTATATTGATTTTTGTGTGCTTAGATATAAGCTAGTACTGCCAGCGTTGATGGCCATTCTTTTGTGTTTTTGCTGTTTCCCATCTGGGTATTGGATGAACTGGAACACACTAGAATGACAGTAAGTCAGAAACATAGAAGAGGAACCGACACTGGGCTTATAGTGCATAAACCGACCAGATCATTGCCGAGTACACTAAACTGAGTGTAACACTCGGCTTACTGTACGCCAAGGTTATTTTAGCCTTTGCCGTATATTTTGGATACTCAGCCTCTTGTGTTTTTCCTGTAGTGTTGGAGGCATCTCTTTTCTTCCTTTTCTGATTTAACCTAGTGACTGAATGCTGACTTGCTGGGAGGGAGTGGAAATAAAACTATGCTGGCAAATCCACCATGAAAGAACAACAGCACATCAGAGACCATGACGAAAGAGCTGCGCGCTCATACATGCGTCCAATGCCGATAAGGGAGAAAAAAGGCCATATAACCAGTGGCGGAGCTTGAAAGAAAAAGTTGGGCGGGCCAGATTAAAGAAAAACACACATTTTTCTAAAATTTTGAATGATGAGCATTAGTATATGATACACGGTTATAAGATGGAGCAAGCACATATGCACATATTTCTGGCTATTGCTTATCAAATGAGCAATTTGGTGTTGCCTTGCTGCTATGTGTGATGTACTGATGTGTAGTCCATGCAGGCTATTGCTTATCAAATGGGGAATTTGATGTTGCCTTTGGTGTTGTGTTTGTACCGATGTGTCTCAGCAAAATTTAGTTCAGCACCGGCACGTATGGATGTTGGAGACTTGGAGTAGAGAGACGCAACACACAGGCCAGGGGCTCATGTGCCCGCAGTTGGCCGGCAACACAACTGACTGACACTAGATCGGCAATGTGACTAACAACTGACGCGAGATCACTCAGGGGAGCAGCTGCGCTGCTCCACGAGGTCCGTGAGGATGAGGTAACGACTAACGCGAGATCCCGGCAGCCGGCAGCTGCTCCACGAGATGGCGGGTGGCTTGCTCTGGTGGCCGGTGCTCCCTGGTCGTGGCTACATGCGTCGAGACGGGGAGAGGATAGGGATGTTGTGCAGTCCGTGATGTCGTGTGCTATCTGCATGAGATTCAGAAGAGGATGCGCCAGGTGGGCTCGGGCTGGGCGGAAGATGCATAGCAGATAAAAAAAATCGTCAAATTTCTGGGCGGGCCATGGCCCAATTCGGCCCCTACAGAGCTCCGCCCCTGCATATAACACCATATTTTCTTTTAGAATCAGGCCATATAACATCTGCAAGGTATGAAAATGCCGCATGGCCGCTGCGTGCAGAGCGGCCCTGTTGCCTGTAGGGTTTTCTGCATTGAATATAGTGACTATATATTCTCAGTCAGCATACAAATAGCAAATCCGCTAGGAGTGTATATACAGTTTTTTTTGGGTCAATAACTCCTATGCTACATCTTTCGTGGGCATTGGATGGAGTGAGACGTTGTTCGACAGAATGGCTTTGGGGCTACACTTTTGAGCGAGTAAATAGCCCCCACAGGACATGGCCCTTAAGTTGAACTGATGCCCTCATTAGCTGTTATGGGCTGGACCCACAATTTATTCACGTAAGCGCGGGACCCATCACTTGTCCAGTAAGAGCGGGACCCACCTCTTCGCCCGTGCTCGTCCGCCCGCCGCCGCCCATTGCTTCCCCTTTCCCCATTCTTCCTCTTCTCCAGCGACCTAGTCCAGATATCCACCTCCTCCGCCACGCACTCAAAATAGCGTCAGTATGGTCCAGTGCCGCTCACAAGGTGCCCGTCATGCCCACGCCCAGAGCCTCTAAAACGGTGGGTCAGTATGACTGATGAGAATGGAAATCTTGGGCACGAATTTGTGAAGTGCTTGAGCAAATCAATGGCAGGAAGGGATGGCAAGGTTAGATCTCAGTTCTTAGCCCTTTCTTTCACTGTCGTTTGCTCTGATTTCTCCATATTTTGTTTTTCCCCTCGAATTTTGAATTTAGGGTTCATGTTGTTGTTTTCAGATCCTGAAGAAATGCACACATTTCGAGTGGACGGATAATTATGTTGAGAGGATTCTGTTCGAGGGCTACGTTGATTCGAGCGGGGCCACAACCTGGGAGCTCAATTTGGGCGGGGTGCTGCAGATGGAGAATTTTGGGAGCTCGGAAAGAGGGGCGGGCAGAGTCGTGCCGATGGCGAGCTATGTGCGCAATGCTGAACCGCACTTGGCGTCTCAACTGACCGAGGAACTGAAGAAGATCAAGAAAAATCAATTGGAGATGATCAATTTGTAGAAACAAGCAAATATCATGGCAGGGGGGTTTATTGTTTTGTCATTGCTCTGTTTATGTTTTACTTGCTATTCATCCGTCATTAGAGGGGCCATTTAGGTCTATCAGGACATAGGATGCGATATGTGCGCCATGCCAAGTTCTTATAACTGAATCGAAGCAGAAATATTCAGTGTTCATGCTATGTTCTTATTCTTCAGTTAACAGAGTGCACACCCCCCAAATTCAGAAACAACAAATCTTGTTGCCAAATAGATATTGGACCGTGAGAAAATAACCAGACCCAAATTGAGAAAAGCCCACCCGCGTAGGGGCACCAGCCCAGTTTTATAGCATAGACGCACCTATGTTAAAAAAATGCTTTGACTAAATCAGAATAAAATGTTGCTTCGGCAAATAAACCTTTAACAAACATATGCTTCTTTACTTGTTTTTTCTTTAGCCAAATTTTTCTGTCGAATAAATGTTGGGCCGTATGTATTGTACTTTTTGTTTTTCTTTACATATTTGTTGTGATTATTTTTATGCATGTCTATGATTCCATGAAACCCAAATTAAATGGGGATATGTGAAAGCCTCGGAAATCAATTTTGGAAATGATCATGTTAAAATTCGATTCAAATAGGTCCAAGAAAATGTTCCTATTTTGCTCTGAAAATATTGACCAGAGGTAAAATTCAAACCAATATTTTTAGGAGCACATAAATATTTATTTGGGCATTTGAGTTACAATAATTATTTGCACAAATAAAATTGCACCCTACACCTACTAGCTACATGCATGCCCGCATGCAGCACACCAATATATGATTTTTTTTTCTTTTTGCAAAAACAATTGGGTACCCATACACTTGCATGTGCATAGTGGAGTCTTCCTTGTATTAGTAACACATAGATCAACTAGATAGAATATCAAGCAGATATATCAATTAACCAATATCAACTAGATAGAAAATACAAAAACTAGATAGAACACTTTGTGAGTATGTGGGTCATGACCCATGATTTGGCCAACATTGTGAAGACCGTTTGTGTGGCGTGCTGAATGTGGTGTAGCAACACAAGGCAACACACAAATAATAGCATGAAACGGGTACAACCCATAGCAACCCAAAAATAATAGCACGAAACAAAAATATAAAAATAAGAAACCCAACAACAATATAAATAGTAGCACAACTTATAGTTCCACGACATAGATAGCATAGCCTTACAACTTAATAATAGTAGCACACAAACATAAATGATTACAACTTAAAATACTAAAATGATAGATAGAGAGCTAGAAGATCGGGGGCACCAAAAGGGTTCTTCTCCTTCTCGTCCTCTTGGCGAACGCCACCTCGCTCCTCCGGGCGCCCTTCACACCTAGTTGTCGACGGGGTACGGGAGGGTGTGCATGCCGTTGTAGGTGGGGAAGATGTTGTTGAAGTCGATGAAGATGTTGTGGGTGGTGAAAGCAATAAACTCACACCCACACCAAAACACTCGACCGAGGAGATGGAAGGCATCAAAGGGGTTGGTGAATGTAGCGAGGAGCTCAACTGCAACGCCATTGTGATTGATCTCCTCAACCTGGAACATACTTGGAGATCCACGGGGGATATGGCGGTAGCTGGCCGAAAGGAAGAACTGCGTGAACTCCCTTGCGCCCCTCCACCTTGAGACCGCCCACACCCTAAGGGTGTTCTCTACATAGACGCCGGCGGGATAGAACCTCTCCGGCACGATGGGGGGGGGTAGCGGTAGGTTGGGCCATTGTACTGCATGGTGGCTTCGGGACCCTCTACTTTGTGGAGAAGAAGGAAGAAGGAGGGCAGATGGGGGCAGATGTGAGAGGATGGGATTGGGGAATGGATGAGGAGGGAGGGGAAGACAATAGGTATGGCTTAAATAGCCCTAGTGCGACATGTTTTTTGATGTTTTTTTTGAATGGTTTCACCGGGTGGAAGTAATGACCGGGCGGCGTTTGGTGGCATCGGGAGTGTGTACACACGCATGGGAAACCAAAGGCTGCATCGCATCAATGGGGGGCTGCATCAATAGCCCCGCTGCGACATTTCACACGTGCACGCGTCTGTGCCACTGGTCTGTGGTCATGGGGTCACGCTGACCCATTCTTCTGTGCGTGTGCCACCCGTGCATGCATGCATCGTAGGCTCCGATCGAGCATGGAAACGTAGCCTGCTGGCTAGGGCCTGGCTAGAGGAGGCATGGTTCGGTCCAAAGGTCCAAAGGGTGGGCTTCTTTCACCAGAGCCCAACGACAAGCCCACTCACCGCAGGGCAAAAATGTGTTTATGAATCCAGCAAATCAGAGCGTAGCGCGCGGATCGCTGACGTGTAGCACTGCATGATGATCCACACCATTGAACATGCAGTGATCCAGCGATCCAGAGTTGAGGCGGGGGGAGGGGGGTTATCCAGCGTTGTCGACTGCAGCTAATCGTAGAGCCTCACGTGTATCAGTGACGTAGCCCTATCGCCTTATCCAAGCCGTCCACTAACAGACATCCAGTGGCGCGGAAGGGTGCGGGGTTTCAGATGGGGTTTTGAGGGGGTTTTGAGGGGTTTTAAGGGCTAGGGTTGAGCATAACTAATTCAAAAAAATCATAAAAATATGAAACTTGCACTCATCATCGTTTTATGTGAGTGAGTTGCTGGGATAAATAAGAAACTTGGTCTATGGGTATTTTCATGAAAAACCCTTCACAAAACATAGCTATCATGAACGAGGTTGCATGTGATTCAAGCTAGGGTTTAGGGCTAAGCATGTCATAATTTATCCATACGATCTCATATTGGGCATGGACCCTATATTTGCACACTAGATGTCGAGTTTTGATTTTTGGCCCATTTAGAAAAGGTCGAAAAAATGGCTTACAAATGGGGTGTTTAGCCTAGCTTCGGAGCTCATTTGGAGCCCATTTTTTGTGACTAGTGTTTCACATCAACAATAAGTGCTCGGATTGATTGCTTAACATGCTTATATATGACTAATATTTGAGAAAGCATTGTAACATCAATACCACATACTAAACAATTTCAAATTTGAATTTTGGGTCAAATTTGAAATTCAGCCAGAATTTGAATAGCATTACACGAATACCATTTTACACAAATTGAGGCAAGTTTGTTATTCTACAACACACAACCATTAGACAAGTTTGACAAAAGAAGTTTTCACTTCTTCTTACCACTCTATTTCTTCTTCTTCTTCTTACCACTTTTTTATCCTACCACACCTAGTTCACTCAAAGTCTTGGTTTTTTTAACTGGAGTAGCTGGGACCGCTTCAGTTGGCACCACAACATCTACATGAGGCTCAGTTTGCATTACATCAACTCCAGTAGCTTCAATTGGTAATACAACTTGCAATATAGGCTCAGTTTGCGGAACATCTGCCGCAACAGCTTCAGTTTGCACCACATTCTGCAGCACATTGATACGTCTTCAACGTATCTATAATTATTTATTGTTAAATGCTATTATATTATCTGTTTTGGATGTTTAATGGGCTTTATTATGCACTTTTATATTATTTTTGGGACTAACCTATTAACCGGAGGCCCAGTGCAAATTGTTGTTTTTTGCCTATTTCAGTGTTTCGCACAAAAGAAATATCAAACTGAGTCCAAACGGAATGAAACCTTCGGGAGAATCATTTTTGGAACAAACACAATCCAGGAGACTTGGAGTGGACGTCAAGGAAGCAATGAGGTGGCCACAAGGTAGGAGGGCGCGCCCCCCACCCTCGTGGGCCCCTCGTGACTCCACCGACCTAACTCTTTCGCCTATGTATACTCATATACCCCGAAAACATCCAGGAGCACCACGAAACCCTATTTCCACCGCCGCAACCTTCTGTACCTGGGAGATCCCATCTTGTGGCCTTTTCTGGCACTCCGTCGGAGGGGGAATCGATCATGGAGGGCTTCTACATCAACACCATAGCCTCTCCGATGATGTGTGAGTAGTTTACCACAGACCTTCGGGTCCATAGTTATTAGCTAGATGTGTTCTTCTCTCTCTTTGATTCTCAATACAAAGTTCTACTCGATCTTCTTGGAGATCTATTCGATGTAATACTTTTTGCGGTGTGTTTGTCGAGATCGATGAATTGTGGGTTTACGATCAAGATTATCTATGAACAATATTTGATTCTTCTCTGAATTCTTATATGTATGATTTGATATCTTTGCAAGTCCCTTCAAATTATCAGTTTGGTTTGGCCTACTAGATTGATCTTTCTCGCAATGGGAGAAGTGCTTAGCTTTGGGTTCAATCTTGCGGTGTCCTTTTCCAGTGACAGCAGGGGCAGCAAGGCATGTATTGTACTGTT
The DNA here is from genome assembly GCF_002162155.2 of Triticum dicoccoides. Taxonomy (NCBI): domain Eukaryota; kingdom Viridiplantae; phylum Streptophyta; class Magnoliopsida; order Poales; family Poaceae; genus Triticum; species Triticum dicoccoides. The sequence continues at coordinate 487,110,173 of NC_041383.1, read as the reverse complement.
GCCATCGAGGATAAAAAGATGGGGTTTATATCATATTGCTTGAGTTTATCCCTCTACATCATGTCATCTTGCTTAATGCATTACTCTGTTCTTATGAACTTAATACTCTAGATGCATGCTGGATAGCGGTCGATGTGTGGAGTAATAGTAGTAGATGAAGAATTGTTTCGATCTACTTGTCACGGACGTGATGCCTATATACATGATGATGCACTACAAAAAAATACACTTCCGTGATGATACGTGTTTGTCACAGTAGGTCGCGTTTTCTGTCATGCATGTACATCCATGACAATTATATGAAAGAATCAAGATAGTCATACCTGTGCTGTCGTAGAAGTGTTCCATGACATTACCAAAATTATCATCACGGAAGTGTCCACTTCCATGACGATAAATCGTGCATCACAGAAGTGCTTTCGTCAAGGGTGACCGACACGTGGCATCCACCGTAACGGAATACCGTTAAGCTATCGGGTCGGGTTTTGGATCCTATAACCCGTTAACTGCCCCGACCAATGGGGATTTTCCACGTGTAAAATCATCATTGGCTGGAGGAAACATGTGTTGGCTCATCGTTGGGACAGATGTCATCCACTCATTGGACAGAAGGCGCCTATGATACGTCGACACGTGGCACGGCCCAACAGAGGCCCATTTCTGTGAAAAGGCCGGCCCGTTTGACTTGGTCAAAAGGTGGCGGGCCGGCCCATGGAAAGCATGTTAATGGCCTATTCGCATATAGCCCATTTACAGCCCGCTAACCCAAGGCCCGTTACGCCCTATCCGAATTAGGCCCAGTAGCGTCATCTGGCCATCCAATATGATTCCAGCCCGTTTTCACTTCTGGCCCATGTATGGCCCTTGACGTCTTTCGGCCCATAGAGGCCCTATGTAACTCTTGGCCTATTAACGACCCGTGGTGAAACTGGCCCATAATGAACAGTGTATCACTTTACACCCATTAACAGCCCGTGGTGAAACTGGACCGTAATGAACAGTGTATCACTTTACTCCCATTAACAGCCCGTGGTGGAACTGGCCTGTAATGAACAGTGTATCACTTTATACCCATTAACGGCCCGTTATTCTGTTGGGCCGTTTTCAGCCCATGTTATCTTTCGGCCTTCTCAGAGCCCATTTATTCTTGGGCTCATTTCCAGCATTCGTTGACTTACGGCCCTTTACTGTCATTTTCTGCTTGTGGGCCAAATTGAGCCCGTGGTTACAGTCGACCCATTTTTGGTTCGTTAATACGTTGGGCCGTTTTCATAGCGTCATCAAATACGGCCTATTAACGATGGCCCGTTATGGTCGGCCCATGAACGGACGATTCCAACTCTAGCCCATTTATAGCCATAATGCGGCATGTTATTTGCCCATGTTTGGCCAATCGATCATACGACCCGTATAAGGCCCATTGATGATACGGCCCGTAGAAGGACCATTGTTTCTACGGCCCGTAGAAGGCCCATTGTTTCTACGGCCCATAGAAGGCCCACTGTTTCTACGGCCAATAGAAGGCCCATTGTTTCTACGGCCCGTAGGAGGCCCAGTGTCACTATAGTAAATATTAGCCCATGGTTATTGTGGCCTAGTTTAAAAAAATAGGTTTTTGCAACCACTAGCAAACCGCGGAAAAAGAACCGCACTGACTACAAGCAAACAAATAAACAAGACAACAAGGAAATAAATAAGCAAGCAACTTATGCTAGGCTATCACGGCTATTACACATAGAACATCCACTGGGCATCAAAGTTCACCACCAGTGCAAATATAGGGAACAAAGCAGCATATAAACGCCGCAGCAAAACAAGTCCAGAACTGAAACCACTTCAGAAGAGTTCAAGAAACAATATCCTGGGTACCCATAATGCTGGCAAGATGCTTAGCAAGCTTATTAACTTTCTCTTGTTTGGTGCTTAAATCCTCCAGCGCTTGCTGTTGCACAAGAAAGTACGCATCTGAATTTTGCAAGGACTTCCTCAGTCCTTCGGCTTCTTGGCGCAGCACAGCTGACTGATGCCTTTCAGCTTGTAGCTGAGACTGAAGAAGCCAAAGTGATTCAGGCAGAGAGTTCGAAGAGCTTGTGCCAGCGGTACTGGCCAGTAACTCGAACACTACATCAACGCAGGACTGTGGGGTTTTCTCACTGTCTACAAGATCGTTTTTATCACCTTTATTGGAGACCAACTGGGTTGTCTCACTATCTTGAACCTTATCTGCATTACTTTCTCTACCATTGCATAGTGGGGTGCTCTTCTCCAATATTCTGTTTGCATACTACAAGAGAAATAAGCAGACACATCACAGGTTTAGCTTGTAGTATACGAAACTCATTTTGGTAAACCGGTTCAGTAGTAAGGTGGACATGATAACAACATGAAACAAACACATATCTATGTACTATGGTCGCTGTATTGTCCATATCATTCTAGTTTATGTTCCCTAATCAAGATAGAGACACAGTTCAACTCATATATTTTTAAGACACAACACCATAGACAGAATATAAGTGTGAGAAACTACACAACATTGGCAGCACTTGTAATGTGCATCACATGAGAACATAACTGTTTATACAACTTAAACTGAAATCAACATGGAGCAAGAAGTTAGAACAGCAATCCAGTTAAAGACATAGGTTTAAAACATACCTGTTGCGCCATTGGAGTTTTAATTGGATCCTTCAAATTCGAAAGTAGTTGGTATGAGTAAATACAGTGATGCAACATCAAAGGAGTATGGACCATAGCTACGGAATCTGACCTGAGAACAATTGCTCTTCTGCTTTAAACGTGGAGTTTGGGTTAGCTGTGGTGGTCTTCGTGCTTTGGGCACTACAGTAGCTTTACAAAATGCTCGTGTGGGGATACTCTGTGGTGGACATGGTGCTTTGTCAACTAGAAGTGGGTTACTATCTGCTGGGGTTGCGGTTAGATGGGTTGTAGCTGGTTCTCTGCCCAACGATGTAAGTGTGCAATCCGGAAGAGTCTCAATTATGTGTGGTGGGGCTAGTTTGTGGGCCAGTACAATCATGGTTCTATCTGCATCGATGGGTAGCATTGTCTTTTGTGAAGAGCGGGTTTTTGCTCCCTTAGATACTGCCATCACCCCCTCCAATTCAAATGGCTGATAAACAAGAAAAGAAATTGAAGGTACAGACATTGTATGATAGACAGATGTGGTAATTCGCATATATGTTGTCTAACCAAACAGGACAACATGACACAATTTCACATATATGATGCCTAACAAAACAGGATAGCATGACACAGTTTCAGATATATGATGGATAACTTAACAAGATATAATGGCATAATTCAGCATATGATGAGTACCTAAACAAGATGACATGACAAAACTATATGATGTCTTTCTAAAATAGGTTGGGATGAAATAATTCACATACATGTTATCTAAGTATACAGGATGGCATGATATAATTGACATAATTGATTCATATACTAAGGAGCTGGCACTCGCATGTATGATCTCTAAACTAAGCAGACAGAATTCAATATTGTGCATATGATGTCTAAACTAAGCAATGCAAGACACCATATGCATCATACGAGAAATATAAACATTGCAACTTAGAGCATACACCTCAGTTGGGATATAGGACTGGTCATCTGTCTCTGAATCCTCCTCTGAGGAGCTCCCTGTAACCATCGAGATATATGCTTCAACAGGTACCATTGCCTGCTCTGAAGACCTTGTTTTCACTCCAAATTTTTCCATAACCGGCTCAAATGGCTGATACACATGAAGAGTAGTTCAATATACACAGATTGTTGACAAATGGAATACGTAATGAAAAAAAAGATGGCATGAGATAATTCACATATATGATGACTGGCTCCATGGTGGTGCATAATTCACATATATGATAACTGGTTGGAAAACATGGCATTGCATAATTCACATATCTGATATAGAAAGCAAACAGGAGGCATTCACACAAAGCATGTCTAATCTAAGCAGATGGCATGGAAATGCAAGACATCATATGCATGATATGAGCAATATAACCCAGCCAAGTTAGAGCATGCACCTC
>NC_041383.1:487089147-487105860 GCF_002162155.2 Triticum dicoccoides | reverse complement strand
AAGACCTTGTTTTCACTCCAGATTTTCCCATGAGCAACTCAAATGGCTGATGCACAGGAAGAGTAGATGAATGTATAAACATTGTTGACAAATGGAATACATTATGGAAAAAAATATGTCACGATACAATTCACATATACGATGACTGGCTAAACAGGATGGCATTGCATGATTCACGTATATGATGCCTGGCTAAAGAAGATGGCATTGCATAATTCCCATATACTCCCTTCGTTCGTAAATATTTGTCTTTTTAGATATTTCAAATGGACTACCACATACAGATGTATATAGACATATTTTAGAGTGTAGATTCACTCATTTTGTTCCGTATGTAGTCACTTGTTGAAATCTCTAAAAAGACAAATATTTAGGAATGGTGGGAGTATGATATAGAAATCAAACAGGTGGCATTCACACAAAGCAAATCTAAAGTAAGCTGATGACATATAAGATGTATAATGTAAGCAATGCAAGGAGCCATATGCATGATATGACCAACATCAGCATGCCAGGTTAGAGCAAACACCTCAGGTGGTAAACAGGCGTGGTCGGCTCCTTCTGAATCTCCATCTGAACAGTTATCTTCCTCTGGAATACAATCTCGAAATGCAGGAGGGGGGGGGGGCACTTCGCCCACCATGGAGCGGCGTCTGCATGACATTATATTCCCATGCAACGGTGTTCTCTTTTTCTCTACATGTTCGGTACGATTGTGGACAATATCTGACATGCATAATAAAAAAATAGTTAGATTTTGTAAGGCCTAAGGGGTGCATGCAAAAATCAAGACTGATGGTAGCAAACGAGTGGATGGATCCAAAACTAATGATAGCAGGTAGATTATAGCTTCAGTTTAAATAGATAGACAATGGGTCATCTATTGTTTGTTGCCCACCCAACATGAACCACATAGAAGACCCCAGATGAACCAGATAGTAGACAGATACTATTCGCTGCTGGCTCGATATGAGACACATGGGCAATTCAAAACTCAAGTTTGAACGATAAAGTAGCAGGTAATAATAACCGATGTATAACATAAGCAAACACGAAAGACTGCGGCCTCTCTTCCAGAACTGTGTAGTCCTCAGGTTCATCTGCTCAATCGATGATGGTAATGCAGTTGGCGTGGCTGCCAGCAATGGAGAAGATGATCTGAGGCGGCGAAAGAAAGTCTGCAGGGGGGATCTCTGCTGCAGTGAACGCTTATGTCGGTGGTGCACCTCAGGTGGGGTGGATGACGGCACGGCAGGAGCAGGACATAACACATAGAGTTTTCTTTGACGCCTATCTGAAAATGAAGTAAATATGTAAGGGCTCCTTAGAATTGGAGGATTCTATAAACGCAGAGATAGGAAAAACACAGGAATAGGATAGGAATGCACGTGCAAAACAAAGCATTTGGAAACATAGGATTTCAGTCAACCTGGGTGTTTGGCTCACATGAATTGGAAGAACACAGGAATGGAGAAACATGGTCAAATTAAAGTCAAACCACGTGAAAATGAAAAAATAAGAATCTTATTATGCCAGTAATTCAATTAGTTTTGTTCTTCGTGCATATTAATTTGAAAAGGACGTCCAAGTGAATAAAATTCCTACGTTTTTTCTTCGAAAGAGACAACAAAGGAAAAAAATCCTCCAGTTTTGCTTTGCTCCACTCCTTCTAACAGATTTGCATGAATAGTAGTTCCATAGCAAAGGATCCCTGAGGGATCGACATGAATGCAGAGTAACAAAGTGATGCGACGAGTGCACAACCTCTTTCGCATAGCCTTGCGGACCTCAGCATCATTGGGTTGGACCTAGAGGGTGGTGATGATGCTGGTTTGACTGTCGGAGGTGGGGAAGAAGATCCGAGGCCTCTGGAAACGGCACCGAGGGTACTGCTCCACTGTGATGGACAGTAACGTCATTGGACCAGCTCCACTAAGGTGTACGGCGACGAGGCTGAAGCAGGACAAGACAGACAACGTTAATCTGAAGCGGGACCCTAATATCATCTGCAATAGATGATGTAAAATACATCACCAAAAAGTGCTAGATGTAAAACGCATTAGCCACGCCATGGCCGCTTCGACAGATGCTGTATGTATTGTTCACTCTAAACATAACTGAAGAAAATGAACTTTATAGTCGAAACTAAATTTTTCTATCGAAACTGATTGAACTAGTAAAAGAGCATTGCAATAGATGTTTAGGGCATTCGAGCACTAGTAGCAGAGAAGCTGTGATCTAAATCAGCAGACACTCGAGCTGGGAACGCACTAGCAAAGAGCAAGTCATGTAGTAGCACCATGAGCGAGTGCTAAAGCAGCAACTCCTGTAGCTGTCGGAGGTCGTGCAGCAGCAGCAGCAGCGCAAGCGAGAGCAAGAGCAGGGAAGCAGCACGAACAAAAGCAGGAGCAGTGCAGCAGTGTGACTGGCGGCAAAAACAGAGTCGCAGCGCGAGCGAGAGCCAGAGCAGTTGCAGCTAGTGCCATTGTGGAAGTTGCCGCCGAGGAAGCAACGACATGGGGGAGAGACGCCGTGGATGATGTGGCCGGCGACGGCACCATCGATGGAGACCCGCCATGTCTGCTCGGTATCGAGCACCGGCAACCCCGTGAGATCGAATAAAAGATAAAATGCAGAGGTGAGTGCAGAACCTCCTTCGTGGCGCTGAGTTGGCCTCGTCTTCATCAGAGGAATTGGTGAGGGTGCTGCGGTTCCAGTGGGGCAGGTCAAGACGGCGCTGTGGGGATTGAGGTGGCGCGATAGATGAGGCAAATGTTGGGGCACCTCCTTGGAGGTCGAGGACGGGGAGGCTGATCCGGCGGTACAACGAGATCGACAACGGATCCTCATCCGGTGCGGTTGATGAGGGACGGCGAGCTGTTGCGGTGGATGATGTAGTCGGGGAAGAGTCTCCGGCTGGGCGGCGGTCGGGAGGCCGACGGAGAAGCGTGGGGTTTCGCGGGTTGTGTCAGCCTCGGTGTACGAATGGGGGGGCGACGGGGGAGGGGGAGCCAAGCTTTGGGACGTGCTTGTCCGAAATGTAGGGTAAGTTACCAGCATACCCCCACCGGTTTTGACACCGCGACGTGGAGCTTCTTTTCCGGCTGAGGGGTAGAAGGGGGATTTCGCGTGTGTGGGCTGCGGGACCGATTTCGGATGAGGAGGGAGTTCTTGCGCGCATCCAAATTTCAGGATAACAAGGCGCGACGCGGGTTGAAGAGGCGGGAGTTTCAAAGCAGGTGAGACAAAAGATACTCGAGCTTGATAATCTCGGGATAACAAGGTGCGGATTCCTTGTTCGGCAGAACAAACTTAACGTGTAAAAAAACAATTCATACTAGACACAAGAGAGTCATGTCCCCTGTTACTATATTGCTATAGATGCCACTGAAAAAACTACAAGAAAAATGTAAAAAAAATCGGGAGAACAAGATTACCCTGCACAGTACCAAATCGATTTGCACTTCCCTCAACAACAACAAAAAACAAATCAGTTCCCACCAAAGAAAGAGTAATGTCCCTTTTTATATGATTACAGATGCCAGGATCTCAAATTTCAATTTTTGAATCCATGTTATGTTGAATTTGAATATATCGTTAGGTGACCTTGCGGTTTATAATTGATGTAGTCGTACATTTTGATCTTCCATCATATATGAACATTTTACTCCACCATGTGAACATATATATTGTCGTCTACCATATGGACTAAATTTGAATCAATTTTCCTTATTTGAATACGATTATTTTCAAGTTATACAATAATTTAAATATTATCTTGATAACAAAAAACATGCATATAGCAGTAATCATATTTCACTATGAACTACCTGTACCATACGCTCTCCAATTCAAATATTTGTATCCATTTTATGTTGAATTCAAATCATAGTACATTATTGGTCTAGGTAGCGAGATGTTCGGGATAATCTAAACCCTGTTTTCATATGTATAATTTTTGGCTGAATTGGGACAAGTTTTGGTATAAGCTTCTTGCCAAACCGAAGATTCTCTCCACAAGCCTCGTGGTTCCGAGAGGGAACGTGTCACCTTTGTGTGCGAAACGATATACGCTGCCTCCCCCCTGATTTTCTTTACAAAGGCAACATAGAACTATATGAGTGCCCAATTAAATTTTGAAATTATTTCGGGTTCATTTGTCCTTTTTATACATTAATTGAGTTTCTGGACTTTTAATGTTCATAATCTAAATATGAATTGCATGCACATGCTCCGGTGCACCAAAGTGGGTTGAAAAATCACATGTGTGTCCTTGGTTGAATTTCTAGGTCCCATGGAAGAAATGAGAATGAAATTCAAACATCTGGGCGTCATGACTCGGCCGAGAACATCGAGAAACTTAGATTTTAAATTCATGTAAATCCAAAACTCGCCTGGAAATCATGAAACTTGGCATGGTGTCATGTCATGGCACTAACATGTTGTGGTAAAAAATTGGGCCGATTTGGAAGCTTGTGGTTCTAAGAGGGAACGTGCCACCTTTGAGTGTGAAATGATATACGTTGCCCCCCCTTGAGTTTCTTAACAAAGGCAACATAGAACTACATTAGTGCCCTGTTAAATTTTTGAATTATTCCGGGTTTGTTTGTCGTTTTTATACATTAATTGAGTTTCTGGTCATTTAATGTGCATAAGTAAAATTTGAACTACAAGCACATGCTCTTGTGCACCAAAGTTGGTTGAAAAATCACAATTGTGTCCTTGGGTGAATTTCTAGGTCCCATGCAAGAAATGAGAATAAAATTAAAACATCTTGGCATCGTGGCTTGGCCGAGAACATTGAGAAACTTGGTTTTAAAATTCTTGTAAATCCAAAACACGTCTGAAAATCATGAAACTTGGCATGGGTGTCATGTCATGGTACTACCATGCTGTGGTAAAATTTTTGGCTGAATAGGAACATATTTTGGTATAAGCTTCTTGCAAACCGAAGCTTCTCTCAAGAAGGCTCGTGGTTCTGAGAGGGAACGTGCCACCTATGTGTGCAAAACGATATACGCTATCCCCCTTGAGTTTATTTACAAAGGCAACATAGAACTACATGAGTGCCCTGTTAAATTTTGGAATTATTCTGGCTTCGTTTGGCGTTATTTACACATTAATTGAGTTTTTGGTCATTTAATGTGCATAATGCAAATTTGAACTACAAGTGGGCGAAGGTGGCGGTGTGGAAAGAGGAGGAAAACTGTGAGATGGACAATGGTGTTGTGGGCATGAATTCTTGGTGTGTTTGTGGTATGATACTTTAGTGGTTGTCGGGGGAAGAACCCCGGGCGGGCAACGGAACCCGCATCATTTTCAAAAACAACGGGGCCGATATCGCACCTCAAGTCGGCGCACGCTTGGCCGAGTCCACCACACGCTTCTTGGCCGGGTCCACCACACGCTTGGCCGAGTCCACCACACGCTTGGCCGAGTCCACCTCCCGCTCCTGGCCGGGTCCACCACACGCTTCGGGGCCTGGGGCCGCAGCACGACGCCGTCCTTTCCGTGCGGGCGGCTCGACGCCGCCCCACGCGACGACCCGGCTCTGCCCGCGTTGCCACCTCCACCGCCCAACGCCACTACCAACAACTGACGTCAGCGCCACCCATGCCATGCCGCAGTAGACAAATCAAGAAACACAAAGAGAAGGACAAGACTTAGCCGCACGACGCCCAGCGCCGGTGTCGGCCTCGGCTTCCTCCTCCCCGCCATGGGCCGCGGACTCCTCCGGCGCCACCGGCACCACCTGCGATGGAGCCCAGGCGTAAGGATGCCGGATCGCATTCAGAAGCACCTCCCGTGTCGCGTCAAGACGAACGAGGAGATGCGCAGCAGGAAAGTAAGGCGACCAGACACTCACCCGTGGTGCCGAATTCGACTCGCTGTACGGCACCTTACCGAACCCCCAGTCCTCCCCACGGTTGGCCTTGGAGATGTCATTCACTCGGCGCGCAATCTGCTGCGCTGTCAGGCGCGTCGATCCCATGCGGTTGGGATCCTGAAGACCGGCCATCTCGTCGATGAGGCAGGAGCGCCTCTGCAGCGGGAGAATGCTACGTCTTGAGCTTGCCTTGGTTTTCCTCGAAGAGGAGAGGGTGACGCAGCAAAGTGTAGCGTAAGTATCTCCCTTAGTTTTGAGAACCAAGGTATCAATCTAGTAGGAGGCTCCTCAAAAGTCCCACGCACCTACACAAACAAACTGAGAACTTGCAACCAACACAATAAAGGGGTTGTCAATCCCTTCACGACCACTTGCGTAAGTGAGATCTAATAAAGATAATTTGATAATATAAATATATTTTTGGTATTTTGTAAGATAGATGCAAAAAGTAAACATGCAAATAAAGTAGATTGAAAGCAAATATGATAAGAGATAGACTCGGGAGCCATAGGTTTCACTAGAGGCTTCTCTCAAGATAGCATAAGTATTACGGTGGGTGAACAAATTACTGTCGAGCAATTGATAGAAAAGCGCATAGTTATGAGATTATCTAGGCATGATCATGTATATAGGCATCACGTCCATAACAAGTAGACCGACTCCTGTCTGCATCTACTACTATTACTCCACACATCGACCGCTATCCAGCATGCATCTAGAGTATTAAGTTCATAAGAACAATGTAACGCATTAAGCAAGATGACATGATGTAGAGGGATAAATTCATGCAATATGATATAAACCCCATCTTGTTATCCCCGATGGCAACAATACAATACATGTCTTGCAACCCTTTCTGTCACTGGGAAAGAACACCACAAGATTGAACCCAAAGCTAAGCACTTCTCCCATGGGAAGAAAGATCAATCTAGTAGGCCAAACCAAACTGATAATTCGAAGAGACTTGCAAAGATAACTCAATCATACATAAAAGAATTCAGAGAAGATTCAAATATTATTCATAGATAAACTTGATCATAAACCCACAATTCATCGGATCTCGACAAACACACCGCAAAAAGAGATTACATCGAATAGATCTCCACAAGAGAGGGGGAGAACATTGTATTGAGATCCAAAAAGAGAGAAGAAGCCATCTAGCTAATAACTATGGACCCGTAGGTCTATGGTAAACTACTCACAACTCATCGGAGGGGCAAGGATGTTGATGTAGAGGCCCTCCGTGGGTGATGCCCCCTCCGGTAGAGTGCTGGCGAAGGCTCCAAGATGGGATCTCACGGATACAGAAGGTTACGGTGGTGGAAATTGTGTTTCGTGGTGCTCCTGGATGTTTTCGGGGTACGTAGGTATATATAGGAAGAATAAGTACGTCGGTGGCGCCCGAGGGGACAGGGGGCACGCCCTACAGGGGGGGGGGGGCGCCCTCCTATCTCGTGGGGCCCTCAGAGGCTTTTTGACTTGCACTCCAAGCTCTCCGGATCAGATTTGTTCCAAAAATAACGCTCCCGAAGGTTTCATTCCCTTTGGACTCCGTTTGATATTCCTTTTCTTCCAAATACTGAAATAGGCAAAAAAACAGCAATATGGGTTGGGCCTCCGGTTAATAGGTTAGTCCCAAAAATGATATAAATGTGTAAAATAAAGCCCATAAACATCCAAAAGGGGTAATGTAATAGCATGGAACAATCATAAATTATAGATACGTTGGAGATGTATCAAGCATCCCCAAGCTTAATTCCTGCTCGTCCTCGAGTAGGTAAATGATAAAAAGAGAATTTTTGATGTTGAATGCTACCTAGCATATTTCTTAATGTAATTTTCTTTATTGTGGCATGAATGTTCAGACCCAAATGAATACAAAATAAAAGTTCATATTGACATAAGAAATAGTAATACTTCAAGCATACTAATCAAAGTGATCATGTCTCCTCAAAATAAGATGGCTAAAGAAAGTTATCCCTACAAAATCATATAGTCTGGCTATGCTCTATATTCATCACACAAAGTATTTAATCATGCACAACCCCGATGACAAGCCAAGCAATTGTTTCATACTTTAATAATCTCAAACTTTTTCAACTTTCACGCAATACATGAGCGTGAGCCATGGACATAGCACTATATGTGGAACAGAATGGTGGTTGTGGAGAAGACAAAAAGGAGAAGATAGTCTCACATCAACTAGGCGTATCAACGGGCTATGGAGATGCCCATTAATAGATATCAATGTGAGTGAGTAGGGATTGCCATGCAACGGATGCACTAGAGCTATAAATATATGAAAGCTCAATAAAAGAAACTAAGTGGGGTGCATCCAACTTGCTTGCTCACGAAGACCTAGGGCACTTTGAGCAAGCCCATCATTGGAATATACAAGCCAAGTTCTATAATGAAAAATTCCCACTAGTATATGAAAGTGACAACATATGAGACTCTCTAACATGAAGATCATGGTGCTATTTTGAAGCACAAGTGTGGAAAAATAGATAGTAGCATTATCCCTTCTCTCTTTTTCTCTCCTTTTATTTTTTCTTTCCTTTTTTTCTTTCTTTTTTTCTCTTTTTCTTTGGCCTTCTTTTTTTTCTTTTGGCCTTTCACTTTTTTTTTCTTTTTTTTTCTTTTTCTATTTTTTTCTTTCTTGTAAAGTCCGAAGTCTCATCCCGACTTGTGGGGGAATCATTGTATTCATCATCCTTTCCTCCTAGGACAATGCTCTAATAATGAAGATCATCACACTTTTATGGATTTACAACTCAAAGCTAGAGCAAGATATGACTCTATATGAATCCCTGCGGCAGTGTACTGGGATACGCAATGAATCAAGAGCAACATGTATGAAAATTATGAAGGTGGCCTTGCCACAAATACGATGTCAACTACATGATCATGCAAAAAGCAATATGACAAAAGTAATGCGTGTCGAACGGAACGGTGGAAAGTTGCATGGCAATATATCTTGGAATGGCTATGGAAATGCCATAATAGGTAGATATGGTGGCTGTTTTGAGGAAGGTAAATGGTGGGTGTATGGTATCGGCGAAAGTTGCGTGGTACAAGAGAGGCTAGCAATGGTGGAAGGGTGAAAGAGTGCGTATAATCCATGGACTCAACATTAATCAAAAGAACTCATATACTTGTTGCAAAAATTTAGAAGTCATCAAAAACCAAAGTACTACGCGCATGCTCCTAGGGGGATAGATTGGTAGGAAAAGACCATCGCTCGTCCCCGACCGCCACTCATAAGGAAGACAATCAATAAATAAAATTGTGCTCCAACTTCGTCACAAAGCGGTTCACCATACGTGCATGTTACGGGAATCACAAACTTCAACACAAGCATTCTTCAAATTCATAATCACCCAACTAGCATGACTTTAATATCACTACCTCCATATCTCAAAACAATTATCAAGCATCAAATTGATCATAGCATCCAATTCACTTTCTATGATAGTTTTTATTATACCCAACTTGGATGCTCATCATTCTAGACCAACTTTATGGTCATAGCAAATACCATGTTGTTCTAAAAGACTCTCAAAATGATATAAGTGAAGCACGAGAGACTAGGACTTTCTTCAAAATTAAGACACCACCGTGCTCTAAAAGATATAAGTGAAGCACTAGAGCAAAAACTATTAAGCTCAAAAGATATAAGTGAAGCACATAGAGTATTCTAGCAAATTCTAATCTAGTAGGCTTCTCCCAAAAGGTGTGTACAGCAAGGATGATTGTGGTAAACTAAAAAGAAAAGACTAATATAATGCACGACTCTCCAAGCAATACACATATCATATAGCGAATAAAAATATAGCTCCAAGTAAAGTTACCAATGAACAAAGACGAAAGAGGGGATGCCTTCCCGGGGCATCCCCAAGCTTAGGCTTTTGGCTATCCTTGAATATATTGGGGTGCCATAAGCATCCCCAAGCTTAGGCCTTGCCACTCCTTATTCCTTAGTCCATAAAAGCTTTACCCAAAACTTGAAAACTTCACAACACAAAACTTAACAGGAAATCTTGTAAGCTCCGTTAGTGAAAGAAAACAAAACCACCACATAAGGTACTGCAATGAACTCATTATTTATTTCTATTGGTGTTAAAACTACTGTATTCCAACTTCTTTATGGTTTATAAACTAATTTACTATCCATAGATGCATTGAAATAAGCAAACAACACACGAAAAACAGAAGTTGTCAAAAACAGAACAGTCTGTAGAAATGTGTAACTAACGCAAACTTCTGGAACTCTAAAAATCCTACCCAAATAGGAAGTCCTGGAAATTTTTTTATTGAACAGCAGCAAAAAGAATCAACGCAAAAGCACGTTCCTATGATTTAACAAAATTATATTCGTGCGCGCAAAGTTTCTGTTTTTCAGCAGAATCAAATCAACTATCATCATAGGTTATCCTATAGGTTCTACTTGGCACAAACACTAATTAAAAGATAAAAACACATCAAACAGAAGGTAGATGCAAGATTTATTACTAAACAGGAGCAAAAAAAAAACATAAAGAAAAATTGGGTTGCCTCCCAACTAGCATTATCGTTTAACGCCCCTAGCTAGGCAAAACAAAGATAGATCTAACGAGTGCCATCTTTGGCACTAGATACATAAGTAGCACGCATGATATATTCATAAGGTAATTTGACTTTATTTCTTGGAAAGTGCTCCATGACTTTCTTTAATGGAAATTGGAATCTAATGTTCCCTTCCTTCATATCAATAATCACACCAATCGTTCTAAGGAAAGGTCTACCAAGAATAAATAGGGCAAGAAAGATTGCAATCTATATCAAGAACGATAAAATCTACGGGCACCAAATTTCTATTTGCAATGATAAGAACATCATTGATCCTTCCCATAGGCTTTTTAGTGGTGGAATCCGCAAGGTGCAAATTTAAAGAGCAATCATCAAGATCATGGAAACCTAGAATATCACATAAAGTTTTCCGAATTGTGGAAACACTAGCAACCAAATCACACAAAGCAAAACACTCATAATCTTTAATTCTAATCTTTATAGTAGGTTCCCACTCATCATTAAGTTTTCTAGGTATAGAAACTTCCAAATTAAGTTTTTCATCATAAGATTGCATCAAGGCATCAACAATATGTTTGGTAAAAGCTTTATTTTGACTATAAGAATGAGGAGAATTAACAACGGATTGCAACAAGGAAATACAACCTTTTAAAGAGCAATTATCATAATCAAATTCCTTGAAATCCGAGATAGTAAGTTCTATATTATTAGAAGTAGAGGATTCTCCAATCTCACTTTTACCAATTTTAGCATCAAGATCTAAAGACTCCAAATTTTTGGGATGCCTTCTAGGCAAAGTTGATTCATAATCACTCCCATAATCATCAAAATTCATATTGCAAAACATAGATCTAATCGGAGACGCATCAATAACTTTAAAATCCTCATCATTATTTTCATGTAAACTAGAAGAACAAGCTTTTATAAAGCTTTCTTTTTTAGCATGCAATCTAGCGGTTCTTTCCTTGCACTCGTCAATGGAAATTCTCATTACTTTGAGAGACTCATTGATATCATGCTTAGGAGAAGAAGATCCAAGTTCAAGAGAATTAACATCAAGCGAAAGTCTATCAACGTTCCTTACCAAATCATCAACTTTGAGCAATTTTTCTTCAAGCAAGGCATTAAAGTTCTTTTGAGAAATCATAAATTCTTTCACACTATTCTCAAGATCAGAGGGCATCTTGTTAAAATTACCATAAGAATTATTGTAGGAATTTCCATAATTATTAGAGCGATTACTAGGGAACGGTCTAGCATTAAAATTTCCCCTATAAGCATTGTTTCCAAAACTATTCCTACCAACAAAA
Source organism: Triticum dicoccoides (assembly GCF_002162155.2). NCBI lineage: Eukaryota > Viridiplantae > Streptophyta > Magnoliopsida > Poales > Poaceae > Triticum > Triticum dicoccoides. Next base: position 487,094,094 of record NC_041383.1, on the reverse strand, counting down.
TTCACATCCATAGATTCATTATTATTCTCAATCAAGGAAGGCAAAGGCATATCATTGGGATCAAGAGGGGTAATTTTAGTAGAAAACATCTACATAAGTTCATCCATCTTTCCACTCAAAACATTAATTTCTTCTATAGCATGCACTTTTTTACTAGAAGATCTTTTTGTGTGCCATTGAGAATAATTAGACATAATATTATCAAGCAATTTTGTAGCATCTCCTAACGTGATTTCCATAAAGGTGCCTCCCGTGGCCGACTCTAAGAGATTTCTAGAAGCAAAGTTCAAATCGGCATAAAATTTTTGTATGATCATCCATAAATTCAAACCATGAGTAGGGCAATTGCGAAGCATCAATTTCATTCTGTCCCAAGACTGGGCATCTTCACTAGGAAGGCCGGCAAATTGATCTTTCATAACAAGATTCAGCAAAGCGGTATTGATTTCACAAGACTCAACATCATTAAGAGGAGCAATCGGAGTACTTAGGAAATCATTATTATTGGTATTCGAGAAGTCACACAACTTGGTATTATCTTGTGCCATGGCAACAAGTAATCCAACACATAAGCAAACAGAAAAACGACAAGCGAAGAGAGAGGAGGAGATTGGGAAAGAGAGGGCGAATAAAACGACAAGGGTGAAGTGGGGGAGAGGAAAACGAGAGGAAAATGGCAAATAATGTAAATGCGAGGGAGATGGGTTTGTGATGGACTTGGTATGTCTTGACTTGAGCGAAGACCTCCCCGGCAACGGCGCCAGAAATCCTTCTTGCTACGTCTTGAGCTTGCATTGGTTTTCCTCGAAGAGGAGAGGGTGATGCAGCAAAGTCTAGCGTAAGTATTTCCCTCAGTTTTGAGAACCAAGGTATCAATCCAGTAGGAGGCTCCTCAAAAGTCCCATGCACCTACACAAACAAACTGAGAACTCGCAACCAACGCAATAAAGGGGTTGTCAATCCCTTCACGGCCACTTGCAAAAGTGAGATCTAATAAAGATAATATGATAAGATAAATATATTTTTGGTATTTTGTAAGATAGATGCAAAAAGTAAAGATGCAAATAAAGTAGATTGAAAGCAAATATGATAGGAGATAGACCCGGGGGCCATAGGTTTCACTAGAGGTTTCTCTCAAGATGGCATAAGTATTACGGTGGGTGAACAAATTACTGTCGAGCAATTGATAGAAAATCGCATAGTTATGAGATTACCTAGGCATGATCATGTATATAGGCATCACGTCCATAACAAGTAGACCGACTCCTGCCTGCATTTACTACTATTACTCCACACATCGACCGCTATCCAGCATGCATCTAGAGTACTAAGTTCATAAGAACAGAGTAACGCATTAAGCAAGATGACATAATGTAGAGGGATAAACTCATGCAATATGATATAAACCCCATCTTGTTATCCTCGATGGCAACAATACAATACATGTCTTGCAACCCTTTCTGTCACTGGGTAAGAACACCGCAAGATTGAACCCAAAGCTAAGCACTTCTCCCATGGCAAGAAAGATCAATCAAGTAGGCCAAACCAAACTGATAATTCGAAGAGACTTGCAAAGATAACTCAATCATACATAAAAGAATTCAGAGAAGATTCAAGTATTATTCATAGATAAACTTGATCATAAACCCACAATTCATCGGATCTCGACAAACACACCACAAAAATAGTTTACATCGAATAGATCTCCACAAGAGAGGGGGAGAACATTGTATTGAGATCCAAAAAGAGAGAAGAAGCCATCTAGCTAATAACTATGGACCCGTAGGTTTGTGGTAAACTACTCAGAACTCATCGGAGGGGCAAGGATGTTGATGTAGAGGCCCTCCATGGTTTTCTCCCCCTTCGGCAGAGTGCCAGCGAAGGCTCCAAGATGGGATCTCACGGATACAGAAGGTTACAGCGGTGGAAATTGTGTTTCGTGGTGCTCCGGGATGTTTTCGGGGTACATAGGTATATATAGGAAGAAGAAGTACGTCGGTGGCCGCCCGAGGGGCCCACGAAACAGGGGGGTGCGCCCTACAGGGGGGCGCGCCCTCCTATCTCGTGGGGCCCTCAGAGGCTTCTTGACTTGCACTCCAAGCTCTCCGGATCAAATTTGTTCCAAAAATAACGCTCCCGAAGGTTTCATTCCGTTTGGACTCCGTTTGATATTCCTTTTCTTCGAAATACTGAAATAGGCAAAAAATAGCAATATGGGCTCGGCCTTCGGTTAATAGGTTAGTCCCAAAAATGATATAAATGTGTAAAAGAAAGCCCATAAACATCCAAAAGGGGTAATATAATAGCATGGAACAATCAAAAATTATAGATACGCTGGAGATGTATCAGAGAACCCGGCGCATGATGAATGTGCCGATGAGGTCGTTGCCGGTGAGCCCCTCCCGCGTCCTCATCACTGTCACCTACTCCCAGAGATTGTGAATCTCCTGTGACGGGCGCCTGGGAGAGTAGCCACAGTTCATCTTCGCCCGCGGCGGTGCGATGGTGAAGGTCGGAAGATTGATGCGGTCCACACCCAAGTTGCGGACGTAGAAGAAGTAGTTCTGCCATTTCTTGGTAGAATCCTCCAGCGGGATCTTGGGGCAGTCCGCCCCCGGCCACTTCGAGATGACGGAAGAGCCACAGTCACCGAACTCTCCGGCTGTCGGGCCCTGCTGCTTCAGGGAGAAGAAGTGTGCCCAGAGGTCGATCGTAGGCTCGACCCCCAGATACCCCTCGCAGAGGGTGACGAAGCCTGAATGCTGGACGATGGCGCCGGTGCCGAGATGGTGAGGCTGGAGCCCGAAGAACTCCAGGAATGTGTGGAAGAAGGTGTTCGCCGGCAGCCCAAATCCATGCTCGAAATGCGTGAGGAAGACCACGCGCTCCGACTCCTCGGGTTGTGGCCTTTGCTCGCCATGCTGCAGACGGACATCGACATCCATCTCCTGCGGCAAGCGCCGCGACGCGCGAAGATGGGCGATATCCTCGGTGGTGACGTTCGATCCCATCCAAGAGCCCGACGGCAGTGCATTCGATGAAAGAAGGAGAGGAAGAAAGAAGATGGACAACGGCGAAGTTCTGCTCGGAGCAACACGCGTTGCAGTGCGTCGGTTGCAAGAAGCAGAGCAAGAGCAAAGGGGCAGGAGGGCGCGAGGGAGAATAATGTCCGCCGCCCCCTGCCCCCAATTTATAACCCTCGGTTCGAACGTGGGGGAGTGGGATCGTCTGCACTCGCCCTTTTCACTACCCCGCAATAAGTGTGCACGTACGCACGCAATAACTGCCCGGGGAAGAGCAACCGACCCCCGGACGCCGCAATAAATCCATGCACGTGGGCCAAGGGCGCGCGGCGGTGGGCCCCAGCCCGTCGTCCAGTCCCATCACGCGCGTGGCCTATCAGGTCCGTCCGACTTCTGGGCACCACGTGGCGCCCACACGAAGCCCGAGGGGTCGCCCCAAGATTCGACGAACTCCTCGGTTCCCGCCCCCGCCGGGACGCCGCAATCTGGTTTCCAAAAAAATCGGCACATAATGGGTCTTGCTGGACCCGACGCTCGCAGAATCCACCTTGCCTAAGGGGGAAACTGTGAAGGCCCACTCACCCGAAGATGACCGACCTTCACAGCTTCGGAGACTACTCTCGGGGGGATGAACCTCGGGCGGGCAACGGAACCCGGATCCTTTTCAAAAAGAACGGGGCCGGCATCACCCCTCAAGCCGGCACGCGCTTGGACGGGTCACTCGACCCGGACAAACCCCGCAACTTGGCCAAACTCTCCGACTCGGCAGGACACGTCGACTCGGCCTCAATGACTAGTACAAGATAGCCGAACCCGGCACAACCGAGGCTTCCTCAACAAGCCAGCTCCACACGTGGCATGCTCCGCAACCCAGCTACGGGTCAGCTCCCATCCCATCCAGGCCATGCAATGGGACGCGGTCTTCAGCCACTGATGACCAAGGCAACAGTGCCCCGCCCATGCCTCTGGTCAGCTGGAGCGTGGCAACAGTGCCCCTCACCTACCCGCTGACCAGGGCCGGTGTGGCGACAGTGCCCCCACCTTCACCACTGACGACAACAAGCGGCAACCTGTTGGAGCGCCACTGTACACGACTCGACTCGGCCACGCCCTGACGATCGACAAGACGTCACACATTCCCCCTAGGCATGCAGGGCCCGCACCTAGGGGAACCCGGCGAACCACAGACCCCCAACGGGTCCCAGCCCGGGTCCCCAGACACCGACAACCTGGACCCACCAACTTGTAACATTACCATTGTACCCCTGGGGGTTGGTCTATAAAACCCCCAGGAGCCCATGCACACGGGCATGCAGAAGAAGTAAGCAAGAGAGAAACTAGCCACCAGAAACAGTAACATCCACTCAAAGAGAAGGAGCAGCCTAAGCCCGGGCCAGCCCTCCTTCCTCCTCCACACAGCTCTAGGAGCAACATTGTACTGTCAGACATCAAACTACACTCGGCAGGACTAGGGATGTTATCTCTCCGGAGAGCCCCAAACCTGGGTATGTCTTGCGTCCCGCGCTCGCTCATACCAACCCAGCCTCTGGAGCCCACCAGTGCCCTCGAGCCTCCTCCTCTCTTTAGCCATCCCTTGGCATCTACTGTGCGCCCACCACGATAGTGGTAATGGTACAACTCAAACTGCTGGAGTTTTCCGAATTCAGGGGATGTCAGCCAAGCATCCACCGTGCAGGGTATGGATAGCATGTAGCGTGTCGGGATGCAGAGGCATTGAACGGGGCCCTGCTAGTGAGAGGAGATGATGGATCTGACGAGATCAAATTCAGGAAGGACAGATATCTGACGACAGTCAAGATTGAGGGGCGCGGTGCACCATAGAGGGCGCCATCGAGTTGAGAGGACTTGTGTGCAGTAGCAATCCTTGGTGGGGAGAAGTGAGATGATCTCCTCAAGGATGACG